>NW_026527002.1:36180643-36548143 GCF_024362965.1 Panthera pardus | reverse complement strand
AGTGGTAGCCACCACAAGGAAATGACCCAGTATGAGGGGAAGATCCTCCATAGGAGTACTCCATGAAGAAGTGAGAACTTCTTCCATTTTGTCACTCTGCTTTCAGATATGGCCGCCTCTTAGCACCATGGTTCATAGGATGGCCACTGTACCTGGGAATGAGGGGGAAAGTGTGGACTACTTGTGCAGACTGTCTCTTTTCTCATAGAGAGGCTGTCAAAACACTTCCATCTTCTGACAAAGTGGAAACTTGTAGAGGTGGTATTCCCAATGTGCAGGTCTTTTAAAAGTCCCTCTTCTTTCAGTTGTGGAGCCAGGCAATCTGGGTTGGAGCCTCCAATTTACTGGTTGGTACTGGTATAACAGAGAACAGTTTGCTAAACCTCTCTATGCATCAGTTTCCTCACCTACAAATGGGAATAACAATAGTTCCCACCTTAAAGCAATTACAATAGTGCCTCACACATAGAAAATAGTCAATACATGTTAGCTATTAGTAGTTATTATTTTTTTCTGCTTAAATCATTTATGTGGAGTTACTAGATTTGGCTTTCTATTCATCCTTTCATCACAAATTTCTGATACCCTGATTCTGAATTCAATGAAGACGTTAAAACTTACAGCTTTTGTTTGGATGAGAATAACACCTCATGGTTGTGATGACCATGAATTTCATCTATATTTTTAAGGTTCTCTTAGGATTCAAACGTTCATATTGTTTTACTGTGGAAGTTAGTCAAGGGTCCACAGAAATCCTTTCTGTCATGGACTCTTCTCTGAAATCTTACCTTTTCAAAGCTTCTGCTTCTCATGGATCTTGGATAATCTATGCTACTTGAATATCAATATCTTTTTCCGCACCTTTGTCTAAGATTTGTTTTCTCTAAAATCTATATGCTAGTCTCTTGTCTTTGGCTGCAGCAGAGAACACATAGGAGGGTGGGTGGGAAGGCTAAGGTAAGAAATCTCTATATCTGAAAAATGCCTGATGTGAACCAAACCAAAAGCCTTTACACTCAAACTCTCCCTACTACAAGGCCAGCCTTCCCTGGTCCCAGAACTGAATTATTACCCAGGCCAATTTCTGCTTGCTCCACATGAAATGTTGCCAACAAGATCTGCAGCTTTCTTCTTAGCTTCATGGTTCTGAAGCTCTGGCTTTCAGAATGGATTCCATTTCCTTTTCATTTCAGATCACAACTACAGGCAGAGATCAAAATCCTCTCCAATTCAAGGGCTTTGCCTTCTGTGTGGGATTTTGCTTACAAGAAGGGTTATTTTGGGTTGAGATCCCATTGTGGGCCTACCATTTTCCTATACACATTGTTGCTGTCTTCTGTTGGTTGACACTACATTATAGTCATCTCCAAAAAAAAGGAGAGAAGTGTTGGGATCCTAAATCTGAGTCACATATTCTTTCCTGCCACCTTCTGAGACCTGAGAAAGAAGTTAGCTGTTGGTTCTTTCTCCAAAGACAGGTAGTTAGGGCTTTATTCTCCTGACTTGACAACCGACTGTGGCCGAAGACATTGCCATTGGGCTTCTGAGGATTATTTGAATAGAGGAAAAATTAGACAAAATTACTTTTCCTTACTTGCAAGTTCTTTGGCCTCAAGTTCTTATCTGTTATCTCCTCCGGAGAACCATGAGTTTTAGGGACTTCTTTGGCCAGGTTAGAGATAGATCATGGCCTCTACTACTCCACACTGAGGCAAGAGCTTCTGAACCTCATCTTTCCTTCTCTTGACGGTTCTCTTCCCTAGCAACAGGGCTTGATGTTCTTTGTATTGACTCAGATCAGTGCTTGAATTCACTCTAGAGAGTGTTTCCTAAAATGTGTTCTCAGGAACATTAATCCGGAGAGATCTCTAAAAAAAGTGTTTCATGATTGCATGTTTAGGAGATGCAGTATGCTATAGTCCCCTTAATACACTTAAACTATATCTTGTGGAACTAGTGGTTTCACATAAGATACTTTGGGAAATGTTGAAATTAACAAATTCATCTATACACATAAATTGACATATTATGCAGCCTTTTAAAGGAATATTTCTTGGTATGAAAAGTGTTCCATGTGGAGGAAAAGAAGTTATAAAATAGTATCTATGGTCTGATCCCATTTTACAAAAACAAAAGGGGTTTTAGATGTATAAAAACACCTAGAGTATAATATTTTAACTTGTTACTAGTACTTATTTCTAGATGACAAGAACATTAGTCATATTTTATGTTTCTTTCTGTTGCTAAGCTGTATTTTGTAATAGTGAATGCATATTATCTGAATGTAATGAAATAATATTACATTTTCAAAAGAATAGGTTGCTTAGCTGCAATAGCTTTGCTTCCATTTCATTTTTAGGTTTTAGCTAAATGATCATCTTCCCTCCACATTTTGCTCAACACTTAGACAGTTGAGTTCCTGGAAATCAGGAGTTGCTTTCCTAGTCCCTGCTATTCTTGTAGCCTCTGGGCACCATCTCCAATAGATCTCTCTACTTATCCCCGTTTTTAGCAGAGTATTGGGAATTTTATGTGAGGGCCTTTGCTCTACCCTAAGGAGGATTCCTAGTGGGAATTAGAGCCTCCAAGCCTAGTACTTTTTGCCCTAACTTTATCCCATTTAGACCATAGCCCCCAAAGGAGATGGGAATTGCCAGGAGTCCCATTAAGACACTTCACTTGAATCCACAAAGGAGGACAAATATCCTTTCTTACCCACAGAAAAAGTTGGTAGAAAGCTCTTCTCTGCAGATTTATTCAGGCACAATAGTCCAAACATTGAGCTCCTGCGCCAAATTCTCTTATTTGCATGAGACATATAGAGTAGCAACATATTCTCATAACCCTTGTATGCGTTAGTAAAGCTTGTGGGGTTGAAGATCATTTCTCTCATCACTGACTGAATAAACCAATGTGCGGTTTTTCTGTTCCCCACATCACAAATTGAAAAGGGAACAGTCTATGAGCATCACGTAGGTATCATGACACTATATCACGATATAATATCACTGACAGAAGAGTTGCCACGTCTTTCCTGAGATCATTCTTGTTCTTCTTACTGCCCTGGCATACCTTGTGGTGGGTACCCTAGTTTCCAAAGGAGGAGAAGTGAGGCAGACAGAATTTATATTCTACACGAGCTCCTGTACTTTCAGGATTGCCTTTACCAAAGCTTTATGTGTTTAATTAGTTTTCATTTTAGCAAATATTTTAAACTTTGCAGTCTAGTGATTAACCCCATTGACCGTCTTTTTGCCTTTTCAAGTGCAGCAACTTATTAGAGATTTTTATTATTACCCTGTAAATTCCTCAGACTTGCATTCTGTGGCAGTAGCTATGCAGCCTACATTTTGTGAGCTCTTTTAATTGCTTCTCTGTAGTATGGATGTATTTTGAGAGAAGGTCACAGTAGTTTTCATTAATCCAGTGTTACTTTTAGAATCTCTTAGCTTTCATTTGTATCCAAAATTCCATTAGTTTTTCCTTAATTATTTCATCAAATGAGTTGTGTTTTCCATTTTGTGAGAAGTCTTTCCTTTATAAAAGGTCAGTTCCATTGACTTATTTTCAGTTACCTTGCTCTTTTTATGGACCACAAGTAGACAATTTCATAGCCAGCTAAGGATGAAAGGGGAGAGGTGACTATTGGGAGAGGTCACAGCAGTGATTATGCTGTGGTATAATATCCAGTCTGTTGACCTCCTTTCTTTCTTGTTCCTTAACTATTAGAAATTTTATTCATCCACCATTTGTTTTTGAAAAATGAGGGGGTCTTAGAGATCAAGTAAAATGTCAGATACGGAACTTTGCTGCTGATACAGTTGGCATTTTAGGTTAAAATGAACCTTTTGGATTCTTTATTTTGAAATATTTCAAAATAACGTAATTAATACAAATTTAACTTGATAAAAATGTATTGAGAATCTGTTTTTTTTTTCTGAAAGTGAAAAAAAAAGGATGGCTTCCCCCCCCCTCCCCCTGCAGGGGTTTACAATATAGTGAAGAGTTATCTTCTTATAAAGATCCGCTGTGTTTTGAATATTTTAGAATTACAGGATGGGAACACTTACTACCGTGGTAGTAAATAACCTTAATTATTTATTTAGGCCCTGTCTGTAGCTTTTCTAAAGTTCTTCAAACATTACTCTAGCTTAAGTAAAAACCAGAACTGTGTGCATTTGGAAAGTCTTGTGTAGAGTAGCTGCCACTTTAAAAAGAAATACTGTACAAGAAACTCTCAGGGAAGAGCCAAATCAATCAAGGTTAGGGTTGTTTCCACATGTGGACTGATAAAAAAGTGATGACTTGGGGGAAATATGACTGCTGTCTATACACTCACGGGATAGACTCCAAATTGGATACAAACTGACACACGAAATATCCGTGCTTTGCATACAAGCAAGCACACCGCATTTTAGAATACTGATTTTTGCAAATCTTAACGCTTGGAGGAGGTCACTTTAGGACAAATAATAGCAGGTGCTACTTTTACGATAGTTAAAGGAATCATTTGGGCTGAGACGATAAATGGGCATTTCGAGGCTGGTATCATGTAGGGCAACTACCACGCTCACCCATAAAACATCCCTTGTTCCTACTGCTACTGCCAGGATGTGGTAAAGAATGAATATTTTTAGTTAGGTCTAATAAAGTATCATTCATTCTCAGAGTCGCTATCTTTAAATGAGTGGAAAGCCACCCTCAAAAAAGTGTTCTTAAATGTCTCCGGGTGTTTCACACATGTTTAAGTACAAAATTAAAAAAAAAAAAAACAATTTAATTATTTGTCCTCTGTATACTACATGCTCAGAGCTGGCCAAGGAAAATGCTATTTTGCCAAACACCTACTAACCAATAACAGTTATGTTTTGCAATTTATGTTACTGCCTGATTGTCTAACAGAGGGATTACTTTTCCCCCAAGCACCTTCAAGGTAATTCAAAGTGCTATGCTTGATCAGTGGGTAATTATGTTTCCCCACTAAGCTTATAATAACAGCAAAGTCGGATATGCTCTTCCTGTTTTTAACAGTACCGTTCTGATGATACTTGCTGAATGAATGAGTGAATGTATGAATAAAAGAACATGATTGGGGCTGGCATCTTTGGCCTTTTCTACTCTGAGCTTATTGAGATTAATGAACTAATCACCATGTGTGTGACTGGGTATTAATGGACCGTGCATGAAGTCCTTCATTTCTAATGATGTACATGTGATTTTTTAAAAAGCGAAACTCCTACTAGGGATGGATAAATAATAAAATATATCTTATAGGTGATATTAAGCCAGCATTATAATTAATTCCAATGAATGATGAGATATGTTGCAAATAGATTTTAGTACTTTCCTAGGATATTACATACAATGCATGGATGATGCATTTTCACCAATACATATCCATCCACCATAAGCTTTTGTTTAACACCATTCCAGAGAGGCATTGTGATCATTAAGTGAGACAGTACATGTGAAGGGTTGAGGACAGTGCATACGGCTAATTGAATGTTCAATAAATGTTACCCATTATGCTGCTGCTGCTGCTGCTGCCATCAGTCTTACATAACCGGCAGCCTCAAGTTTCTTCATGGCTATTAGGTAGCCATGAAGAAAGTTGACCTCCTTATAGACCCAGATCTTTAGTTCCCGGTCTGAAAGGTCTTTATCCTTAATTTCCCCACATTGTTGAAATACAGATATTGGCATAGTTTGCCATCACTTTCCTAGAATATAGTTTTCAAAAAGTTATATCTGCAGCTAGGTAAATCCCAGGACTAGTTAAATGAATTCAGAGCCCCGTCCTGTAGGTTGGAGAATGGGGTCACATGAAGCCACGAAGAATTTACTCACATCTGAATGGGCAAGTGTTTTCTACTCTGATCTGCATGTGATGCTGCTGCAAAGTGGTGCCGTCCAAGTGCCAAGTGACCAATGTTTCCTGAAACCCTATCAGCTTCACCTTTTACATCCCTTGCCTGTTACCCAGCTTCCGCAGAGGTTGTTGGTTTCCAACGGGAGTTGTGATTCCCATTCAGACATTCAAGAGCTCCTTGCTAATGAGCAGCGATGGAAGCACATTTTGGCAATACTTCTAAGTGTGTGTTGCTTTGGACAAGTGTTTCTGGTACATTCTGGGGTGGGAAGGAGATCAACTTTTTCACGTTTTTATTGTATGATGATGTGTTAATATAATAGCTTTGATTTGAAAACTGCCCTTATTTCCATACTTTCAAATCCACCAAATTAGGTAATTTGTGGTTAGTTTCCTACCCATTGATGCATGTTATTAAGGTCTTAAGGTTCTCTTTCTTTAGTTAAATAAATCAAGTGTATCAAGATTAATTCATTTATTTTAAACATTTAAGAATTCCACATTATACAGCATGACATCTTTCTTTCATTTTGCTTCTCCTCAGGTAGTAAAGATATATTTTTGAAGGGACAAACAGCCATTTTTTTTAAACTAAGGAAGTCTATTGTACATGTGTTTTGTTAGTGTTGTCTCAGATCTCCTTTGAATTTTTTCACATCAGTCATTTAATGGATTCTCAGCAGGTAGGAGAGAAATAGTAGTAGTTGAAAGAAGGGATGAAGGACCATGGTTACCTGCTTATGAATTTCAGAAATTTTCTTTCTTTAGATGTTTTGTTTGTACTGTTTCCACTTTATGGCGATTATTATTTACATACATTAAAGGCGGTATTCTTTAGTATGAATGTCTGATTTAATGAATCATCTAGCTTATGCAGTATATGTAAGTATAACACACTTACAAATGACTGATTTACTGAACAACGATGTCAGTAAATGGTGCCGTTTCTAAACTCGGGCCGTCGTTCACAGATTTCAAACACATGCACCAGGTAGTTAGGGTTAGCGATTGATAAAATTGTGATTCAGGGAGCACTGCTCCCCAAACTTTGTAACTTTGCTGCTTACAGCCATCTAATGGGCTTCACATCATTCTTAGAATATGACCCCTTAGCAGATCTTTTGTAACCTGGCCAGTGGCTATCCCAACAGTCTCATTTCCATTTGCTCTCCTCTCATTCACTGTTTCTGTCACACAAACTTTCCTTTCATTTTTGCCAAATTCATTCCAGAATTAAAAGATTAAACTTTTGGTCTTCCCTCTGCCAAATTTTCTCCCCTTGGACTTTGCAGGACTCTCTCCTTTACCTAATTCAGATCTCATCTCAAATATCACCTCCTCAGAAAAACCTTCCCTCACCATTCCATCTAATTCTGCTCTCTGCCATTCTCTTCACTCCATTCTTTATTCCATTACCTTGCTTTATTTTTTCAAGCACTTACCATTACCTGAAATTATATTATGCATGAATTGTTCACCTCTACATTCCCAGCATCAGGAATATGGTCTGACCCACAGTGGGTCTCAAGAAATATCTATTACATGAATGAATGCACACATAGATTTGTAGACTGATGCCTCTCAGACAGGCATTGTGATAGGCAGTTTTGTTTTTTCTATTAGGTTGTGGGACTTCTTAAGAGAACTGTCACTGTCTCCATTTTATTAAAGAGGAATCTGGGATGCACAGGGTTTAGGTCTACAGTCATGTAGCTTGAAAGTGCTAAAGCTGAGATTCAAGACTATGTTTGACTTGCTTTGATTTATTTAGTTTAAATGAAAATATATTATTTCTGTGTGGGAAAAAGAAGGAAGGAGGGCTTTGCTTTCTGTAAGGATGCTTTTTTAAAATTTACAACTTTGCTATTGGCATCTAACCTCAAGTTGCTAATTAAATTGCCAGTCAAGTTTATAGCATTGTTTTGAAATACACAATTATAGAACAGTATTGACAATTTTTAAAAAATCTGGTTCAGTTCCTTGCACCTGTTAGATTAGGGTTTGTTGTAAAGTCTCTTTTGCCTAGTAAAATTTAATAATTAAAAAGAGAGCGTCTCTTTGAAGATTATTTCTCATGATCTATTTTCCTGTAATAACATTCTTCTTTATACTTTGTCCATCTTTCTCTTTTGACAATGAACAATCTAAATTTTTACCAGCTGACACTGGGTTCCTTCCCCAGCAATCTGTTTTGGATACCCCTCACTCTTTGTTGTGGTGAACATCCAAGAAACCTCCTACAATTTTCTTTAGTTTGGCAAATCCCCAAACTTAGTTTGTTTTTTATGATCCTGATACCAATAGCCATTGAATTTAGGACTCATGCCAGGACCTCTGTTGACTTCTATTGTTATAAAAAGAAAATGTGTCATTTATGTATAGATATGTAAGATGTAGATATTGGTCAGGTCTGCTATTAGGTAACACCTGAAAAAAGTTGAAGCCTTAATATTTTCACATTGAAAGGCAGCTGTGAAATAGGCAACTATTTCTTAATTTCATAAATTACATGCTACTGCCGGTTTATGGAGTATTTTTGTAACAACATATTAACAACATTTTTGTATCCAAAATTCTGTAGCAAGTTTTCCTGAATTTTCCTTTAATGATGTGCTCTGATATTATAGGAGGTAACAAATGGATTAATGATATTTTTGTTATTATAATTGTATCTATCACAAATTTTTAAAAATGATTTTGGCTGCGGGATTTTATACATGCTTGTTAGGATTCTTTTGTCTTTTTTTTTTTTTTAACATTTATTTATTTTTGAGACAGAGAGAGACAGAGCATGAACGGGGGAGGGGCAGAGAGAGAGGGAGACACAGAATCGGAAGCAGGCTCCAGGCTCTGAGCCATCAGCCCAGAGCCCGACGCGGGGCTCGAACTCACGGACCGTGAGATGGTGACCTGAGCCGAAGTCGGACGCTCAACCGACCGAGCCACCCAGGCGCCCCCTCTTTTGTCTTTTTAATGATATTCTTAGAATGGATGAAACCCCTAGCAAAAGCATGGCACATAGCAAGCACTTCATATATGTTAGTTCCTTCCTCACAACCTGGCCTCTCCACCCCCTGCCACCAAGAAGCTCTTTTCTGGTAGTTGGTAAATGTGCTGAACGACTTATATTATTGTAATTGTTCTCAAATGAGGGGATGTTTATTATTATTATTATACCAACCTTTATCCCTCATTAAGTTATTCTTCATTTTTGTTGCTTACTAGTGACTTTTCTATTAATTAAACTATCGCAGTCATTTCTAATCATACTGATATTCTTTTCTCACTTTCTCTGCCTTGAAAGCTAACATTTCACTCTCTTTTGTTTTCATTATCTGCTTTATTTCCAGTGGTCATACAGCCAGTATTTATACACAGCACAGGATGTTCTGAAAATACTCCATGGCTGATGTTTTCTTTTTTTCTTTTAATGTTTATTTATTTTTGAGAAAGAGACAGAGAGAGAGAGAGAGAGAGAGAGAGAGAAGACAGAGTGTGAGCAGGGGAGGGGAAGAGAGAGAAGGAGACACAGAATCTGAAACAGGCTCCAGGCTCTGAGCTGTCGGCACAGAGCTGGATGCAGGGCTCGGACCTACGAACGGTAAGATCATGACCTGAGCCGAAGTAGGAAACTTAACTGACTGAGCCACCTAGGCAACCCCCAATGGCTGATGTTTTCTCAAAATCAGTCAGGAAATTGAGTGTCTTAAGCACATTGTCTATGTACTGAGGCTGCCCCTCCAAGTAGTTATGTAGCAACATTACACAAACGTTGAACGCGAATGTCTTCACAGGGAATCCGTACTCTCCAGTTCTGCCACAGACCCTCCACTACCTCTCATTTTAACAGTAGAACCTCGTTTCTTTATCTATGTGACGGCTGAATGTATTTCAGATTTGACCCTTGGTTTGGGTATGGAGCATAGATTGGCTAACTAAATGACCAAAATGGTATTCGTGTTTTGATCAGTAGTTGTATTCTATAATTAAAACCTGCAATTGAGTTTGGTTTTAGCAGTACCTGTGAAGACCAAGTACATATCTTCTGTCTCAAATTCCTTATTTATAAGAAAAAAGGTTATAAGAAGAGCAACTAAATAAACTAAGTAAAAATGCATTAGAAACAGTTTTTTTAGTGGTAAGAAATGGACGTTATAAGAATTCTTACCTAGCAGAGTTGCTGTAGGATTAAATTAAAGGGTATCTGGTACATGTTATGTGCTCAGTAGTAGACATTGTCATTACTGTTGCCCTAATTTTTATAGCTTTATCAAGGAAGCTTTCAAATACCCATGGTTGAGACAGAATGCTAATGGAATTTCCTTTATGAAAAATAAACATTTATAGCACAACAAATATGGTTGTTACAGGTATTAACATCAATAAGTAACGACGGCAATATATTTTGGATTACTTCCATTTTCCGAATCTTACTTTCTAAGAAGTGTTTCTGGGAATGACTTCTCACCAGGGACTGTGGTATGTGGTTGCTGGCCACACGCTCTCTATTCTTGATGTATCATTTGTTACTGGTTGACAAGTGGCCCGGGCCCAGACACATGGGATTCTCTTAAGCATTTGAAAGGACTAAAGGCAGGTGATTTTTTGGCAGCTGAACACTGTGACCAATCACTGTATCATTATTACATACTATGGTTGATGCACTTTTTGGCCTGGATTTCTGTGGAAGCATGACGTACCAAATGACTTTACCTCTGTGCCCCTTTAGTGGCACCGATGGGGATGCGGGTAGAGTATGAGAGAGCAAGTGGCCATAACGTATTAGAATTTAGTGACCTCAGAAGATCACATAAACACATAGGCAACAACCCAGTCTGCCTCTTTAAAAAATTTTTTTTTAACGTTTATTTATTTTTGAGACAGAGAGACAGAGCATGAACGGGGGAGGGGCAGAGAGAGAGGGAGACACAGAACCAGAAGCAGGCTCCAGGCTCTGAGCCGTCAGCCCAGAGCCCGACGCGGGGCTCGAACTCATGGTCCCTGAGATCGTGACCTGAGCTGAAGTCAGACGCCCAACCGACTGACCCACCCAGGCACCCCAAGTCTGCCTCTTTTAAATAAAATATCTTTGCCTGTTAATAATGAATAACCTTTCATTTGTATGTAGATTTTTAAACAATAGCATGAGACAGAAACCCAGGAGGCCAATGCATTTCATGAGCACAAATATTCCCATTGGGCAATGATACGTCAAAAAGTACATTTTCCCACGGAGTTGAACCCCGTGTACTTCAACAACCTTGCAAAAAAGAAGTTCATCGGAGTGCAAAATAAAGCATGGAGGATGAGTGGATGGACAGTCATAACTTGGAAACCCTTCATTTGTTCAGGAAGGAAGATGAAAGATAGTTAAGGTATAAAATGAAATGTATTTGCTTATCAGAAAATCCAGTTTGCAGGGCATAATTCCACGACATACTCTACGAGTCTTCACTTTACTGCTCTCCTTATAGGCACAGCACTGGTAATCCAATTTTCACGTGCAGAAACTGAGGGTTGGAAATGTTCAGTAAATTTGCCGAGATTATGTAGCTAATCAGGGCACGAGTCAGGATCTCAAGCCCTTGATTGACTTCAAAGCCTGCACCATGTCCAACATGATACATTGCCTCCTTATGAAGTGCTTTCTAATTACTAGTTGTTATTGTTAGGGAATTGAGAACAGGTGTCTACCTCCAATGCTCTGGGACCGGAATCAAGAGGGTGAGACCCAGGAAATGACAGAAAACTGTCCCCAGGGCTACCTCTGGGAGCAGCTCACAAGACAAGACCCAGAGGCCCAGTCAGAGGAGCAGCTACCAGATAATTAATCAGTCTGACAAATGGCTGCACATGAAAAAGGAGACCAGCTGTGAATTGGGAAGCCAGGGAAGCAGGGGGACCCAGGAAGACAACGTAGATTTGGCTGCAGCAGGAAGAAAGTTGGAAAAGGAAGAGAAGGCAGAGGCAGAGTGGAGTAGGCTAAGAGATTTTGATCCGGTTACCTTGTTACGTGTCCTTGGGAATGTTCCGTCTGGGAAGACAACGTGGTACTAGGAGGCTGGTACGTTCTGCACTCTAGGCCCTAGGAGATGACAGGAGACCATCCCCGAAATAATGTAACTCGGGTAGGTGGGGGGACCAGAGAGGAAGTAAGAACCACAGTGGGGAGAGACAAGCCATTGGAAAGTGAGCTAGATTCTCATTTTTATATGCAGAATAGCATGAGTATTGAAGTCCTCAACATTATGGATATTGCCCAGGGCCAGGTGGAATGTTACCTGTCTCACTGTTGCTAGAACCTCACCTTGTGTTTTAACCAGACTGGGGAAAAAAATCTCTTCCATGAATGTGACCTTCCTGGGTTTTTAAGAGCAGGTGTGGGTTGTGACAATGAATATGGCAAGGAGTAGGAAAATGTACTGGGTGGGGGGGGATGGACAGGTTCAGCAGCACCCTGCCTCACTCCCCCCCCTGCCCCCCACCATAATCTATATACCCTGAATGAGCTTCTTAGTATATATGTGGGCAAGAGCCGGATTTTGCAGTCTCAGGACCCTGAAAATGTCATAACAATATGAAAATGGTAATTTCCCATAGGAAATTAGGTTTTATGAGCTTGTATCTTGCATACACTTTTTGCTTCTTTGTGTGTGTGTGTGTGTGTGTGTGTGTGTGTGTGTGTGAGAGAGAGAGAGAGAGAGAGAGAGAGAGAGAGAGAGAGAGACATTTTCTCATCTTTGTACCTCGTTAGCATTATGGAATGGGCCATTGGTGTGAAACAGAGCTGTCAAACATAATACAGAATTCTATAAACCTCAGAAAATGGAAACTGTGAGTCACTACATGGGGCCCAATTCCAGGTGCATCACATGCTCTGTCATATCGAGTGAGACTGTGTGTCAAGCTCTGTCACTATTACAGCTCTACGTCCCACATATCATTCAGTTGCTGCAATATATTTTTTTTTACCTCCCTGCCCCCCTTTTATCCAGTGGCATTGGTGGTGAGCAGTGAGGGGGATGACAGCACTGAGCAATGCCAAAAGCATTCGGGGAATTTAATCTCGACTCCAAATGCATAAGTTCGACTTCTGCACAGACACTTAGAATATTGAAGGGCTGGGGAAAATGGTTTTGAAAGATTCTAGTCATATAATAGCAGGGGCACAAAGAAGCTTCGATATAGATAGGGGAATTGTTTTTAAAAGCTTCATATGAACATATGGAAGCAGGAAGTGAATTTTAGGGTCCTTTCCTTAAGAACTGCTGAATTTTCAGTACCAATTGAACACAAAGGTATATTGCCATTTACTTTGAGAAAAGAATTCATTGTAAAACCTGATGACATTTTTGCTTCTACTTATTGAATAAAAATGTATTTTTTGAGGCCTATTATGTGCCAAGAACTTAAATCTTAAAGTTCTGTGATATGCCATGGCCCACAAAGCAAGAAATAACGTTGGAGAACCTCTGTACAACACGTTTTCAACCGAGGCTGTTATAGTGTTTCTGTCCCTCGCTTTTGCTGACCTCTTCTTGGAAAGCCTCATTTAATCGGGTATTTTCACAAAGTTCACTCTCCCTTTCACCACTGGTTCTGGGGCAGGGCCACCCATAATACTTAGTGAGTACCACTCCCACCCAGTATACCAACCTGGGTATCCTTCCACGACAAAATTATCTAGTGTTATGTTTGCTGTCCAGTTTTTATTTGCTAAATCTGACGACTGTTATCTAGGGGTCCTATATCAGTGCATTTCATGGCTCCTTTATGAAAAAAGATAAAGGTATTAAATGCAAATGCAAATGTGTGTGCACACGTGCATGCACACACACACACTCACACCCACACTCACACACACTCACACACACACGTGACTCTTGGAAGAAGCTAAGGGCCCGGGAAAGGTTCAGAGGTAGTACTCACTCAACACAGCATGTCTGATCCGAGCTGAAGACCCTTCTGTCAAATGATTCTCTCACATTCTGCCCAAAGTTCTTTTTCTTTTCCTCCTCCACGTATATGCCTGTGTTCTTTCATCTGTTAATATTATTCAATTCTATATTATGTAGTATTTACTGAATTGGGAACCACACATCTACTTTATTAGCCGGGAGTGGATTGACGGACGTGAAGGAGGGATAGCTCTTATCATTTCAACATGAACATCAGGATGCTTTAGAATGACTTGATTAACCTGCAAGCCTAAAATGGCTTCATGCTCATAGAGTAATAACAATAACAGTATTAGCTACAAATGTACCGAATGCTCTATTTCACATGGATTATCGAATTTGATCTGGACATCGCTGTTATTGTTGTTCTTCTCATTTTACAAATAATGAATCTATTTAGAGAGATAAAGTAACCTGTTCAAGTCGCACACCTCTAAGTGGTGGATTCGAGCTCAGGCACGCCAGCTCCACTAGTCTGTGCTCTGAACCCCTCATTAGTCTTTATTAACAGTTCTGCATTACTGACCTTAGGTCATACTTCCCCCTAAGTTTTCCATAACATTTGACTCTGACTAGAATTCCAGTATAAGCAATATGACAGAAACTGCAATATCTTTAATATTGTAATGAGCTTAGAATTCTTGTTATTCCTTCAAATGAATCAACTTTCCTCAGAATTCTGCTTAATAGCATTTCATCTTTTGAAAAACACTCTGGTCCATTAGTTGAATCAATGAAGTAACAATGGGGAACAGGAAAATGCTAAAAATATGAACAGACAATAACCCTACTTCCTCGGGGTGAGTTCGTCAATATTATGGCAGTAGAACAGCTTTGCTATCTTCAGCTAAGCATTTCGTTCTGAAATTAACTTTCACTAAACATATGAAAAGATGATAACACAAAAAATGTTTTTCATTCATCCATGAATTAGCTCTCACTGTGTAAGTAACAAGAAGAAAATATCTTTGGAAGCTCCTGGATGATAGTATTTTCTAAGTTATGAGAAATTTCAAGATGAGCAAATGCTAGAACAATCAAATCACTTTCATTCTTTTCCAAATCTAGGTAAACTCGATTCACTGGCAGCTGTCCAAATAATGGTAAGGTTTGCCAAAATAGATTCATCTGAATAGCAGTGTGGAACACTTCAAATTAGGTTGTGCTCATTCATTCAGTGACCATTCTCTCATTGCTCACCTGCCTGGTGCCAGGCTTTGTATTAGATTCTAGGATTGCAAGAATGTGTTTTCAAGAAGGTCACAATTGTGGGATTGGGGTAATGCAGGTCGATAGGAAAACAAAAGTAAGCAAGGAAGTACTTCATTGTGGAGAATGCCAGACTAGGCATATGGACAATATAAGGTTGAGAAGGAGATCAGCTCTTCCAAGGGAAGGTGTCAGAAAGGTCTCCTAGAGGAAGGGACATTGGGCTGTATTATAAAAGATGAGTGAGGTTTTGATTTCAATCTGGATACACTGGGGAACCATAATTCTTTGGCTTTAACGTTGTCTGAGTCTTTCTCTCTGATGTGTCTTACTTCAAAGTGCCAAATTACTCGTCAGAAAAGACTTGTCCATAAATTAATTGCATTTGCTCATGTATACATCTATATTTATTTTTTAATTAACTTTGAACACATGATAGGGAAATACATTCATCTTCTCACTGAGAGTTGCTCACATCATTGCATGGTACAGTAATGCTCAACAATATTTAGTTGATTAAAAGGTGACAAATAGTGTGACCAGCTGCCCTTTTGATGTCGGATAATGGGGAGGACTGTACAGTGTGAGGATTTGTTAGCTGGTTCCAGGGCTAGCTCTTCTCAAGTTATTTACAAATAGTTGTTTTCTCTTTCAGAGAACTTGTTAACTTCTTAAACCTTGGTCTGTAGCTTGAGAAAGAAAGGAATTCATATTTCAAGAGGTTGTCTATACCTAGCTTTGACTGATTAATTGGGTAAATTAACTCGGTAAAATATATCAAAGTTTCTGATGTTTCAAAGACATGTCATTGGTCCAGTAAATCAGCCCAGTGAATCCCCCCTGTGAGAGGATCAGTGCAAATAGTTGCAAAATTATCTCAATTGTCCCTCAGTCACCTGTGTCTCAACACCTTTTTCTTTTTGTCTCTAGCGTTTATAACCTGACTTCTCTGTTACTTCCCATCAACCCAGTGACTCTAATTTGCTGACCTGATGGATAGTCTTAACCTTCTTGCTTTTTTCCTCTTGTCCATATCTGTCTATGACCTGTCTTCTTCCTTCTGGTGTGATGCTTGTTTTAGATACCTGTCTAGTGCTGATGGCTAAATTTAGCTCACATCGGTCCTCTTTCTTATGCGCAGATCTGACATGAAAATGTTTTTCCATTGCTTGTTTTGAATACTAGCAATTATGTCTTACTAACTGAGCTCTGCTGCTGTTACTCCTGCTATGTCTTCTATAAACAATTCATGAGCCTCTTGTCCCATTGATCGAGCATCTACTTTGTTGTTATTACTATTTGTTTTTTATAATTTAAACTATTACTGATTTTCTGAACATCCAGTAGGTGTTAATATCACTGCTTGGCAAATAACTGATATGAGACTCACCCAAATTCTCACAGTTTCGCTAGTCAGGACTCTTTGCATTGCGAGTGAGAGAAATGGAATTCAAATTAGCTTTAAGAAGAGTTTTGACTGTCTTATGTTCCTGGAAAGTTGAAAAGGTTAAATGTTAAGCATCTTTGGATTCAACGGTTCAAGCTATGTCATCAGACATTTGTCTCTTTTTTTTTTCAACTCTCTCAGCTTTCCCTTCTTTATGGATTTTTATTTTTTGGCAGCTACTTCCCAGGCAGTAACAAAAATGATTGCTGGTTGTTCCAAGCTTATGTTCTACCTATAAGAGATCCTGGAGAATATGTGGATTGGATAGCTCCAGAAAATGCCCTGGGGATGAGTCTGAATTGACCTAATTTGGATTCCATGCCAATCCATGAACTAATCATTGTTGCCAGGATGACTGAGTCCTGCAAGTAACTCATCCTATATTAGGTGCCCCGTTGGAGCTAGAAGGTGGGGCTAGACTCCTGAGCCAGTTGGACTGAAACTACAAGGAGAGGCTCTCCAAAATATGCTGAGATGAAAGAAAGCACATGCCCACTGCAAACCTGTAGATGGCAGAGTCAGAATTTCAACTGACATTTGTGTGAATTAGGACCTCACTGTGAAGATATGGTTATCCATTTATTCAACAAATATTTAAGTGCTTTTCAAAGCTGTAGAACACAGTGATGAGCAACAAAGATGATATACCTGCCCTTATGGAGCTTACATCTTAGGTTGGGCAGAAAATAAAATAGTCAAAAGTAAGAGCACAATATCAGAGAGCAGTGGGTTCTATAAGAAGCCAAGCATATTGGGGAGTTAAAGAGTAATTAATTGGTTAATCACTGAGTGGTTAATTTAGCTAGTGAGCACAGGGAGGGGACATTTGTGCACTGACTGAATGAAGGGAAGTTGTGAGCTATGGGGAGATCCCAGGGAAGAACATTTCCATAAAACAGACAGCAAGGGTCTTGGGAGATTATTCATATGGCTTGTGTTCTATTTTCCCTTAATTTCTCTCTACCCTTCCTTCCCAGATATCAAATATCTAGCATTCTATCTGTTGCCTTCATAAAGTGAACCTGGAGTGGTGACTACAGGGTTCTTAATTTTTATTCCTGGAAACAGTCACTTGTAGTGGTTAGTAAATGATGAACATTTAATTTTGTACTCATGCTAGACTCCAGAGCTGTACTAACACCTCTATCTCCACTGTTAACCCTATTTTTCTCTTTCGTCAAGGTGACAGCTGTTTGTCACTTCCAATGCCTCTATTCTCCATTGCCACTTCTTTTGCTTGTCTCCTTGGCTGCTTGCCACTTGCTTATTTTTCTTATTTCTTTTCTCTCCTATATCTTTTTCTGTTGGTTGGTCCAGACGGCTTGGATTTTGCACAAAATGGCTTGGCTCTTGTAGTCATTACGAACTATTTAGAGAGTATCCTTTCATTCTATATAACAAATTGACCAATCGCTGCACATTCTGTGTAATTTTCAGCTCGTCTATTCTTAACAATTTTGCTGTTATTCTCTTTTCCTCTTCTAGAGGTACTTACCCCCTACCTGATTGGGTGCCGTTCTGAAAGCTTGAGGCTGCAGGATAGCTGATCTATCAGAGTCATTATTCTATTTTGTTTTCTTCTTGCTCTCTGTAGCCTGCATCCACATGAAAGTCAAACACCAGGATCCTTGCTATTTGCCAGGTCCTTTAAATTGAATCTTGGCAACTCACATGTATGTTTTTTCTTACTGCCTTTGGTACGACCAGTCTAATTCACACTCTTACAATCTCATACCTGAACCTAATGCAGCAAACTTCAGCTGGTCCCATCTTTCTCTATTATTCCTAGCCTACTTTTTACATTTCTATGGATGTTATTCCTAAAATATTGTTTGCATAGTGCTGTCTTTATGATCAAAATCTTTCAAAATCTAATCACCAAACAGAGTAAAGTACCAATCCTTTAGCTTGCCATTCAGCACACTTCATGGTACTTATGAATCTCCCATTTCTGACACTAATCTTGCAGCCTTTCTAGGATCCCCACTATGCAGGCAAATGAATCCAAGCACTGTCGCTGAACGTATATTAAGCAGTCTTGACTTCACCTTGTGTTCTACACTTGACTCTTCCCCCTTGTCCAGAATGTTTTCTGTTCTTCATCTTTCTAAATACTACCAATAAAAAAAAATCTAGTTCATATTCCTTATCTATTTTGTAACTCTGTAACATACTCTGTAACAATCCAAGTTAGGAGTTGTCCTTCCTTCCCCAAATTCCATTTTTAAATTGTGAAATTCTTCCGTCTGATACTGTTAATTACTTTTTACACGTAGACTGTATCTGCCAACTTGCTTGCATTTGCTCCCGCATTCTTGCATTTCTTTCTGTCCTTCTCAATGCCTGCCTAGTTTCTCTTCAAAATATGCATATTGACAGATTTTTCTACTTGTTATTATAGTTTTGTGATACTATGGAAGACCAGGCAGGAAGGCTAAGCTCAGATATAGATATCCATATCTGTATAGGTCTCATCATCATATGTATTCACTGATATCTCTATAAATGCATATTAGGGAAATTCCTTCAAATGAATAAGAATTTTGATAGTTGTGAAGCCTGGCATCTCAGGAAGTGTCCTTGCCTCTTTTTATGATATTTCGTTCCTGAGGTGCTGGGAAAGATTGCTAACTCTGAAGCTCTTTTTCATTTTAGTTCTAACAATATTTGAGTTTTTTGATCTTTACGTCCCACTCTTAACTGATGCGAAGATATTTACACTTGGTGGTATTGCTCCAATGATCATCATGACAAATTGGTTTTTTGCTTCCTACCCTTTGTTTCTGAATTATTTGTTTCTGAATTATTTGACTATTGTAACTGTGTATGCTTTCCAAAAAGCATGTCTTTATGCAAGTAAAAATTGTGCTATGGAGTTGATCAGGCATATGGCATTGATTATTTTATGCTGAGTATTTTCCCCACTTGATTTTATCTTGCTGGGAGTATTTGAGCAAAGATTGCAGAAGGAGAGCATAGATAGATTTGCAGAGGGGGAGCCTAGCTGTGCTGAGGACTTTTCCCTTACACATGGCTTTAGTTTTCCTGAATTTTCCCCTTCTTCCCTTTAAATTGCATGCTATTTTTCATGTGTCAAAATATATATAGGGGATCCTAGGTTGGGCTCTGTACTCTGGACTCTGACTGCCCTGTGTTTAATAGTTTCAACAGCCACTTACTAGATGATCTACCGTGGGCAAATTACTTGATATCTCTGCTTCAGTTTCCTTGTTTACAATATGGAGAATGTAGAACTCTCCAGGTTATTGTGAGCATTAAGCAAGATAATAACTTACAAACTTATAAAGCTGTTAGCATGACCTGGTCACAGAGTAAGTACTCAATAAAGTCTAGCTAATAATGTTAGCTCACTCCAAACCTAGACAACTTTAGTTGATTATTATATTCATTCCGCCAAAATGAAAACACAAGGAGTTCTTAAAGATATTGATGTTTTCAATGTGAGGAACATTTCAACATTCCATTTCCAGAAAGCTATGGAAATAGAGAAGCAACTTACATCTTAAGTGATTTTAAAAGCAAATTTCTTAGATCCTGTAAAATGGGTCCAGTATCCAATTGGGGCCTTTCTAGTCCTTAAAAGAGAGAGGAAAAAAAAAAAAAAAAACATTTAGAATTAGGTGTTTATTAAATGAAGTGAACATAAATGATCACATAGATTGCCTTTAATACTATTCAAATGGGCATTGTAGGATTATTTTGAACACCTTAAACACACTGTTATTTTGATACTCCATTTGAAAGGCATAGGCTTATAACTAAGTTGACAAAAATGTCTAAAGATTTTTAGGCTTAGTATTAAAATTATTGGAATTATTCTTTTTTTAAATTTTTTTAATGTTTATTTATTATTGACAGAGAGAGAGAGACAGAGAATGAACGGGGGAGGGTCAGAGAGCGGGAGACATAGAATCTGAAACAGGCTCCAGGCTCTGAGCTGTCAGCACAGAGCCCGACGCGGGGCTCGAACTCACGGACAGTGAGATCATGACCTGAGCCGAAGTCAGATGCTCCAACGACTGAGCCACCCAGGTGCCCCTGGAATTATTCTTTAAAGTGCCTTTACATATACATACGTAATATGAATATGTGTATGTGTATATATGTATATAGAGCTGGTAATGACCATTTTATTAAACCAGTAAGTTAACAGTATTAGATAAATATTTCATATATATTTCAAAAGTACATAAATTGTATACATTTTCTTTTAGCTTTAATAAATATTATAACTCACAATTTAAATCACTAAAATATAGTATTCATATTAACAGCCTTTTTTTATTAGAGCTTAAATATATTTTCCAAATGTTTTTTTCTTAAAAACAAAGTATTGTCTATAACAGTAGGTGTCACTATAGCAAAAGAAACCAGCCCATTCAGCTGGCTACTTTTTCTCCCCTAGGAAACTGCATCATTACAAGAGAAATTATAGACTCATTTGTTGACGCTCAACGTGTCCATCTCCTTGCTTTGAGGAAAGCGGTTTTCATTTAAATCTGTATCTTACTCTGCCTAAAACATCTTTGTGGTAGGAGATTTGTGGACTTTCTGGACAAGTAGTTCTAATTATTATAAAGCTAAAAGCCAAGAAGTTCTTTTGTAAATACAATCTACATTCTGTCTTCTAGATTTTGAATCATTTATTCTTATTCAATATTAAGAAGAATAACTGATTACATATTTGTAATCCTCTGAGTATGTATTTTCTCATCAAAAATGTTATTAATTACTTAAGTAATGTATCTATATGAAATGGAAATTAAAATATCAACCTTATACAATTGATAGTGAACAGGAAATATGGCATTATATCTCTTTTTTCATTTATTTGTTAAACAGACTTAGTTGAGCACTAAGCATGGTGGTTAGCAGACAGTGTCTTTGCCCTGATGGTGTTACAGTCTAGTAGATTTATTTAGATTCCTACACATTGTGAAGTTTAAATTATGACTCATAAGTAATAAGTGTAATTATTTTTGAATTCTTTGGTCTAGTATATTACAGTGAAGCCCTTTTAGTCTTTTCTTCAGCAGAATAGAGTAATAGGTATTATCAGCTATTTCCCACCAAGCATCTCTTTTCTCTTCTGGAAATAACTTCCCATAATCCTCCAGGATGTCACTCCATTTCACCTCCAGTGCATGTAACTTGCGTGACATTGACTCCTCTCCAGCTTCCAAAGGTGCAGGCCTGAGTCTCAGGTCTGGTCAATTAGGGTTTTCTATTCTTGTATGTATAGTGTCATCACATGCCAGAACCTCTATGACCTAGCCCGTGTTCCCCACTCGATGATGCCTGCCTCACACTTGGTGTGAGAAACTTGGTCTTCTTATTTCTGTGTTTTTGCTTATTTTTGTTTCTCTTCCTAGAATTTGTTTCTTTTCCTGCCTCTTCTTTTGTCAGTTCTACCCACTCTTTAAGACCCAGCAAGACAGCTCTTTCTAAAAGTCTTTCCTGTTTGCCTCCCCCATTGGAGAAAATGGCCCTTTTGAGAACTTCCTCAATCGTTGGGCAGTTCTCTATGTGCAACGGCACATTATTTTCATAATATTCTGTGTTTCTATTCCTCACTTAGATGGTGCACATCTGGATGTCTGAATTTTAATCTTCTCTGTATTTCTAGCACTTCACTGGCTGGGACACTGGTCGCTTCTTGTAGGTTTGGAGCTTGATAAAGTTTGTTTCCTGAAAGCCCTTAAGAGCAGTATGGCAGAGGACTCTTTTTCCTGTAACAGGCCTTTGTTGAATTTCGTAGCTCTGAAGAATGGTAGGTAGTTCAAATGACTATGTGCTGAGTCATTTCAACAACCCACTCTTTGTGTCTCTGAGAAGAGAATTGCATTCATTAGTTTTCTCAGGTTTGCCTTAGGAAATAATATCCAGATTTCATTCATCAAGTATTTATTTAACTATGAAGGCTTCCTGGATCATGCAAGCTTGCTGTGTTCTTTCTCTGATCTCTTTCAGAATTTATAGACTGGGTTATTAATTTGGCAATTAATCATACAGTATCTTGTGGCATTTGTTTTTGGTGATTTTTTAAATGTGCTACTTAGTGTATTATCTAACACTTCACATGCTGCCATATGATTAGGGATATTTATTCATTAGCATACTTGTTATTTATTCATTATAACTTTTTTTGAGAATTCGTTATGATTCCCATTATTCTTGTTTTGCGCATATCAGTTGGGGTTCTGTGTATGCTAGCAGCCGAATCTGGCAAATTTAAGGACAAGACAATGTGTTGAAAGGATTATTAGGGAACTCTCTATATTAAGGGCAGGACCGGAGAACCAGACTTGAAGCAGAAGAGAAGCAGCCCCAGAAGTTGTTCACGGTAGGGGACCGGAGGACAGTTGCACAGAAACTGTCGATGCTTGGAATGAACTCCCCTTCGTTCCTCCGTCCACTCTCACCATGACCAAGGCTCAGTGCCCCTGAGAACATGGCCAAGTTCAGGCCATGTACTTGCTCCTCTGCTGTTTCAGAATGATGAGTGGGCAGAATGAATGAAAAAAGCCTCCAGGGATTTGCTGGGCTTCTAGCAGATATGAATTTATGAAGGTAGTTGGGGAATTCTCAGGAAAAGAATAGATCTCGGATAGTTTAAAAAAATGCTAACTAACTATTAGCACCTGTAATTAGTTGTTCACACAGGCTTACTATCAAATCCCAGCATTGACATTGACTAAGTATGGCCTTATGCAAACTGCTTAATCTCTGTAGGTATCAATTTTTCTTCTCTCTGTATAGAGATACCAATATTTAATGTCACATGGTAGTTTTAAGGATTAGATTAAATGAAGTGTTATATGAAAGGTACCTAACACAGTGTCTGTCACAGTAGGTGCTCCATAAAGAACTATTATTGGTTGATCTATGTGCATGCAGTAGAAGGCTATTCTATATAGAAGAGGCAAAGAAGTAGCAATTTTGGCTTCTGTCCTTGAACAGTTTGTAGTTTAATCAGAGACAAAAGCACACATGTAATTTAATTCCATCCTCACAAGCACCTGGTGAATTGGGCAGAGGCATTTTTATAATCTCTAGATTCTATATGAGCAATCAGAGATCCAGAGAAGTTAAGCAACTTGACAATAATCACACAGCCTTTACATGGCAGAGCTGAGGCTGAGCCAAGTTTTCTTGGATCCACAGCTCTTTACAATTGGGGAAATAGGATAGTTCAGTGAAGGATAAAGTTCCTCAACTCAATTCCAATAAGAAAATGGTATTGAATACCTATTATAACAATCAGATTCTCTAGATGCTGTGAAGGAATGTAAATATAATCAATATGTAGTTTCTTGTCTCAAGAAGGTTAGAATCTTGGGAAAAAGATGAATAATGACAAATACAAGATAATACATGATAAAGTGCCATGTTTTTCATTTAGTTCTTAAAAAAATTTTTTTTAATGTTTATTTGTTTTTGAGAGAGAGAGAAAGACAGAATGTGACTGAGGAGGGGACAGAGAGAGAGGGAGACACAGAATCCGAAGCAGGCTCCAGGCTCTGAGCTGTCAGCACAGATCTTGACGCGGGGCTTGAAATCATGAACAATGAAATCATGACCTGAGCCAAAGTGGGACACTCAACTGACTGAGCCATCCAGGAGCCCCTCGTTTAGTTCTTTTAATAAACATTATTGAATGGGTCTGGCTCTGTATTAGGTGCTGAGGATTCAGTGGTAAACAAAAGAATAAGCAATCTGTCCTCAAGGGGCTTACGTTTCGTTGGAAGGAGACAGGCATGAACACAAAGTAAATATATACAGGTAAGATAAGTCTAGCTATTGACAGCAATGTGCTGGAAAAAAAATGCAGAGGTTTGTGCTACTGAGTCGACATGGGCTACTGTCGATGAACAGTGCTTCTGAGGGCCTGAAGAGGTCAGTCATGGGAAGATGTGTGGGAAGAATCATCCAGGCAGAGGCATGGCAAGTGCAAAGATGATGAGGTGGAGGTGAGCTTGGAATCTTGAAGAATAAAAATGAAACTGGGTGGCAAGAACCCAGAGAGCCAGGAGGATGACAGAGTAGCATGTGATCAGGAGATACAGACAGGAGCCAGAAAATGCAGGGCCTTGTGCATTTGGTTAGGAGTGTCTAATATATTCTTTCGAGTTTGGTGGAAACTCCAAAAGATTTAAGCAGGAAGGTGATATTATTTGATTTGTTTTGTAAAAAAGATGCTTCTGGCTGCTGTGAAGAAATACAGTGTTTACCTGGGCACTAAGAAGAGAAAGAGTGATATTTCTTTGAAAAAGTCAGGAAGTACATGGAGAAGGAGGGGGTACTCTAAGCAGTGGAGGTGGATGGGTTAGGCTTTCCAGAAAATGGGAGCACTGTCAGCACAGGAGGAGAGTTTAGGAAGTGTGACGCGTGTTTGGGCAACAGTGAGTTTTCCGGTGTTGCCCCGCTGTGTGAGGATGTCAGAATGAGTGAGACCTGGGAAGCAAGTGGGTGCCAGGCTATGCCCCAACTACATTCTGTAGGCAGCTGCAGACGATTCTGTATCTGGGAAAACTCTGCTGTGATTGGTGTGAAGGATATTAGAGGAGGCAAGAAGGCCACTGACGAGGTACCTGTGTTAGGTCATTTGAGGACGGTGAGGGCCAAGCAGTGTGGATGGAAGGGAGGAGGCAGAGGTACGAGCCATTATTGACAGGAAGAGCTGCTGGCACTTGGTGATGAATTGGGTGTGAGTGGTTGGGGGGTGGGGGGGAGGATCTGCAGACATCTGTAAGGCGAGCTGGGGATGCCCTTTTCTGTGAGAGGAAGTTTGGAGGGTGGGGTGGAGATTTCAGTTTTAAGCAAGTTGAACGCAAGGTTTTGGCAGGACTTCCACACGATGAGGCGGGAAAGACAGCTGCAAAAGCAGAACTGGGGCTCAGGAAGCTTGGCCTTTAAGAGCACACCTATTCCAACTAATTTCTTATAATCTGTGAACATTTTTGTGAATTTTTAGATATTTGCTATTTTCAAGAAGACAGAAGTTTCACAAGTGTTTGTCAGAACCAACTGGCATTTTCTACCAAAGGAAAAGGTTTTCTTCTTCAAAAAAACAGAACGTTCAGTAAAGAGAAAGCTGGTTGATGATTTCTACTTCCTTTTTTTTACTTTGGAAGCTGAGTTATCAGACTTGTTCAGGCCCAAGGAATAACATTAGGGAGTTATATTCTTACTGTTATAAGGAAAAAGATCTTGCTAAAATAATCTGCAATTGGTAATGAAGAGGCAGACTTTCTCTTGTGTCCCTAAAGGAGGTAATAGGAGCGAGTAGGAAAAAAAAACAACAACAATATTTTTCTTAGAATTTACGTTTGGTTATTTTAGTAATTCTAACAAAATACCGGACACAATAGACTAGAACAAAGGGCAATATAAATGGCTAAATGAGAAAAAAGTATGTCAATAAGAGAGAAAGGAGCTCTTTTTATGAGCCCTTAAGAAGTTCATATTTGAAATAAACAGCTGTCTGTAGTGCTAAGCTGAACATACTGAAAAGCAAAATGGAAGGTATGTGTCTAGTACCAATTACAGCATGAGTAAGAATCTTTTCTCTCCGTTTCTTCTCCTCACCTGTATAACCGTATGTTTCTCAACAGTTACATTTTCTCCTCATGAACCACACAGTACCTCCTCTCCTGCTACTAATTTGAAGGTATGGAGCTGGCAGTGTGGAGGTACTTAACTCACCAACAAAGGTCATTTTTAATTGCTATCTCCAGTGTCTGAAGGCTGCATCAGCACTTATCTGACGTGACTCAGCCTTGGCATTGGCACTGACTCACACAGCTCCTAATAGACTGGAGTCAGTGCCTATTCTAGACTGACTGGCTGACCCAACCACATGAAACCAGGGAAGAGACATGAAGGCTGCCATTGTTGAATCCACAGCTGACCTTAACAATCCAGGTGAGGAAAGGACAGCCCATTCTGAGGGAGGCCAGTTCATTTTGCAGTGCGTTTGTTGCTGCGATCACTGAAGTGACTATTGCCTTCCAGTTTTATATTTATGCACATTGTTTTGGAAGAAGGACCTGGAGGTACAGACATGCATACTCTCCGCAAAGACTGCCATATTGTAATGGAGGTCATCCAGGCTGTGGTGATCTTGTTAAGTGGTAACTAGGGCAGCTTTCTTGACCTCTGATCATTGTTTTCTCATGTATCTTTATATAGCCTCTGTATTTCAGACCCACTCAGTGCTAGGCATTTATTTACTCTTTATAGCAAGCTCGGGAGAAAAATACCATTGCCATTGTTTTTACAGGGGAAGGGGCTGTAAATTTTCCAGGGACACATTGCTAGTAAGGGATGAATTTGAGATTTTTACCGTGTCTCTCTCTCCTCAAAGCTAGTGCTCTTTACTCTTCTAAAATTCCTGTCATCTATAAAATATGACCATAACAACACCTGTTTTATAGGGTTGTTGTATAGATTACATAATAGAACTATGAAATGTTTAGTACTTTAGTATGCATTAGGCAATCAATAAATGGTTGATGGTATTGCTACAAATAATGAAGAAAAATCTTCGCTAAAGCGTCTATAGCAATGAAGTCCTTGCTGGAACAAAACCCTTTGACTCTTCAGTCTGAATTAGTGTGATGTTACTAACACTGAAAACAGATGGTAAGGAACACAATTCAAAGGAATGAATCTCTAGTAGTGAAATGTCAGATGCTATAACATCTGGATGGGAAACATATCTTTGTGCACTTGGAGTGATCCTGGTAACTCCCAGATCATTCCATGTTGACACCCGTATAATTTCCTTTAAGTAACATTTGTCCTGATAAACACAAAACCATCAGTTTCAAAGTAAGTAGAGTCTGTACTGATGTGCAGGAGGCTGGAGTCCCAGAATATGTTTGGGAAGCTTAAATCTGAGATAACAAAATATAATACATGATGGCTGTGGTAAATGTGAAAACAATTGCAAGCAATTGAGTAAAAACAGGAGAAACAGAGGTTTGCAAGGGAGTCTGGGAAACATAAACTTTGGCTTTCTATCTTCTTAACTGAAAGAAGAGAATGGATGATAAGTAAGCCATTCTGGAAGAGGTAATATTATTATTTGTTAAAAACAAAATAATTATTACCAACTGGATGTTCTGTCTTGGTAGATCACAAAACGGAAAACTACCTGACTTTGTAACGGTTACCTGACGTCTTGGTCTCTTTGCCCTTGATGTCTATAAGATGCTGCTGACTGAGTAGGACCTCTGCTTTAGACCCAGCTCTTGCACTTTTTGGTGCAAAGCAATTTGTGTCTAATGGCAGTTTTATGGTCCACTCACTGTACTGAGATGTAGCACTTTACCAACCATGAACTTTGACATGTTTATAACAGGGACTTAATCTGAAAATATGCAAGAGGGAGCCTTCTGAATATAATTTATAATCAGATGAACTCTCATGTAGGTGTTGAATAGCATATGAAATTAATATTTGTGCCTTGGATTTTGAGGTTAATTTCGTCCTCCTTCAAGAGACACAGACACATCAGTAGGTGAACTGAAGGTTGAAATCTCAATTGCTTTGAAGGGACATCAAGCCTTATGAATTTGCATTAGTGCTAAAAACAGCAGGGGAATAGTATAATTAACATATATGAAATTCCATTTCTAAACACAAAGCAAAACCTAGAATGAACCTTACAAAGGACCTTTGGATAAACACTCTGTTATGTCATAGCTAACAGCGTCAATAGTCTTAGTTATTATACTTGAAGATCTTTACTTCTGCAAGTGTGGGCTTTTCCTGAATTCCCAACATATATTCTATTACATGTTGACCTTTTTCTCCTGCTTTTTCAATGATACACTATTTAATACCACAGTGTTTATTTCTTCTTTAAGGTACTTGGTTCCTAAAATTGAATAGCAACTTCACATGCCTACACTTAGCCTGAAGTGTTTATATACTTTAATTAGCGTAGAAATATTTCTAGCTTTCAAAGCACTTTTATGCAGACCATAATCCTCTGCAGAGGGGAAAATACTACCATTCAAATGACTCCTCTGTTCTAAAAAGTACTCCAGAAAATTCAACTTTTAGAAGAGTACTACAAGAGGACTAAACAGTAACTTGGAAATTTCATGGTAGTAAAAGATGATTCAATATTTTGCACTCAGCAATTTGAAGTGCGCTTCAGTTTTTATTTTAATTTTTCTTGTGAATCTTTCATCGATAGGATTGTCAAAATAACTTTCTATGGGAACTTAACTGTTCATCAGTGAAAAAGAGCCAAAACACTTCAGGGAAAAATTGGTCACATTACACACTTACATGGCAGATCAGCGCCTATGACAGAGTGGACCTTGTATACGGCTGAGGGATTCTGAATACCAGCAGTGGCACAGTCGTGGCATGTTTGTGTGAGTGTCCGTGGGGGTGCCGTGGGCCTGAATGTACACGTGTGTTCGTAAACCTCAGTCGAAGCAGCTGTGGGAGCTCTGTTTCTGAATCTTGCTTGGCCTATCACATGTGGCATGTAAATGCACATGAGTAAAAGGACGAATATGACTGAATATGACTTTGTGTTTGTGCGTCTATAACAAAGAACATACAGGCGAGGAATCTGCGTGTGGATTGGGGCACGTTCTTATTTATTTGTGTTATATTATTGTTTCTAAAACATTTGAGTACCAATATTGATTGTCAGTGTTCTGCTTATTTTCTGTCATCTTGTCTACTCCCCTCACCAAGACGGAGCTTAAATGATACCACTCATGTCTTTGCTGGTTCAGAAGTTTCTATGTCCCAGACTGAGGGTCATAGTGCTCAACTAGGAATCAGAAGGCAATACTAATGGCAACATTATCTTCAAGAGCGAAGGACAAAGCTAGAGATGTACCTAATACCTCAGCGGGAAACTTGTAGTTATGAGGTCACTGCTGTCCACTTTATATTTTTGTCTAGTACCTTACAAGTTGATTTCAGCCTGAAGCAAGCAAAATATTTCTTCCCTGCCCTGTTCTCCCATAACTTCTCTTTCAGTAGATTCGAAACTTACAAAAAATACCTTGCCATTTCTAGTGTCTTCTCCTTATCTTGGAAGTGAATGGGAAGAAAACGAGAGTGAGTTGGACACACCGTTCACTCAGAGAAAAGGAACCACTGACCTTGGATTAGAAGATGGAGATGTAGTTAAGAAGGGTCAGAAGAGGTCTCAGGAAAAGCTAATAAGCAGATACTTTCTGGAAATATTTACGCGAAGACATCAAATGAAAATTTGAGTCATTGGTTTGTGATACTAGTGTAATTAGTAGTACAACATTCACCGTAAGAGGGGAGTCGTTGATTTCTGTAGTCCTGTTAGGCGAAATGGTATACAACTTAAAAACATCAAGAGTTGTTTAGCAGCTTTAAAGACTTGTAGAGACAGGCTCTCCTTGTGAGTTTCATGGCTATTAAAACCAATTTGAGTAGCAACCCAGTGCTCAAACAACTCAGGCAAACACGCGCAAGGGGACTGCATGCCAGAAATATATACGTTGGTTGGTTCTCATCTTGGTTTTACTTTCTGACAATCATCTCTAGAGATTCTTCAGTGAACACATTTCACCTTTAGGTTTTGGAGCGGCTCGCTGTTGCTAAATTCCATAAACCCATAGCTGGCTTTTCTTCTAGATAAGTCTGTGGGCTCCATTCCTGCCAGGTCTCATGCAAAGCATGATAGCTGAGACAAATTGGGAGCCATGTGATTCCTTGGAAGAGGAAAAAGACCTGCAAAACCTGAGGTAGGCTGGTAAAGTTGGCATAACCAACAGCAAATTATTCAACAAAGTTGTAAAATATGCACAATGTATGAAAAAATACACCCTCCTTTCACCCATCTCCATGTGACATCTCATTCCCTTTCTACTTTCTGGTTCACCTTGAAAAAATGGGATGGATTCTCCACCCCAAATTTGGTTCAGATATCAAGACTGATAATAGCCATGCATGTAAGAAAGTGTGAAAAGGGTTATTACTCACAACATGAGACTCTCTGGGGAGGCTACCAAGGGGGTTCAAAAATGGCTGGAGAGAGCAGGGAAAGGAGGCCAGAAGGTTCGTATTGTAGTTAGGAAGTGGGGTTAGTATGATTACTGCACATAGACAGGCTGGAGCTTGCATGGTTTGCACTTCCTGCCAGCATCAAAGGAAGGTGTGATTGTGCTTTATTTAATCAGCTTGCCCAGATGTAGGGAGGAAGAGGAAAGGGGAGAGGTGTGGCTCAAAAGCTGTCACCAGGCAAACATCAAAACTGGAACTGGGCGTGTTATTACAACACTGTCCTGGAACTGTGTGAGGAAACGGATTTGGGGAGGTGGTGGTAATGCTGAGTATCTCCTACACCGCAGAAAATCTCGCACACTGGCCATGACCTCAGACTCCCTTTATTTCATGTTACCCAGCCAACAGAGGCCACTTCCACTTTCCACTTCTGCATTATTTTCTATTAATGAAAGAACCACTTTTAAAGTTAATAACCATTTAAAAAATCAAGATGGAGGCCAAAAGATTCTTGTAAATAAGTAAAGAAAAAAAAAACCCCAGCAGTTACTGATGTCAGTTAAGTAATGAATCACCAGCTAAATGTGAATAGAAGGCTTTCCCCCAAGGAAAGAGCATTGGTACTTGAAAAATATGTAGATATCCTCTTCAGGAAATTTCCATCTGTTAAAGATAGGTCCATATTTTCTCAAAATTTCTCAAAGACTAATGATACAATACAGCCAATTTATATATTCATCCCCAGTATGCACATTATCTAGAAATTTCAGCCTTATTCAGACCAACTTAAAAAAAATGGAATTAAATACACAGTAGCTATTTAGTTTTAGTGAGAGTTGATTAACAGTGGGGAACCCAGTTCTTGAAATATGTTAGTTCAAATCTGAGTAGGCAGAATATTCCAGAAGCTTTGATGATTTAGAAGTAGGTCACCTTAGTAATTAATATCAAGGACCTCTTTTCTGATTATACAAGAATGCCTGCTTATGTGACAAGCACTGTGCTAGATATTGGGGATACAAGGTTGAATAAAGTATGGTTTGTGCCTTTAAGGATCTCTAGTCTATCCAAATGATATTTGGGATCAAAGGTTCTAAGGATTCAAGAAATAAAAGTCTTTGGCATGGTTAAAACTGTGACAATTAGCCTAGTTTACTAGCAGCCACTTCTGCAAAAGCATAGCCTACTGTGACCCAGTGTTTTAAAATAAAAATTTCTGTGAAAAACAAGTCCCAAACTTCAGCATCATTCCCTTAAACAATTTTTCTAAAATACAAGGAAGGCTAGCCGGGCAAGGACAAATTCTAATTTGGTTTTGAATGTTGCCGGTGAAAGACTGATGACAACTGACAGTGTTGTCCAGCCTTCTTAATGTGACACTGATTTCCATTTGAAACAGAGAAAACAGTGACTTGCGGCTTGCTGAAGTCAGGCACCTCTGAGAGATGCTTTGTTGTGTATTCTCAGACACATCTTTCCAGGTAATGAGGTGTGAGAGTGACTGATAAGCACATAGAATGAGGAAGAGAACAAAATAATAAAACAAGCAGGTTCACTCTTAGTCATGATTGCATACAGTAAATCAGCAAAATTCTTTTACTAAAAATGTTGAGTACAGAGAGCTGAAAATCTCAAAGTTTTTAAAAACCAGCAGTCTAGAATTGCGAATGAATTGAATTCTCTAATTATTCTGGTCTAATTAGTGAAGAGCTTTCAACATGTATCACGAATATAAATGCATAAACTTTATAAGTGAGTGTGTAGCTCCTGATTTCTGTAGGTGAATGTGAAAAAAAAATCAATATATTTTCCTTGTCAACTGGTGATGAGCCTGGCACTGAAGACTTCAGGTAATGTTTTCAGGAGGAGGATGTATGTGTGGGTTGGGGAGGTTATTGTTCTTTTCTTTTTTTAAAAAAATTTTCTTTAATGTTTATTTTTGAGAGAGAGAAAGAGAGAGATTGAGAGAGAGAGAGAGAGAGAGAGAGAGAGAGAGACCAAATCTGAAACAGGCTCCAGGCTCTGAGCTGTCAGCACAGAGCCTAACGTGGAACTTGAACTCGGGAAGGGCAAGATCATGACCTAGGTCAAAGTCAGACGTTTTACCAGCTGAGCCACCCTGGCACCTGTGTTCTTTTCTTTATTTAAATTGGGTAATACTGTATTTTGGAAATCTTTTGACTTATTTCATTTGGTTCACATGACAACAATCCTATTAGGTAGACAGAACAAATATTTTTATACCCATCTGCAGAGAAAAAACCCAAGATTTAGGGATGTTAATTCATTTTCTGAGTTGTCATATCTGGCTACTCACAAAATCTAAAGAGAAGCCAAATTTACTTATTCTCAGCCTCAACCTCTACCTATTACACAGTGCTGTCTTCTTCTAAGTAGTGTTCTGCCAGAGCTGATTTTGGCATTCCTTCTATATGCTTGTGATACTTTTGATTTTGTATATAATCATATGTGTTGGATTTTATTTTCTCCTTGAGGGCAAGTTCTGATCTGAACCCAAAGAATTCAGAGTGGAGAATGAAGTACCAGATTACTTTTACTAAAATTATATATTCTTCTTTAGTTTAAATATTTATGAAATTATAGGAAAGTAAAAAGAATGAAAATAATAATCATTTCGGATTTCTTCTATACGTGTTTGGTAAGCCCTTTAATTTTAGCAATTGGGTGAAGCTTTTAGACTATGGAATTCAAGGGGTGCCTGGGTGGCTCAGGTGGTTGGGCATCTGACTTCGGCTCAGGTCATGATCTCATGGTTGGTGGGTTCGAGCTCTGCGTTGGGCTCTGTGCTGACAGCTCAGAGCCTGGGACGGGCTTTGGATTCTGTGTCTCCCTCTTTCTCTGCCCCTCCCCGACTCATGCTCTGTTTCTGTCTCAAAAATCAATAAACATAAAAAAAATTAAAAAAATTTAGACTATAGAATCTGAAACTCCCTTAAATCACATTAAGATTTTTTTGAACCATTAAATATTTTATTTCATTGGTAATGCTATATGTGTTATTTAATTTCTAAAATAAATTTTATTTTTTTAGAACAGTTTTAGTTCATAGCGAGGAAACTTTTTACCTGACATTCACATTTCATTCTTGGGTTATTGAAATACAAATAAAGATAAACTGATAAAAATGCTTTAAAGAACAAAAAATTGCATTTAAATATCAAATATAGACCTCACTGAAGACACTGATATTATTTTCTATTATAATAATTTCATGTTGAGTAACTGGAATATTAGTGAAATTCCTGAACTGAGCAAGTTGATACTTTGTTCTTGGTTTAGTTTTTTTCTGTTTAGGTGTCTATACCATATAGGCTGTTGACGACAGTACCTAAGACAGTAAATTATATTATGTAGAACAATAAAATGAAAAACTTGAAAAGTGTGAAATTCATCCAGAGTCCTGCCATGTGTCTGTTTAAAAAATCTTAATGTTGTATCTCCTTCAGGGTGATTGAGTTTTGTTTTATTTTCCATTGGGTTCTCAGTAATATTTGCCACTTGTTTGTATGAGTTTATCTATCCATCTGTCTATCTATCTATCTGTCTATCGTCATTTATATTCTTGTGGAATCAAAACTCAAAGTTCGTATGTGTCTGATCTTTTAAGAAGTTTATTGTGAGTTCTTAGGAGCTCCGTTTGGGCCTGGAGCATTTGAAGAATGAAAACTACAATGTCTGACGCTAAATATATATGAATCCAAAAGGTATAACTTGCTCTGATCAGGGCTTCTTTTGAAAGTCCTGAGAGTCTGAGAAGAGTCTGCTTTGCTTATTTAATTGAACTGTTTTTTTTTTTTTTTTTGAGCATTATCATATTTTACCAAATAGAGTAATATCCAACAGCGGGAAGACAGAGTGCTGACGTTTACTTCATGTTTTAGCAATGCATTGCATCATTTTAACTAGTTGGACATTGTAAGTTTTCCAAGGCTGTTTCCTGTCCTTCCCAATGAACTGTACTAATGACGTCTCGCAGAGCCCCGGGTGTCTTCCGCAGCTCTGCGGGTAATTCCTTTCCCTCACCTGTGCTTGCAGAATTGTGAGTCAGCCCGACCTGCGCCTGTGTTTTATTTACTGTTTCTGCAGGTAGTTAGGGGATAAATGTGTGATCTTACTCCACTCTAAGAGATTATAGACTGATGCTCTGTCGTACAATAAGGGATAAAATGTCTCTTTTAGGAGATCAAGCTGAGATGTAGTAGCTTTGTTTCATGGAGATTTGGTTTGAAATTTCTTTGTCAGAAATATTCAGCACAGTGACCTCTGGAGCGGAAAGGAACTAGCGTTTCCGAGATCTGAAGCCGTGCACTTTATTTCCTCCTCACACAATTCGGAAACTGGGTAAAACCACAAAACGTACTTGTCCACTTAGTCCCGACTTCCGCACATTTAGAGTTAAGTTCTCTCGGGGTCTTTTTTGAGTGACATGCTCGCAGATGTTTTTCACATTCGTTTCTTGGCTCTTTTGCAAGCTTGGCAGCTGTGCACTTGCAAGCTGGCCTTGTTTGCCGTAACGTGCCAAAAGGATGCCGGGGCAGAATCAGCTCTAGCCTATCTAATCTCCGGTAGGATCGTTTTGGGGAACTTGATACCTCATGTTGCCATGGTGGCATTAGCTCATCTCCACATCAGCCCTATGACTCCCATTTTCCTGTCACACTCTCTGGACAAGTGAGGCCACATTTCCTATCACCCCTTCCCTGTTATTCCCTTCTCCGGACTCGGTCGAGGTCTGGATGCGGTCTCAAACGGAAGTTTGGCAAAACCAGACGTGAACCTTGTAAGATAGATTGGTGGTTCTTGGAGTGATCAGTTTTCGCTGTCAAGCTCCTCTGAGTTGAAAGCCAAAGCAAATCTTATGCAATGGAGAAGAAAAATCGCTTCATATTTTTCAGCTCTGTTCCAGTTCATTTCATGAGCATCAGCAAAAATCATCTACTTCATAAAGATATAGGCCTGCATGTCCCAAAAGATTGTCTTGATCAAAGAAAATAGAAAAAAATGTGAGGTATGCTTCATGGTAGAAATGCCCAAGGAACTAAAAAATGGTGAGTGAAGTTAGTATCGATGCTGAAGAAAAACACGGTTAAAGCTCTAGATTTCAAATAGATAATATGTTGTTTGTAATACATGATGTGTAGCATAGCACTAAATACTTACTTTTGCTTCCTGGTGAACTTCATCCTTCAATGATGAACTCAAATGTTAGCTGTCACATGAAGGCTTCCACCATCCCCAAGCCAAGTTAATTATATCCTCATCTGTGTTTATGGCACAACTACAGTCCTCTCTTACTGAATGTATCATTGTAGTATCTTTATTTTGTTGGTTAGTTCATTCTATTTATTTAATAGAGTGTGGTGGTTAAGATCATGGACTCCGAAGCCAGAACTCTGAGATCGTAGTTCTGGCCCTGTCACTTCCGGGCTGTGCGACTTTACGCAATTACTTAAAGGTGTTCTGTGCCTGGGTTTCCTCATTTGTGAAATGAGCAGGATAATAGCACCGTCTTCCTAGAGTATGACCAGAAATATGAGTGAATAGCCTTGAAGGACTTAGTATCTGGTGCTGAGTACATATTATGTAGCAAATCCATATGAAATGTTTGTGTGTGCCAGAATCAATCCCAGGCATCTGTACATCTTGAGTGTACAGATACGGGAGAACCTCTATTCTCAAGGCACATGTACGCTCATGACCTAGACACTGAATGATTCGAAAGTACTGAAAGGCACCATTCATTTATTGTACATATACTCATTGAACGCCTTTTTTTTTTTTTTTTTTAAATGCCTGGTACTATTCTAATGATAGGAACAGAATAGTGCAGAAGACCCAAAATATCATCGTTGGGCTTTCATTCTGGTACATCTAAAGCCTATGAGGGAAGTGTCCCCAAAAAAAAATGCTGTGAGGAGACAGAGAAGGGTCCTCTAACTCAGTTTGGAGTGTGGCTAAGAATGAGGAAAAGCTTCCTGGATGAAATGATTGATCCAGGCAGAGAAGAGGTAGAGGGGCTTGGGTTAGGCACAGAGGTAGTAATGAAGTCACTGATACTTACTTCCTTCAAGTAAAAACTCCTGTCCTGTGAAGTTGCTTATTTTCTCTGTACAGATGGAATGACATTACCTTTCTGCCTAGGGAATACGACAGTGACTGTGTCAACAATTAAGTGGAGTTCTTCATTGATATGAATATCTTAGATGCGGATTCCCATGCTGGAGATCGAGGAACTTTGCTTCATCTTTATTGCATTTTGCATGATGTAGCCTTCTTGCAACAATGGAGATACAGCTGAAATAGCATGGAAATTAGGTCCAGATGATCTGGATTCAGGCCTTAATTCTATCATTTGCTGGCTGGCTGGCTTTGTACAAACTCCTTTACTCCTTTGTGCCTCAGTTTGTCCATATGTTAGGGTTATTAGTACCGTAGCCTACCTAACAGAGCTGTGGTAGGGGTTATAGGAAAAGATTTGTGAAAAGTGCTTTATAAGCTGCAAGTGCTTTGCAGTGTAGTATTAATGATACTCCTGAAGAACACGTTGTTTTCAGTACTTGACAAAAGATTCAGTGAGAAAATAGTAGGAGGGTATTTTTATTGATAGTTGATGCTTCACAGTTAGAATGAACATGTATTTACAGCAAGCACCAGAGTAGGTACATGTCTACAGGCCTGCCTGCTCAGTATAATTACCAGAGGAGGAGAGCAACACGCTCAGTATTATTTAGTGGTATGTAGGAGGGCCAGGTATCAAACTTAAGTCTTCCTGACCCTATATCACGGATTTCTTTTCATTATGTAACGCTGCCTCTTCTGAAGTCTGGCAGTTTGTGCTGTATCCTGATGAATCTTGCCGAATCCTGAATATGTAAACCCTCGGGGCTTTATTGTTATGCCATGTAATCCTTGAAAGGTGGGCTCCACCGTCCTCTAAACTTGGAGTTCTGCACTTGATTTTCAAAAAGTGTGAAAGGGCCGGGGTGAGAAAGAGCAAGCAGATGGTAGTAACACTAAAAAAGAAAAGCCATTCTTTTCTCCTTATTTCCCTTGTGTACGAAAGCTGCCATGCCTCACATCCCACATTCTCTGAGAAATTCCCCCCCACCCCGAACTCTTAAATCTAGTCTCCTTCTGCCCCTCCTTGCTTCTATCCAGTTTTGCAATCGAAGCCAGAGAGAGTGGATCTCAGGAGAAAAGGGGTAGAGAAAAAAAGTGATCAAATGGGTCAGTCCAGAAATCTTTTTTTTTTTTTCCCTTCTAGTTGAATAAGCAAGAAAAGAAGTCTGGAAACGCTCATCCATTAACTGTTTTCTTGTCAAAAATTAATATTAGGTAACATGAACTGTTGTCACATTGCCTATGTTTCATTTTATTTGTTAATTTTTTTAATGCTTACTTATTTTTGAGAGAGAGAGATAGAACACAAGTGGGGGAGGGGCAGAGAGAGAAGGAGACACAGAATTTGAAGCAGGCTCCAGGCTCTGAACTGTCAGCACAGAGCCCGATGTGGGGCTCAAACCCATGGACCACAAGATCATGACCTGAGCTGAAGTCAGATGCCCAACCGACTGAGCCACCCAGGCGCCCCTGCCTAGATTTCATTTTAATGGAATGAATTGAATAACATAATAACTGGTAAAATTTCAGCCACATCCTTGAATGTGTCAGCAGAGCACTTGTGCCTCTCTCGGCAGCCTGGGAGGGACACGTAGGTCTGAGTTCACCTGAAACCTATATTTTCTAAATTCTGCTGACCCGTGGGTAGGATCCCATTGACTTTATGTCATGGCCTGCATTTGTATTTGGGGTATGCTTTCAAGTTCTGAAATGTCCATTGACAGAATCTCATTGGCAGGCCTTTACTGTAACAATTGCAGATACCTAATTTAGTTTACTCAGAAAGCAAATTTTTAAGCTGATTAACTCCACATATACATTATTTTCACTATGATAATCAAGCTTATCCACAATACATCTTTAAAAACAAATCTCTGGGGCGCCTGGGTGGCTCAGTCGGTTAAGCGTCCGACTTCAGCTCAGGTCACAATCTCACGGTCCGTGAGTTCGAGCCCCGCGTCGGGCTCTGGGCTGATGGCTCGGAGCCTGGAGCCTGCTTCCGATTCTGTGTCTCTCTCTCTCTCTGCCCCTCCCCCATTCGTGCTCTGTCTCTCTCAGTCTCAAAAATAAATAAACATTAAAAAAAATTAAAAAAAAATAAAAACACATCTCTGAATAACAGTGTGGAAGCAAGTAGCGCTACTCTGGAAAGTAGTCAATGTTGTCCTTTTCACATTGCTGATTATATTTGCAAAATTTAAATGTTCAAACAATACAAAATGGTGCTAGAAACAATAGTGTTTTCAATTATCCCTCAACGTACCTATTTTTTGTAATTTTTGGTGGAGGTGAAGTATTAAGAAACTCTTTCTAGCATGTGTCTTGGGGACACCAATGGTCATGACATAATAAACTTCCATACAGGCTACCTTATCATGCCTCTCAGTGTCAGATTTTAATCCACCTCACCCCATTCCATTCCATTTCCATATATTTGTGCCTTCTCCTTTTCAGACACTCTGTTAGTTGATGAATACAGGGATGAAAAAAGAATTGTCCCTGCCCTTCATAACTTCAGATCTTATTGGAACAAACACATACTATATACATATAGACTATAATTCAATGCAACTAGCTTTACAATATATAGGAACAAGTTGCATGAATAAAAATGTGGAATTTACCACCCCTGGTAAATGGGGGTGAGTGAATTAAGAACTTGAGTAGAATACCTGAAAAAGTTTACAAATCCAGGCTTTAGTAGTGACCACCATTTTACTTTTCTAATAATGCATGCACTTGCTAGTGTTAGGTTTCTGATTAGATTTTCTTGGCAGAATCTGTAAATTCTTTAATTATATTTGGCAGTCAAGGCATTTATTGTAAGAGAATGTTATTGTGTTGTTTTAGGCACTGTCTCAATTAAAGCAGCACACCTTTCCTTATAAAGCACTGGAAGACACTCAACAGAAACTTAATAAACACATGTTTCCATTACATAGCACTCGGATCTCAAGAGTCCTGACTACCACAACTGTTAAAACAAATCTGTTAGAAAATTGAACAATCTTCCAAATGTGTGTCCACTCCCTAATTACTTAGCATTTACTTTCTGAAAATATCAACTCATGAAATATAACAATATACTTTGTTATGTTTTCTACATTCAAGAGTCATGCCAACAGATGAACTTAATGGAAAGCCAACAATAACATTGCAAAGCACAAGACATTTGATATTTTGGATATCAATTTAGATATAAACCATGGGATAAAAATCCCATTTAACTCAAATAGAATCAGTTCCACATAAATTATGTTTGTGAAAAATAAATTTTCTTTGAAGAAATATTTCAGAAGTCCCTCCTGGTATATGGAGAAGACAAACTCAAAGATGTTAGAAAGCTTTAAAATGCATAAGAAAGTACAGTGTAGGTAGGGACTAACCAATTATTGAAGTGTATTAAGAAATAAACAGATATGGTTAAACCTGTACCATTAATATGAAATCTGAAACCTCAAACGATGATCTAACACATGGAGCCTGGCCCTATTTGTGTGGCTTCACAAACCTATAAACTGCTATGGTAGAAACCTGAAAACAAAACAAAGCCCACGAAGCCCTACCATACTTGTAGCTAACATAAATAAGTTTGCCAGATTTTCTTCTAATTTTGTTACTATTACCTAATAACTTTAAAATCCTGTATTCAGATTTTAGAAATTCGTACCTTTTAACGGTTAGCACAAAGCAGAGAATCCCATTTCTATTTTTTAGTACAAAGCTTGTGGAGGTTAGAGTCACTAGGACAGGTATATCCAAACAAAGTACTAGATTGAGTGATTTCTGACAGTAATCTGAGCAGTTTAGGCCTCAGGAAGGATATAGACTGTCTGTCTATATGACAGTAAACAAAACACTTGGAAAGACCTAAGTGGATTCTTTTGAGGAAGACAATGTCAGGACTTAAGAAAAAGTTCATAATTTTCAACACTGTTTCCGGAGAAGTATTTAAAGGGAAACTCTTGGCTGACTGTCAGTGAGTCTGGTTTCCATGACATTTTGTTTTCATCACCCCATCTATATCTGCATGCCTCTTTGGACAGACTATGAAGAAGAGAAAAATAATTATAGACCAAAATACACAAAGTCATTTGCAAGCATCTTGTAGACATGCTGCTGTTGTTATAAAAATAAAATGCAAAGGAAAATCTTTCAGAGAATAAGATTTTTAGACAGGATGCCTTAACCTTTCAATAAGAAGAATGAAACTGGTTCAAACAATAAAATTATATTTTCAATATGGGTCACTATAGTCTAGCTAAGTGTAAGAATATTAGTGATAGATCAAGTTTTCATAACGTTGGCTTTGCCTTTGCTAAGTTTACAATATGAAAAGGGAAAAAATGAAATAAAATGTCATTAAATATGGAAAATGAAAGAAATGGATTACAGTATATAGAAATCTATGGCATTTCATCATCTGGACCAGCACTTGTGTTGAGGGATTGAGATAAAGGTGATCATGGTTATAATGCTGCTGCTGTTTTTATATTGGGAGGAGATAAGAGGAATATAAGCATCAGGTACCCTGGAAAAGAGTACTGTTTACCAAACTAAAAGTTTGAATGAGTTTTGAAAGTTCAGTGTTATATGATAATTTTAGATTTTTATTTCTGATTGTTTGAATTCACTCTCTTTCTTGTGAATTTCAGTACACCAAGACAAGTTTCTATGCATCTTGTTGTTAGGGAGTTAAGTTTGTAATGGGTCTTGAATGCCATTGTCTCAAAAGCACAATATAAATGTAAAATATTGCTTGCATGATCACTGCAATCCTCTTGGATATCGTTTCTGTCATTATCATGTATCATTGTGTCCATTTTGAAAACCTTCTCTTTTTACATATGCCTAAATGTGGGGGAACAGCTTTCTCCAGTGTTGTGGCCGCTATTGTCACAGAACAAATAACCCCAAAACTTAAAGCATAAAGCAACTATTTTATTTTGCTAACAAATTCTGTAGGTCAGTAGTTTGGACAGGTCTGTACGAGAATAGTTTCGAAAATGAACACGTCTCTGTTCCATGATGTCTGGTTTCTACTGAAAAGACTCAGAGGCCAAGAAGGACTCAATCATTGTTGGGGCTGAAGTCCTACTAATTCCTACATTTGGCTTAGAAACTGGAAGAATTTGAAGATTAGGCCTCTAAAAGAACACCTCTCCATTGGTATCCTTGGAGATACTATGGTGTCCTTAGAGCAGTTGGATATCTTAGAGAGTGGTTCAGGGATCTAAATATAAATGTCCAGGCACATGATGTTGAGGCTGCATTGCCCTTGCTGATATAACTTTGGAAATCACACACAGTCATTTTTGCTGAATTTTGTTGGTTATAAGCAAGTCTACTCCTATTCTAAAGGAAAGGGACATAGATCCTACCTGGGGGAAAAGTGTCAAAGAATTAGCAACTATTTTTTAAAAAGCATCATAACCAAGATTTGTTTTTATTGCATGTAATATTAAACATTGTTTGGCCAAGGACAAAAAAAAAAACCCAAAATAAAAACCAACAAACAACAAAATCAACAAAACAAAATCCTTGAACAATTTGTGTATATTTAAGTTTTTTGGCTGTATGTTTGTTTTTTCCTTCTTTTTAAAAATGTTTATTGATATAAGATAAAAAAAATCAGTGTAAATATTTACAAACACGTTAGTGTGAGAAGAGGAATCATTTATTTGGTTGTATTGGTTAGTGTTACATTTGATTCCACATGAAAGAAACCTGTGTATAGTGATTAAAGCAAATAGCAGTTTTTTCTGATGTGGCATGAAGTCCAGAGGCAGGCAGTCCAGAACTCTTATAGCTGTTTAAAGCAACCATCAACTTTCTGGGCCCCATTTACTTCTTTCTCTGCAATCCTTGGCGTGAGGCTTTGGTTCTTATGTTCGAAAGATGGCCATTCTACCTCTAGGCACTGGCCCTACATTCGAGTTCCATGTTAAGAAGATAAGGGAGAGAATGAAAGGCAAAAAGTGGTTTCAGCGCTTGATCTAAACAACAGTTTTTGTAAGACCCACTCAACTGACTGCAGCTTAATAGCTCATTGGCCAGAACTGAGTCAGACATTCCCCACCAGCCACAGAGACAAGAAGTAGGCACTTTGAACCTCGCACATGTACCTCCCATATAAAACAATGTTAGAAAAGAAGGGGAGAATAGAGGGTCAATCTGTTGCTGGCACTAGCCCTAACACTAGCAATGTCTGTGTCGTGCTGAAGGCAGTGAAATAGAGAGGGAGGGTCCAGAAGAGTTAGGACATGGAAATGTCAGGGGGGAAATGTTGTGGAAGGTGTAAAAAAGAGGGCTGATGACACTACTGTTTTTAGGCAGAAATGAAGATGAGACCTGTGTGACTGATCTACGACCTAAAGACAATAACTTGTGTCTTAGTTATTCATCCCGTAGTTTATCTTTTGAGAAGGAGAATGCATTTTACTAAGAGTATTGAGATACAAAGATCTTTGTTACATTGAATTATACTTGACCTCAAGCACTTCGAAAAAGAACTTCTAAGTTTTTTGAACATGATTTTTTCTCTACTCAGACAGCCCATATTTTCATAGTTTTATATTTTGAACCCATGTGGTATGGGTTTTATCTATCATTTACCATGTGATTTTATTTCTGTTTTGACTCATCACCGTAGTTTTTACTGCCTGAGTGAAACCAAAATCCAGCAAGAACATTTGAGAGAAATGACACAAAACATGAAACACAACACTCTTACATAGTTAATGTTTTGACTTGTATTTAGAATTTTGTAGAACTGTTGGGTTTCTACTAAAGTTTTAGAAACAATGATGCGCCAGGCATTGAATGTAGAGCATCACTGTCAGACTTTTAATATAATAAAGAGATGAAATCATAATAAACTGTTGCTTATAAATTACACGTACCCATTTTTTCTTATATTTCATTGAGTCTGATGAAATCAAAGCAAACACAAAATTTAGAGAACTCCAAAAATAAAGCTAAGAATTTCTGATAACACTTTTAGTGGTATAACAGGTGAAGATGCTTGGAAAGATCAATGATTCTTGGAAAAGCTTCCTGGAAGTTTGTATCAACATGACTCTTAACCATTTTGCTAACAGGTTACTTCTCATGCCCTAAACTCTGTGCTCTTTTATTACCTTTTCTCTCCTTCAGCAACAGTTTGACTGAATGACTTACCTTATCTTTTTCTGTAGCTCTGCCATGACTGTTCATATATTTTTTTTTTAATTTTTTTTTTTAACATTTATTTATTTTTGAGACAGAGAGAGACAGAGCATGAACGGGGGAGGGGCAGAGAGAGAGGGAGACACAGAACCGGAAGCAGGCTCCAGGCTCTGGGCCATCAGCCCAGAGCCCGAGGCGGGGCTCGAACTCAAGGACGGCGAGATCGTGACCTGAGCTGAAGTCGGATGCTTAACCGACTGAGCCACCCAGGCGCCCCCATGACTGTTCATATATTAAATTTTAGCTTTAATTGTGTCCCCTTTCCCTTGCAATTCAACATGATTCCTATAATCTGATCAGTAATTACTGTCATAATGTAGACGGAATTTTGCAGTTTATAGAGAAATTAAAGTGAAAAGAAATAAATCCTTAGAGCATATATTAAACAATTTTGTGAACTATTTAAAAAATTTAAATGTTCCTTTTAAATGTTAATCCAGTATTAACAGTTGAGAACTTACCAAATCCTATAAAAGCTCATAAATAAATATCTTACTTGAAGTCAAAACAAAGAAGCATATTTCAGAAATGTTTTTATAATATTGATTGTAATTGTGAACTCTAAGATGAAAAGCTAATTGTTCCTTGAAATTCTGGTACTGCTGTAATAAGAGATGGACTGAAAGCCTCTAAAATTCTCCCTATGTGTTGACATTTTGGAATTAAGTTTTGAAAACTAGCTCTTATTACTCAGAACTTTCATATATTATAACAGAGAATCAAATATCCCCATCTAACAAGTGTGTTTTTTTTCCTCCTTAAAAATTTTTTGGCTAAGTAAATAAAAATGACAATAAACTGCATAACTTTTGAGCATTATGCAATGTTATTGAATAAAAAAATCCAATATAAACTACAAATTATAAAATCTGAAAGTAATTAGGCAGTCAATAAAATAACAAATAGGAAAGATTTATAGAAATGTATAAAGAACTTAAAATTCAATTGCAGTAGACAAGAGAAGAAATTATGTGCATAATTATTACTTAAGAAAATCTTTCTTTAAAATTTTTTTTAATGTTTATTTGTTTTTGAAAGAGACGGAGAGAGAGAAAGAGAAAGAGAGAGAGAATGAGTGGGGGAGGGGCAGAGAGAGAGAGAGACACAGAATCTGAAGCAGGTTCCAGGCTCTGAGCTGTCAGCACAGAGCCCGACAAGGGCTCCAAGAAAATATTTATTTCTGAACTCTGTGGAATCAGATAAACATTCTTCCTATATTAGAATATCCAATAGATATGTGTAATTCACCCATTCTAAAAGCCCACGGATGGTAAAGTACCTGAAACAAGTTCGTTCATGTAAATTAACTTTGTGTTTTATATAATGCCTTATTTCTCATGCATAGTAGACATTCAACACACATTTTTAAATGAATGAAATAAAATTGTTGATTTTAAAATATAAAACAATAATATGATTTATTGATATTTAAGAAGAATTTGTTAAGCTCATTGCTTCTAGAGCCCACACCAAAGATAATTATTCCAAAATGAGGCCCAGGGTCCTCAATGCTCTAATAGCTCTTGAAAGATGTAAATTAAAGAGCTAAAATGTATTGTCTTACTTTATGTAAAAACTACTTTGCTTTTTTCTTTTTACGGAGGTGTCACATACCTGATAAAAGTGCTTTAACTTTTTAGGCGATGTTTCTTTCTTTCTTTCTTTCTTTCTTTCTTTCTTTCTTTCTTTCTTTCTTTCTTTCTTTCTTTCTTTCAGAGACAGTGTGAGCAGGGGAGGGGCAGAGAGAGAGAAGGAGACACAGAATCTGAAGCAGGCTCCAGGCTCTGAGCTGTCAGCACAGAGCTCCACGCGGGGCTCCAACCCACCAACCATGAGATCTTGACCTGAGCCGAAGTTGGACGCTTAACCCACTGAGCCACCCAGACGCCCCTGGGTGGTGTTTCTTAAAGTGTTGTCTTGGACAGCTTGCATCAGCATTATCTGAGAGCTAATTAAAACGGGACTCCACGCCCTCTGGACTGGAACCCTGGGACTTACCTTTTAGCAAGCACGCAGGAGATTCTTAGCAGCCTGAAGCATCAGAACCACAGCCTTTTGACCTCCAGTGAAATGGGGCTCCAATGCAGATTGCACTGAAATCATCTGAGAGCTCGTTACAAGTGCAGGTAACCTCAGAGTGGACCTCCAGGAGTAGCCGGGAATTTGGCACTCCTCATTTTGTCCCTTAGTTCTCTCTGAGAGGTTTCCCATACACTGCGTTCCATGTGCTGAGAGGCAAATTCGGCGTCTTCAGTGAGCTGCTATGCCTGACCACATAAGTGATGCCTCCTGGCTCACGACTGCTACCAAGCACGAAGGGGCAGTTCCTCTTCTTTACCTTGCTCACAATCTTATTTGTTTTGTTTATTTTCATTTTTTGGAGAGAGGGGGTGGGGGTGGGGGACAGAGGGAGAGAGAGAAAATCTTAAGCAGGCTCCATCCCACGCTCAGCACAGAGCCCAAAGCAGGACTGGAACTCCTGAAGCCTGAGGTGGTTACCTGAGCTGAAATCAAGAGTTGGCTCCTTAACTGGCTGAGCCACTCAGACACGTCACCGTGTGCACAGTCTTGAAACAGGAGCTTTCCTTAATTCTCCATTAAGAAGCTGTGACCATAGCTAACTTTTGAAATTTTTCTGTTAGCTTTACGTTCACTTACAAGCATTTCCTAAACAGATCGCCTTCTGCTGTTGTCAGACCTCAACGACCAGTACAGAAATCCCCACATTTCCCAGCCCCCACTTTTTCCTCTCCCATCCTGGAAATACTTCAGTATTCCAAGGTGCAGAGAGAAAGATATTCTTCTGTTCACTCAATCCATTCAGAAACGTTCTCACTCTTCCCACTAAAAGCAACAAAAGCTGCAGGTTCAAGGGTTAGAACTTCCACTCGATACAATTTATATGGTCAGACAGAACACTCAGATTCCCTGTGTGAAACATCTGCTTTCAGATTGGCTGTTTTACTTGTTCCTCTGAACAAATGGGCAGGTACTTGCTTTTTACTCTGAGAAACTTGGGAGCCTATTAGGTGGTTTTCTCAGGATGAAGAAAGTGTTTCTCAAAGGAAAACAGAAGTATTTTCCCTGATGAGATAGAAACTTTGCCGCTTTTAAACAATAATCTTTTTTTTCTGGCTTCTACCCTTTACGACCTTAAAATCTTGTGCCAGATTTAGACATGACACTGATATATGTCATGTACTTAAGAGGTTTGTTTGTTGCTTTAGGCCTCATAAGAAGTCCTAAGGTAGAAAAAAGTGACAGGCTTAATGTATTTTTTCAAACTATTCATTTCTACAAAATGGCAGGATGATTAAGGAATGACAGATTGCTGATAGTAAATTGTAAACCACATTTGGCTTATTTATTATTCTAATTTTATTAGATTATTCTAAAGCAGTAAAATTAACGTGACTGCATGTGCAGATTTCAGTGATGACAAATGAAAATAGATTTCTTAGCGTTAAGAAACCCTCCCCTGGAATGTATGTGTAGCATACGAGTAAGTATCAGTGGGTATTGTCTCCCTACTCCCCAAATGCTGGACAGGTTGTGGAGAAACGCACTGCTGGAGGGAATGCGAGATGGTGCAGTCACTGTGGAAAATAGATTGGCAGTTCCTTAAAAAATTAAACATGTCACTGCCCTGGACCTGGCAGTTGTACCCTCGAGCATTTATCCCAAGTTCACATAACAACTTGCACATAAATGGTTATAGCAATTCTATTCATGATACCCCAAATCAGGAAACAACCCAGGTATCCTTTCATGGATGCATGGTTAAATAAACTGTGGTATATCTATACCATGGAATACGGTTCAGCAATAAAAAAGAGCAAATTACTGATACAAGCATCAACTTAAAAGAATTGCTGGAGAATTATGCTGAGTGAACAATTGCAAACCCCTACCAGTGGCGTACTTAGGATTCTTTTTATGTAACACTGTGAAATGAAAAAAGTTCCAAATTACGAATACCTGAGTTGTGGAGGATTAAGGATGAGGTGAGAGTGAAAGGGAAGTGCGTGTGGCTATAAATGGGCGACATGATGGGAAAATTTTGTATCTTGAGGCGTTGGCAATGTTCTGTAAGGTTGACTGCATCAACCTTAGCGCCCTGGTCATAATATTGTGCTTTTGTTTTGCAACATATTCTTATTGAGGGAACCTGAGTAAAATGTACACAGGATCCTGTCTCTTACAATGGCTTGTAGATCTTCTATTATCTCAAAGTAAGAAGTTTATTGAAAAACTGCTATTGCTGGGGCCCCACTCTGGACTAACCAAATCTAACTCTGAGAGTGGAGCCTGGTTACATGAGTGGCCTCGGCTGCCTCCTAAAAAGTTTTATATTTTCAATCAGACATAGACCAACTTGGTCTTAATTACAGAGTTCTGACATGCCCTCCCTCTCCTAAGGCTATTTCACTAACAGCCAATCCTAGAATCTTGTGTATATTGAGCTATGTACCCCTTCTTTTTCTGACTGCCCACATTGGATCCAACCTCTATAGTTTTTGCATGGTTACCGCACTTGAACTCAGTTTCTCTTTAGGATTAAAGTTATACCTTGACAGCAACCCATGTAATGACTCTGCTTAATCTCGAGCATGTCTCTTTTTGGGGTTTTAGATCCTCATCTCTTTCAATTTCCCTTAAGACAAATTTTTTTCTGGATTTTTCTTACTCCAGGTATAAAGATTTCCCTTCTCACTGTCTTGAATAGCAAGTGGGTTGCTCATCTGTTTTTTATTTTGCCTATTTGAGTCTCAACTGTCCCTTACTTTTCCCATCAGCCTATGTTGCTGGTATCCAGTATTGTTGGGGAACCCTTACTCCCTGGCTAATTCCTGACCACTCTGTAAAATATAGGTGTCCCATTGTTATTTTCTATTTTGTCTACTTTTCTGTTTGCTTGCCAGCCGTTCTTATAGTATGTGATTATTTTGTGTTTCTACTTTTCTATTTTTCACTCAATCTAAATTATAAATTCCATAGAGCAGAGATTACCCACTGTTAATTGTGCCTAGCATGGTACCTGATCCAAAGTTAGTTAGTAGGAGTCACTCAATAAATGATATTTGAAAATGAATGAAATTATTGAAACAACCTACAGATGTTCAGTTGCAAATAATATTTTCATATTTCTGAAAACTTTCTGATAACTAGCATCCAGCTAGCTAGATTTTGAAGCAACATGATGTACTAGAAATAACAAGTCTGGGAAACAGAACTGCTTCTCCCATTTATTGCCTGTGGACCTGGGCAAGTTAACTAAATTTTCTAAACCTTCCTTTCCATTTTTGTAAAGTTGGAACAATGATTCCTGTCACTAAGGGTTCTCATGAAGATAAAGTGAAATAATGTAACACTCCAGGTACTATGGCTTTCATAGAGGAATTGTTCAATCACAGAGTCCCTTCCCCAACTCCTCAATCTAATGCATTTATTTTTGGAGGTAGGCAAGTAGAAGAAAAAATACATTCAGATCGGTGAAATTATTTTTAAAAGACTTTCAACATTTGCTGTGTAGTAGGCATTTGGTTCAGTCTTTAACTCTGTCTGTATCTGCATCTACAATTATTTTTTAGCAAGAACTGATATGTATATGTATATATATATATATATATATAATCATATTCTGTAGATGTTACAGGACCTTAATTATCCATTTTGTTAGGAAAGTGAACTTATTGAGGTGAGACAGTTGTTTACCAATACATTTTAGAAAGATTTTAAAGCACTTACAAGTGGGATAATGTAATCCAGGAATCTTTCTATTCGACCAAGTTATACTATTTCTTGGATTTGAGTGAGGGCATTTTGGGAACATATCTCACTTGCTATTACATTTATGTAATGCTTCAATTGGCTACCTACTGTAATATGATTTCTGATTAAACATAAATTTGGGGGCCTATTTCAGTTTCTGACACATTTGGAACATTGCTATAACATTATATTTTATAGACTGGAGGATGTGTTTAAGTATGAGGAAGCTCGTCTTAGGTGCTCTCCCCAGGAGGACTGAGTTACCAAATACTCTTAAGATCTTAAGGAACTTTGATGAGACTTTCTTAAGATATGGTGGTTTCATGTTATAAATAATGGAATGAAGTCTTAGGATATTGTTCTAAGATATATCTTTTTATCTTAAAATGTTTTATCTTAACAACTTAGACACTAAAAATGATGATGACTTTCTCTCAGACATTAGATTCATACAAAAAAGCAGATAATAATGAATATGAGACCCTTATCGAAAGCTGAACGGAGTGCACTGTTTGGAGGAGTACCTCTTTTGAATTAATGTTTATTTGTAGTAACTACTTTAAAACACATTGCAAAATAATTCTGACTTCAAAATCTTATTGTATACAACGTTGGTTGTGGAAGCTACTCAGAAATTTCTTCTTTCTTATGTTCTTTTCAATGTAGTAGCCAAAAACTATGCTTTATGTTTTAGACCACTTAATCTATTTGAAATAAACCTATGGAAATTCATGAGGAAAACAAGTGCTTACAAATATAATTTCATTACTTTCAATGTTGTAGGGATGAGAACATTAGCTCCGTGATGACTGACTTCTTTGTTAATTTAAGTCATGCCAGTTTCATATATAGGAAGGCAAAGCATTTGGAGTGGCTTCAGTGTATTTTTCTTTCCAATTTAGATGTGCTTCATTAATGTGCTTTCCTCTTGTGTATAATGGTTATTGTTGTCTTGGTGCATAAATGGAATATTTTTCAATGGAAATGAATTTTAAAGAATGAAGAATGGAATGGAATATTAGGTTCAATAATCTATATGAAATGAGCTACCACAGCATTTATCTTCATGGCAAAGACATTTGTGAGTTATCTTTCTCATTTGTAAAGATAGATACTATAACTCAATAATCCATCATTAGTTCTTTAAAATTTACCCTCTCTGCAGAAACACATTGCTCATACTTCACTGATATGAGACAATTTAAGAATGAGTTATTTTACATGCTTATTTGAGAGTTGGCTATAGTCTATAAACAGCACTGTTGGAGAAGGTCAAATTGTGATTGATGTCCCACCCAAAATATGATTCAGCTAGTCAGAGTGATTTAATTTAGAAAATTCTTTCTCTGCTTACTAAGCTGATCAGTATTCATTACTACGTAATCAGTAGGTAATAGGTTAGGATGAAAATAACCACTGCCTGCAGATATCCTTAAAAAAAAAAAAGACCTCAATTTTCTGATATACAGAGGAAGATGTCGTATTTCAGTGTCACTTCTCAGAAAGCTTCTTCTAATTGTTGACATTTTCCTGAAAACCACTGGACATCACCAATGCCTCATTCCATATCACTGGTGTAATTATAGGATGATTTGTTTTTGGATATTTTACCTAGTGATGATGACCTATTGTCTTTTTTGAGTCAAAGGCAAGAGCTAAGGAATGAATTCAATGATTTATTTAACAACCTAAGACTATGTAGTATGGATAGTCTTCAGCTTTCTTCAGGAAGGACATTAAGTATGAATTTCCAAGATGAGGATGTTATATAGGAGAATTCAAATGAATTTTCCTGGTGGAATAAAAGTTATAGTGCCATGGTATTACTTAATTGGCTCATTAATTGGCTCATTAATCATCTTGAACCAGTTATCCCAGAATCATGTTAGTTCCAGAATAATAAACTTCAGGCATTGAAGTATTCTCTGGAACCTTTGATGAATCCTACAGGCATATGAAAACTTAAGTACTTAAAATCAAGTTGTGATTATCTCAAAACGGTTTCTGCATTAGGACTTCTTTTCTTTTCTTTTCTTTTCTTTTCTTTTCTTTTCTTTTCCTTTCTTTCTTTTCTCCCTTCCCTTCCCTTCCCATCCCTCCCCTCCCCTCCCTCCCCTTCACTTCCCTTCTCCTCCCCTCCCCTCCCCTCTCCTCTCCCTTGTCCCTTCCACTTCCCTCCCCCCTCCCCTCCCCTCCCTTTTCCCCTCCCCTCGCCCTCCCCTCCCCTCCCCTCTCCCTTTTTCTCTTCTCTTCTCTTCTCTTCTCTTCTCTTCTCTTCTCTTCTCTTCTCTTCTCTTCTCCTTGTAGGGTGGAGCCCATCGCAGATCCTGGACTCACAACCCTGGGATCAAGACCTGAGCTGAGATAAAAAGTTGAACACTCAAGGGGAACCTGGGTGGCTCAGTCGATTACATGTCCGACTTTGGCTCAGGTCATGATCTCATGGTTCATGAGTTCAAGTCCCACATCAGACTCTGTGCTGACAGCTCAGAGCCTGGAGCCTGCTTCAGATTCTGTGTCTCCCTCTCTCTCTGCCCCTCCCCCTCTCACCTCTGTCTTTCTCTCTCAAAATAAATAACTGTTAAATTTTTTTTTTTTAATTTAAAAAAAAAGTTGGACACTCAACTTACTGATGCTCTAAGGTACCCAAGATTTCTTGTCATTTCTAATTTAAGGACAGCAAACAGATGACTCAGTTGTCATCTTCAATACAAATTAATCTTAGAATGCCTCAGAGAGAAACAGGAAGTAAACTATACCATTTTATCCTGTGTGTATTCTGCTTGAAATTTTAGTAGTATTCTGTAATTTCTCAAAAGATTGAAAATAAGATTTCAAGCTCTTTACTTTCACAGGAGGTAAAGCAGTAGTGCCTCCTACAGCCAAAGATTTATCTAGATTGCTCTGATGAGAATATACAGTACTTCTGGCATAGAAGAGATTAGAAAAAGTCTTAGAATTAAGCACTTAGAATCTTTGGATATAGGTCAACATATAATACATTGGAATATATTTGAAAATGCTGCTCCAGTCTATTTCTCGTAACCAGTAAGGCTTCCAGCTTTGATTTGTGCCCAAAGCAAAAGAAGGCTCAGCAGCCAGTGAAGGAAATACATGCATCTACCACTTGGGCCTTATGGCATAACAGATCCACTAGTACTTGAAATACCTGTGATAGATAGGAGTACAGGTAGGGAACCTCAGGTAAGAGAATGTTAGTGAAGGCTGCCAGAGGTTTGGAGCACCTGGATATTATCTAATTGTGAAATGGATATTATCTAATCTATTGAGTCATATGTTCAGGCCTACACAGCTGCATTGTATCATCAATGACACTGAACTTCAGCAGAAGCTAAGATATAAGTTAAGTTGCTTGAACATGTGGCTCAGACCCAAGTGACACTGTGTCTTATGGCATCACCACTTTTCCTTCAAACCTATGACATTATTGGTGTGAATAATGCTATATTCTAGCCCCATTCAAGATGACCTTAAAAGACAATGTGTAAAGAAAATTCTCCTAGAAGGCAGAAGTTCAAACATTCATCTGAATTTTCACTTCAGCCAGAGGAAAAGATGGCCTGAGGTATAGATATATATTATGTCATTCCTAGTAACTAAAATTTTGGCCAAATGATCAGGGTCTTCAAAGGAATACAATTGAAGAATTATTGACTAGAGAAGCCAGGGAAGAAGTACGTGAGGATGAACCCCTTCACAATGGCCACAGAGTATGGATTTTGTGTCTTGTGATCATAGGGATTTACTGTACAGAGGGCAGTCAATAGTCAGATGGATAAGAAGAGACAGTTTATAGACATCATTTAGCTTTTCTCTCTGGCCAACCCCGTGCTTATTCAATAATTGTCTGTAAAAAATGGCCACAGGTCAGGGATGTAGGCTATGCAAGTACTCAGCAATGTAGACTCTCTGTCACCAAACCTAATCTTACTGCCACCACTATTGAGTGATCAGCCTGCCAACAGCAAAGAGCAATACTGAGCCTTCCATATGATACTACTCCCTGGTGGCCATAGACATTTACTTTAGATATGGATTTGTCTTTCCCATACACAAATTTTACCATCATCATCATCATCATCATCATCTAATGTTTTGTTCACCACCTTGCTTTTCCATACAATATTGCTGCTGACTAAAGAACAGCAAACGAAGTGATGAAGAGGCTCATGCCTATGGATTCATTATTATTTCCATGTATTCCATCATCCAGAAACAGCTGGCCTAATAAAATGGTGGAATAATCTACTGAAGACAAAATGGTGAAATGTATCTATTAAAGGCTTAATCAGAGTGCTGGTTAGATCAAAGCACTTTATGAAGCTGAGGTCATGTTCTACATGATATTATATATACTCTGAGCTACAACAAATGCATGTGAATTTTTCTTTAAGCTAGGTCCTGGAACAAAGTGGTGCAAGTAGGATTAGTTCCTCCAACTATTACCCTTAGTGATCACTTGTAAAATGTTATATACATACATGGGTGGCATCATAGAGAAGAACTCTGAGCTTGGGAAACTCAGTCCTTTATAATGGATGGTAAGCCTGCCTGACCTTGGCCCCAGTGGGAGACACTTTCTTTATTATCCTGGAGAATAAATAAACTTACTCTTCGCTTGGAAAGAAGATATTATGTTGTCCTTCAAAGACTAGTTGCTATGCAACTGTCCTTGAAATGACAGTTCTGCTTACAAGATAAGCAGAAACTTAAGAGATCCATGGAGAACTGTCTTCCAATCACTGGTTTAGGTGCTGGATGAGGACAAAGGCAAACGGCATGTAGTAGAGTGAAGTTGACTGATTATGCCTTTGTGACCAGTTTCAGAATCAAGGGCTATAATAACTATGCATATATCTTTATCCCTGCTTTGCTGTGTATATACTTGAATATATTGTTTTTCTCTTCCCCCTTTCCCTACTGTTTCATGTTGTTTGTAGTGGTTGTGATTCACATTTTATTCATTACTTACATTACAAATCATTTATGAAACAGGGATTGTTCCTGAGCTAAAAAATAAATGAACATTATTCAGACATCAATACAATAATTCATGGGACTTTTTATCTTCCTTTTTTGGGAGAAAAGTTGAGTGTGCCTTTGTTAGTACAGGAATAGTTGTATTTATGTTAGTTGGAAGTGCATCTGTGATATTATTATTGTTTGGAAGGTAACAATGGGCCAAAGACTGGGAGTGAACATTGAATATCCAAAGAGTAGAATCTACCTGGTATGGTTACTGATTCTCAGTTCCATTTCTGACATTCTAAATGTTGCTTGTACTATAGCAGGACAAAGCCTGGAAACTACTTTCTCCCTCGCCAGTAGGGTGCCAGCTAGATTCTGCCAATCAGAGGCTTAAGCACAAGGTTCGGAAGACAGAAGAAGAGTGGCAGTCCCAACCAGGAGATAGATTACAACAGAATCTCTAAAGGTGTCCCATGTGAGAAAGTCAGTGACTCTTCATTCCTTTGATAAATATTTATTGTGTACTTATATTGTACAAGATGTTCCAGGTGCTGGGAAGACAGCAGCGAAAAAAGAGAAGAGAACAAGAATAAAAATATATATATGTCAGGTGGCAGTAAGTACACTCAAGAAAAATAAAGCGGGTATGGGAAATAGAAAGTAATGGAGGTACTATTATAGGGGTAGCTGAGGAAACCCTATTTCTGATAAGGAGATAGTTGAACAGAAATCTCAAAGAAGTTAGAAGGCTAGTCATAGAAAAAGCCTCACAAGTAGAAAACAAGCCTTTATTTAAAGGCTCCCAAGTGGGAACATGCTCATCCAGAATGCAGTTCAGGGAGGTGAGAACGTAATGAGGGATGAGGCCACTAAAATTGAAGGGACTAAGATTATTCAGCACCTTGGGTAGCAATGACTAGGACTTTGGATTTCATGTCTGAAGAGATTGGAAGGTACGAGAAGGTTTGGGGCACAGGGTGACATGATCTTGATTTGAGTTTTAAAAGGCATGTGGATGCTAGACTGTTGGGAGAAAGGGTAGGTCCTGCGAGGCAGGTGAGGAGTTTAGTGCAAATGAAGAGATAATGGTGGTATGGGCAGGGGTGGTGGTGGTGATGGTTGTGAGAAGCGGTCAGATTTTGGGTATATAATTAATGTTCATTTTTCACAGATTCTAAGTTTGCAATTTTGCCTTCTGACAAAGATTGATTAGTAACCCCCCAAATCAATACTCAGAGTGCTTTATTTTGTGGTCATTCACAGACATGCATAGGCACAGATTTGACTTGAGTTGCCTGGTGTGCATGTTACCAGCTGAGTCCCAATAAGATGACACTATGCCTTCTCATAAACAAGTGTCCTTTTCATGGTATATTTAGTGCCACATCTTTTGCATTTTGTGCCTTTGTTGGTGATTTTGCTGTTTAAAAATCATCCCAAGCATAGTGCTGAAGTCCTGCCTAGTGTTTCTAAGCAGGAGAAGGCTGTGATGTGCCTTATAGAGAAAACACATGTGTTAGGTAAGGTTTGTTCAGGCATGACTTATAGTGCTGCTGGCACTATATTAATGTTAAGGTCTATGTTAATGAATCAATGATATATATTAAATACATATTTAAACAGAAACACACATAAAGCAAGGTTATATATTGATTGATGAAAATGGTTGATGATTGGTTGATGAAAACGTGACCAAAATGCACGCAGGAACATAATCCTGTAATTCCCCTAGGAGCAATGATTTAGTGTTGGCTAATTTGATGCTTGCAGCGACTTTATGGAACATAACTACTGTAAATAATGAGATTTAGTTGTATTTTAAAGACAGTGACAGGATATGCTAATGGTTTGAAATGGATTGGGAGAGAAAAGGAGGGCTCTAAGATATTGGGTCCAGACAACTGACAGAAAAGAGTTACCATTTGCTTATATGGGAAGACTCTGGGAAGATCAGGTTTTGTGGGTGGGGGTAAATCAACTTTGATATTAGACATTAAGTGTGAAATGTCTACTAGACTTTTAAGTGGAGTTATTGAGTAATCAATAAGACATATGGATTTCCATTGCAGGTACAGATGTCTCATTCCAACTATGTCAGCTACTTCAACTGTGTGCTCTTTTCTCACTAATCCTCTGGGTTCTCACTAGGAGAAATCAAAACAACAGTCACTAGACAGAGAGGAAATGGGCTGAGGAAAAAAAAATCAGCCATATCCTTTGCTCTGGCAGGCCTGGGTTAGAGATTTTGGCGTTTTGAACATTATATTGGATTTGTTTCTTAAAACTTGTATGTAACATTTTATTATTCATTTCTGACAGAAAAGCTATGGGATCTGCCTGAGTCTTTCTCATAGGAATGTGAAAGAATGGGCCCATAGAGTGAGTTTCATAAGCATGGGAAAAATAATGCATCCTAGTAAGTTCAGGTATAATGTGACTCATTGTCTTCCATATGCTGATAGTTTACAGATTTACATCTCCAGACAAGATCTTCTGCTGTTCTCCAGACTATTAAACCCCCTATTTGGTATTTCTATTTGGGTGTCTCACAATGTCCTCATATTCAACATTTTCAGTATTCAACTCATAGTCCTCTCAACACTCCTGACAAAGATTCTCTCCTTGATTAATCTCTAGCCAGGCTTCTCTGAGCCTTCTTCTCCACTAGGCTTCAACCTTGGTCCAAAAAGAAGTGAACAAAACACTAACATGGTTTCTAATAGTTCAAGGTCTTATCCGTAGAATGACCCTATACCCCCTTAAAGTGCATTCTTGAGAAAAGTCAAGGCTGTGAAAGGAATTTACTGTTTGTTCCAGCCAATACCTGAAGATAGGGTCCCTTTTCTCAGACTTTGTTGGTGGTGGGCGGGGGGGGGGGGGGGGGGAGTGTTGGGGGGTGGGACTAACTCTGATTAGTGCCAGCTAACAAACCCAGATGGGTTTCACATGGACCGATCCTTTGTTTTATGAAAAAACCTGTCTTTCTCCCATGTTTCTCCTATACTATCACACTCACAACACTTCTGACATTTCTGATCACCAAATATGTGTGGGTTTTCCTACGTCAAGCAATTGTCTGTAACATCAGCTGGGTATCTTAAAATTTAACTCAATTCTGACACTATCTACCTACAGATAGCATCGGATCCCACAGGTTAAGGGCTCAGTCCCACAAGACTGCTCCTCATTTCAGATTCCAATCAAAAGTAGTAGGTCCCTGGGTTATCCACAGCTTCTGTCTGACTTGGCTATAAATTGGAGGTTCCCCATGACCTCCTTCCCTTCAGATTCAATTATGTGTTAGAGCCACTCACAGAGCTCAGGGAAACACTTATGTTTACTGTTTTGTTAAACGATATGATAAAAGATACAGACAAATACAAAAAGATACAGCCAGATGTCTGGGATGTGAGCACAGGAGCTTCTGTTCCATAGAATTGGGTTATATCATTCTCCTGGATCACGCATCTGTTTAGCAACCTGGAAATTCTGCAAATCCCATACAATTGGGATTTTAATGGAGGCTTCCTCATGTAGACATGATTAATTATTAATTCTATTTCTAGTCCCTTTCCCCTCTCTATGGAGGGGGGTGAGGGGGCTAGGGCTGAAAATTCCAAGCTTCTAATTATGGCTTGATCTTGCTGGTGACCAGCCTTCATTCAGGAGCCCACTCAGAGTCACCTCATTAGAATAAAAGATGCTCCTATGCTCTTATCACTTAGAAATTTACAAGAGTTTCAGGGGACCTTTGTCAGAAACTGGGGGCAGAGACTGATATCTATATTTCTTATTATTTCACATCCCCCTCCCACTTTTGTACTTATTCACTTCCCTAACTATACTGTGCCATCACTTACCTGGCTCCCTTTTCCCTTATTCTCCCCTTGAAACTCTTAGTCACCTCTGTAGAAATTGAAGTGGAGCTGAGTTTATGTTGGACTCTTTTCCCTATTGTAATAGAACTAATTCAAATCCGTTCTTACCACTTTAGTGTCCGGCAAATTAATCTGGTCCACTTTCAGTGTTCTCTATTTCAGTGAATGGCCCCATCATCCATCCACCTGTGTAAATCAGATTTCTGGATTTCATCTTTGGTATCTCCTTTTTATTTTACCCAGTGTCACCCCCTCACTCTCCATAACTGTCCATCATGGTATCTTGGGGCTTCAATTTCTAGGTATCTCTTAAATCTGTGCACTTCTTTTCAACTGTACTGCTATCATTTCTTGGCATCTATGTAGAACACCAGATATAAGCATGAGTTTTATTGCTAGATTGCTCACCGCCTGGGCTTAAGTCCTACTCATCTTGCATACTATCTATGTGATTTTGGCAAGTCAACTCTAAAGTTCACTTTTCATGTCTGTAAAGATCATTATAGTCTCTAATACATAGGGTTGATGTTAGGATTAAATGAGATATGTCTGGCACATGAAATCTGTTAAAATGAGCTATTATTAGGTTAAAATACCACCATCTCCTGCCTGGATTATTGCAGCATACTAATTGTTCTCTCTTTATCCGTCTTTGTGTACCTCCAATCCAAGCCTGCAGCTGTAATCCTGGGAGGGTTATCATTTCAAAGTCCAAATATAATTGTATCACTGTTACTTAAAAACTTGCAGTGGTTTTATTTTTTTAATTTATTTTTTAATGTTTATTTATTTTTGAGAGAGAAAGGGACAGAGCATGAGCGGGGTAGGGGCAGAGAGAGAGAGAGAGAGAGACGGAGACACAGACTCTGAAACAGGCTCCAGTCTCCGAGCTGTCAGCCCAGAGCCTGACGTGGGGCTTGAACTCACAAACTATGAGATCATGACCTGAGCCAAAGTTGTACATTTAACCAACTGAGCCACCCAGGTGCCCCGAAACTTGCAGTGGTTTTGCTACTCTAAGGATAAATCCTTAACATCACCCACCAGGCCTTCCTTCATTAAGTACTCATCTGTCTTTATTTATTTATGTATTTATTTACTTACTTATTTATTTATATTTTGTGATATATTGATAGGTTTGCATAGTTAATATTTTTTACCATTTAATTTAATTAATTTTTTAAATTTACATCCAAATTAGCATATAGTGCAACAATGATTTTCAGGAGTAGATTTCCTTTCTTTTTAAACATTTATTCATTTTTAAAGAGAGAGAGACAGAGAGAGACAGACAGTGAGTGGGGAAGGGGCAGAGAGAGAGGGTGACACAGAATCCAAAGCTGCCTCCAGGCTCTGAGCTGTCAGTACAGACCCAATGTGGGGCTTGAACTCACAGACCATGAGATCATGACCTGAGCTGAAGTTGGACACTCAACCGACTGAGCCACCCAGGCGCCCCTCAGGAGTAGATTTCCTAATGCCCCTTACCCACTGAGCCCATGCCCCCTCCCACAACCCCTCCAAAAACCCTCTGTGTTTGTTCTCCATATTTAAGTCTCTTATGTTTTGTCCCCCTCCCTGTTTTTATATTATTTTTGCTTCCTTTTCCTTATGTTCATCTGTTTTGTATCTTAAAGTCCTCATATGAGTGAAGTCATATGATATTTGTCTTTCCCTGACTAATTTCGCTTAGCATAATACCCTGTAGTTCCATCCATGTAGTTGCAAATGGCAAGATTTCATTCTTTTTTGATTGCTGAGTAATACTCCATTGTATATATATATACCACATCTTCTTTAGCCATCCATCGATGGACATTTGGGCTCTTTCCATACTTTGGCTATTATTGATAGTGCTGCTACAAACATTGGGGTGCATGTGCCCCTTCAAATCACCTGTCTTTTTAGATTCAGCCTTCTCTATTCCTGCTGTTCCCATTTTCTTTAGTTTTTCAAATGATCCATGCCATTCTGCTTCTACCATTTCCTCTAAATCTGTCATAATAGGCTCTCTGCTTATACTGTTTGCCCATCTGCAGTGTCTTCTGTCCTCAGTACCTAATGAATTCTCCTAATTTTTCATGTTTCAGCTTGGGCATCACTTCCTTGGCTAAATCTTCTTATTTCTCTAGTTAGGTGAAATCTTTTGATGGATTCTTTTTAAAAATTGACCCTTTCTTTCAGAGTGTCTCTATCTGTTTGTATTCACATATTCCTTAATTATTGGAAACAGATTTTTTTCTGGATTAAATCAATTTTTTTCAGTGTTTAGCAGAGAGTATAGTTTGGGACATAGTAAACAATTAATTTTGTTGACTGAATATGCATGTAAAGTACTTATGCCCCATAAATATTAGTCATTATTGTTATTGATGCTTATTGAGAAGAGGTATAGAGTAATAAGCCACTCCCATTCACCAGGAGGCAGAAGAGACCCATGAAGCATGAACCCAAGCAAGGTCAGAGTTAAGTGGCCAGAGTAAAGGACATCAGGAAAGCTCAAAAATGGCCTAAACTTGACAATGAAGCTAGACAAAGATATAATCTGGTCAGGGTCGTCTTGATCTCTTGGAGAGCTTGTCTTCAATATTTAAAAAAAAATTAATGTTTATTTATTTTTATTTTTTAGAGAGAGATTGAGTGCGGGGAAGGGGCAGAGAGAGAGGGAGACAAAGAATCCAAAGCAGGCTCTAGTCTCCGAGCTGTCAGCACAGGGCCCAACGTGGGGCTTGAACTCACGAACTGTGTGAGATCATGACCTGAGCTGGAGTTGGACGTTTAACCGACTAAACCACAGGTGCCCCTATCTTCAACATTTTTGAATAGACAGTGGATAAATGCAAGAGCTTTTAGGAGAGCCACTTAGGAGTGGCTCTAAGATGACTAACAATATACAGGAGGCCGTGTTCCTAAGTAAGTAGCTGCAAGGAAAAGCCAAGTTGTTAAGTGATTGTTACAGCTGAGTGTCAATGATAAAATGTAAAGGAGGCTATATTTCCTCAGATCACTTCCTTCACTTCTCTTTTATGTCTTCTTTTCAGAAAGCTTGGTTTAAAGAGGGGGGCAGGGTGACTAAAGTGAACATGTAAGTTATTTAGTTTCTGCCAATCTATTTTCTTTTCACTATTCTAGCAGCAAAAATTGCAACCATACGTATTTTCCCTAAAAAGCAAGTATCATATCATTAGAATAGCTGATTCAATCTGTTTGCATTTATTATTTCCTGCATTATTATTATATTGTTGTAATTCATAATGAAGGAAAGACAAAGCAAAAATATAAATATCTTACGTTAATAGAGATACTATTCAGTTTACTGCTACACTTATTGCTTATTCCTTAAAAAAGCCCTTATTGGGCATAATTAATGAACTTTTATATCTAAGAAATACGAACTTGTGTCTAGTGCTTCCAATTTTTTCAGAAAGGTACACGGGTCAGCTTTTTCACTCTCGTGCAGTTTTTTGTTTGTTAATGGAATTATTCTTTTTCTCTGTTTAAGCTCTTTTTTCCCCCCTAATACAAAATCACCTAGCACAGTGATTTATAATAATGATACTGGCTTTCTACATTACTAGTGGAGCAGATCAGATATTTTCTAAAGTCTAAAATGATGGTAAAACATTAACAGTGAAATTAAGATTGAATGAGACTCTCTTTCACATCCTCAGGTTTCTACTTAAATAAACTTAAATATAAATAAAATGAAGTGTTTAAATGGGCAGAGGACCTGAATAGATATTTCTCCAAAGAAGGCATACAGATGCCAATAGACACATGACAAGGGGTTCAACATCATAATTATTAGGGAAATGCAAATCAAAATCACAATGAGATATTACCTCCGACCTGTCAGATTAGCTATTCTCAAAAAGACAAAAATAACAAGTGGTGACAAGGATGTGGAGGCAAGGGAACCCTCTCATGCACTGCTGCTGTGAAAATAAATTGGTACAGTCGCTGTGGAAAACAGTATGGACATTCATCAAAAAATTAGAAATAGAACTAGCATAAAATACAGCAATTCCACTTCTGGCTATTTATCCAAAGAAAACAAAAATACCATTCCAAAGAGATATATGCACCCCAATATTTATTGCAGCATTATTGACAATAATCAAGATATGGAAGCAACGTGTCTATTGGCAGATGAATGGATAAAGAAGACGTGGTACATACACACAGTGTAATATTACTCCACCACGAAAAAGAATGAAATCTTGCCATTTGCAACAACATGGATGGACCCAGAGAGTATTATGCTAAGTATAATAAGTCAGACAAATACCATATGATTTCACTTACATGTGGAATCTAAAAAACAAAGCAAACCAACAAAATGGAAACAGATTCATAGGTACAAGAAACAAACTGTTGGTTACCAGAGCAGGGAGGGGTTGAGGCGGCAGGCACCACAGTGAAGGTGATTAAGAGGTACAAAGTTCCAGTTACAAAATAAATCAGTCATAGGAATGTTATGTACATCAGAGGAAATATAGTCAGTAATATTGTAGTAACTTTGTAAGGTGATTTATGGTAACTAGACCTATCATGGGGATTATTTCACAATGTATAAAAATATTAAATCACTATTACATACACCTGAAAACTAATAGGATATTGTATGTCAATTATACTTTAATTTAAAAATGGGGTGTTTAAGTCCGCTTAATATGGCTTGACAAATAAGTTAATATATAATCATTTATTTCAAGAGTGATGGGCAATTATTACATATTTTGAAACTTTATGACTTTGGTGGTATGTATAGTATATTATTCTTTATTTTAATTAATAAAATACATTTATGCTTCTTCCTTGGCCCACAAAGTAGAGATTGATACAGAAAATTAAGCTGATAGAAAACTAGAAACTGAGAAGTGTGACTATCAGGTTAGAGTGATCTTTTTGTGATTGCACTTCAGATTTGCTTCTGAGGTTCCTGGCAAATGGAGCAAAAAGAGAAATGACCTCCATTATTGGAAAAGAGGAGATATTTCAGTTCTTTTGGGGAGACTTTCCCTTCAGTTTAAGATTCTAAAGTAAATTTCTCACGTGGGGCTTTATATCCAGGATAATGAATGACGTAATAGATAATACCTTCTAAATGCAAAGCTAAATTATATACAATGCAGAATGAAATTTCATATCCGGATTGGTACATTACATATTACTTGGGATTCGGAATCAGAGACTTTATATTTTCGACAGGATGAAAGTTCATCTGAGCATTTTCACAAAAGCATGGCCAAGCAAATGAACAATGTGACCGGCCTTCAGAGGACACTCCCTGATGGAAGAGAAGCTACAGTTTAAGAACTGGAGAAATAGCTTTTTCACGTACAAGTAGAATGGTTGCCATATTATCTGAGCTAGTGCTTTGCTATGTTGATGAACATTAATTTCAAGGCCTTTTAAGGGAGATCATTTACTAGGAAACATTTAGGTTAATTACAAATACCGTGTATTTGAAAGCTTAGAGAAATCTTATTCATTATTTCAAAATAACATTTGTGCACTGCCCACCCTCTCCCTCCCTGCCAAGTAATCCTGTCGAGGAAAAGTTTATTGCTTATGGAAAGGTATCAGATTTTGTACCTTCCAAATATCCTCTGTATTCCTCTCCCTGGTTGTTTGATACGCTTGTATATTTTTCACATGTCATAGCAGAGTATTTTGTGATAAAGGAATGAACTCATAAATGAAGAAGTGGTATATTTATCATAAAGTCACCATCATTCTCCTCTGCCTGTGGTAAGAATTACAGGCCTAAGTTTAGTCTAAGTGCTGGGGTTTGAACCCTTTTTTCCTTCTTAGATTTTTCTGCCCCCCCCGCCTCCACCCCGCCGCTGCCCCAGTGAATACTCTCTGGAGCTAGTTCATCAGGAGCTTTGCTGTTAAACCTTATGCATAAGTTAGCTAGTAATTAAGGCATAGGCTTAACTGTATAACAACTAAAGCAATTTATGTAAAGCACATCTAATAGTGCATATATTATGCCAACTATAAATATCAGTTCTTTTCCTTTCAAATGTATTTTAATTTTAATGGATTCTCTTGCAAAGAGAATGGAAGATCCTTCCCAATCTCAAGAAATTATATTAAGATGAATGAATGTCTGACATTGGAATGTGTATTTTGAGAAGCCCTTGTGCCCCCCCCCCCCGCAAGTTATGTCACATTGATTGCCACTTCTTTACCGACTCAAGATTCTAACTGTGCCAGGGTTTCTACGACAAGGAGACTTTCTCAGTTCACAGTCTTTGTTGCTTTTGCATGGATGGTGTGCATCCATGCACAACAGTAATCAAGAAACTGATTACTTTTGATATGTCCCATGTAGAAAAGTTTGGAAGGATTTGCACTGGGGTGTAAGAAAGCTAGATTCGGAGTGGAAAATGTAACAAAATTAATTTTCTCTCATTTGCTTCAAAAAATAAATTCTAAAGCAAGTTTACAATATTTCTAAAACTTTGCTTTCATTGAGTTAACAGATGGTGTGTTATAAAACAAAGAAATTATTTCTTAAAGTTTTCATGGAATTAAAATATAGTGATACACAGTTTGCTTTGCAACTCACCAAATTTATTTTGGAATTAACTTTATCATTTTTAAGACCTGAATTGATATGAAATTCTAACACAGTTTTTCTTGGTCTTGGGCAGCATTCCTCTGTCATTTTTCAAATCAACAGTGTCTCTTTTGCAAATAGATATGTTCTGTGTGTGGTTATATTTGTGGGCAGCTCTGTGTATGAATGTCTATAAGGATATAAACTGCAAATCTGTTTCTTAAAGTTCCATCTTGTCGGGAATCATATAAAATGAAGGATGAAGATTGGAAGTGATTTCAATTTGGTCAAGAACTTCCATTAGGTATATAGTAAGGAGAACAATTTACCATTAGATAAATGAGCTTTAATTGACCAGATTCCACCATAAGGGAGCAACCTGAAGTCTCAAACAGCTAAAATCTATACGCGAGCATCCCAGGTTTAGCCGTTGTATTAAGCTATCATTACAAACTTTTAAAAATCTGTCAGATTTTGACAGGAAGATATTAAAAATATAAAATCGTAACAACTGAACTCTCTCCCAAGTGACATGATCAATATCTATTATTAACAAAAAAAGAATTTACTGCTAAGCTTAGACTGGTATCTCATTTGCATATATATAAATATAAATATTATATATATATATATATATATATATATATATATATATGTAATCACAATTGTCAAAGCTATTATGAAACAAAATCTTGATTTATCTAAAGCAAAGCACCTGACCTAAATCTTAGAGAAAAAGGTCTGGAAGTTACCATTTAATATGGTTGATAGCACGTGCCAAAAGTCTGCAGCACTTTTAAGAAGCAACTCTTTCACTGAGAAAATTAGTTTTATGAACTAAACTTAGTAAAATAATACCCAAGTAGCATTAAGCGTTTTAGTGCTTTGCCACTGCTCTTAAGACAACCGAACCTTTTGCCAAATTTTGCTTCTTAATAGTTCACACTGGATATGAAGCAGCCAACTTTTCTGTAAACCTTGGTAACTTTCTCAGAATAATTTAGAAAAGCAGGCATTATAAAATGTTAAAGGTCGCCAAGATTTTAAAATCTAATATCACCTTTCTTAAAAATAACCTCTGACTCATAACATTACTCATCTACCCTTTCTCCCAGACTTTATTAAAAACTACGACCAGTGAGTCAGAAAGAGAAGCTTTAAAGGATGTTAAATTTCCAGGGTGAAGCATCTTCTGAAAACTCATCATTTAACACACTTGCCATTGTTTTTCACAATAATCCTTTTTGATTAGTCTTCCATCCTTCCTGTAACCTTGGATTTTGAGGACGTTTCACTAAATCACCAAGAGCTACCTACTTTCTCTTTTTAAAACATTTCTTTCATAATTCAGCCAAGTTTTCCATACAACTCTTGGGTTTCTCACCCTATTTTATAAGAAATAAATCTTCACTTTCATATATTTTCTTTTCGTCATGCCACTAGTGAGATTTAAATGAAGTATTTTCCTCTTTCTATGCTCTTTTGGTATTCTTTAAAAATCTGCGTTTTTCTGGTGGAGAAAGGGGCAGAGAGTGGAGGAGGAACAGAGAGACAGACATAGAATCTGAAGCAGGTTCCAGGCTCTGAGCTGTCAGCACAGAGCCCAACGCAGGGCTCAAACTCATGAACTGTGAGATCATGGTCTGAGCCAGTTGGACACTTAACCCACTGAGCCACCCAGGTGCCCTACTCTTGAATTTTTATTTTAACTTTGTAATATTTATGATTTGAAAAACTTAGCAGTTTATCTGACTTAAAATAAGATGTCTCGATGTCAGTGTGTAGTTCTTCCATTATCTTTTGCATCTTGAAAAGTGACAAACTTGAATTCTTACGTTTTCACATGGAAAAGCATTATGTTAGTCTTATATAGCATGCTCAATCAGAAATGAGCATCCAAAATCCTTTTCTCCTCTTCCTACTAGAATCTAAAAAAAGTATAGCAATAATTCTATCTTATTTTTCTTCTTCCTCCTCTTCCTACCCTGTATTGAGGATTTGCCCTGTGCCCAGGTCTTCATGTGCATTATCTGATGTTCTGATCCAAAGAAATATCTGTTCTTCATAGAAGACACAACAAACCGGAAAGAGTTGGAGTTTGCCTTTAGAACATGGTGGCAGAACATCCTCCAAGGAATTCATTATTCCTCACTCTTTTCTTTCATTCTCCAGATTGCTCATCTTTTTTTAGGAAGCGATGGCCACGGTTCCCTCTGTCCATAGAACTGTTGGCAAAAGATTAATGATTTGCAGAGGTTGCACAAAAGCAGAAGTATCAGCCAAAGTCAGTACCCACTTGAGAGGGGCTCCATCTGGAGGACCTTCTTCCATTCCACAATAGGGTCCAAGCAGGCAGAGTTATTTATAATTCTCTCACATTCACAAGGCCCTTGTTCCGTCCCTACATCTATCTGTGACATTTCTGGCATTTGTATAACTGTCTTGAGATAAATGTATAAATAGAGATATACAAAATGAGAAGAAACTTGCTTATTGCTCTAGCCATAGGAAAAGAAGGATGCAGGAAAGCAGGGAAATAGGACACGCTCTGTGTTCCTCCTGCCTCTAGGCATTTTACAAAATCTTACAATTAAAGAGAGAGAAGTTACTAAACTGTTAGGCTTTGGAGGTAATATTCTTTATGAGTGTTGATGCCCTGGTAAGTTGAACATTTCTTAGAGAAAACCATTAATATCTGTGTTTTGAAAACCTTGTCACATTCCACTTCAGTGTGTTAAGTGTTTGATTCTGATAAGCACCTATGTTTTAGTTTCAACCTCTTTGCAGAAAGTAGTCAGCATAAGATCACAATTACCTGATATGTGTAAAACGATTGTTGTGGAAACTACTGAGTATAGACTGTAAGTTATTTTATGTATTAACTAGTCAGGAGCAAGAGAAGCTTAGAGTGGCTCATTTTAATGACTGTCAGATTTTCTTTTCTGGAAAAAAGTCAAGCTATGGTAGCCTTCCAGAAAAGCCTTACAGATAATGCTTGGAGTGTGTTAGTTTATAAGTATTGAGAAAGGAATATATGAACCTACAGTTTAGCTACAGATCTGGGGGGATAATTCAACATTATGTCTGGGTTTAGTTTACTGAGTAATCGCTTTTCTTTAGATAGGAGCAAATGCAGGTGGTTGTGGTTGGGCCAGCTTAGTGGTGAAGGGTGTGGCCCCTTTAGTTCAAGGGCCTGGGTTTGGAACCTGGTGTTGCTGATTGCTGGTTTGGTGAGCAGAGGCAATTTATACAAACTCCTTTCTTTTCTTTCCCTTTATTCATAAAGTGGGAATAAGTGTGTTAGCATTTACCTCAGAGGGGTTTCGTGGGGAATAACATAATATCACTAAGGTACTTAATACAATGTTTAACATCCAATGAGAACTCAGTGAGAGTTGGCTGTCTTTACTGCAATAACGTGATCTGGGGTTGAGTCCCAGTACTTATTAGCTGTGTGACTTTGAGGAAGTTACATAATTTCTGAGCGTCCATTAAAAAAAAACAAAACCGTAATATTGGAGTGGCTGGGTGGCTCAGTTGGTGAAGCATCCTACTCTTGATTTCGACTCAGGTCGTGATCTCGTGGTTGGTGAGATGGAGCCCTGTGACAGGCTCTGTGCTGACAGAGCCAAGCCTGCTTGGGATTCTGTCTCTCCCTCTCTTTCTGCCCCTCCCCTGCTCACGTGTGCTCTTGCTCTGTCTTTCTCAAAATAAAGAAACATTTTAAAAAAAACCTGTAACATTGTTGGGGCGCCTGGGTGGCTTGGTCGGTTAAGCCTCCGACTTCGGCTCAGGTCATGATCTCACAGTCCGTGAGTTCGAGCCCCGCATCAGGCTCTCTGTCTCAAGAATAAATAAACGTTAAAAAAAAATTAAAAAAAAACAAACAAACCTGTAACATTGTCTACTTCTGAGGGTTGTTAGGATGATTCAATTAAATGATGTATGAGAAGCGCCTTGGTAAGCGTAAACCATATCAGCGTGAGCCCCCCAGCATGAATACTGAAGAGGGAAGTAGTGAGTAGCCTCTTACTATCCACTGTGTAGATACTACTTTACTATTTCCTTTGTTCACTAGCGTGGTAGCAAATGTTGTATCAGTTCAGTGACTCAAAGATGGGTAGTATGAGTTTGAATGTTCCACTAGAGTTGGAATTCGCTAATAAGGGAAAAACAAATGTTTGTGAGGAAGTTATCAAATTTAATACTCTTAAATATTTAATAATCTCATCCCAAAGCATTATACATAAATATAATTGTTATTTAATGTGAAGCCCATTTGTGTTAATAATGTCTTTTTAATGATTATGTGATAGAAACCATGCATTTAGGAATTTGCAATTTAATCGCAGTAAGTATAAAAATCTTAGAAATGTTATTTATGGAACATAATTTAAGTTTCCCCTTTTGTCTTCACAGCTATACATTTATTTTTAGGCCCCTATCAGCTCTTATCCGACCTATAGTAATAAATCTTTTAATTGGCCTTTTAATTTCGTTTCATTTTTTGGTCCTATAGTCTCTCACTCCTCAGTCCTGCCTCCACACTCCTGTGATGGTGTTCTAAGACTTAATTCTGGTCATGTTAGTTTAACTGTCTAAAACTCTTCCATGATTTCCCATTTGCCCTCAGGAAAATGTCTCAAGTCCTTAGCAAGGTCTTCTATATTCTGTATATTCACTGAGTCAACCTCCTCAACAGGCAGTTTTTCTCTTTCTCTCCGTACTTACCCAATCCTTTCTGCTTTTCCAGACCGGACTCATTTTCACATCATTCTGCCTTTGCTCACTGAGTTTCCTTTGCCTGTAAAGTAGGTAATTTAAATTATATTTCAGGCTCCAGCTCATGTGTTTTATACTTTATGAAATCATTGATCACTGCCACGTCTTGGAGCAACTAACGCAGTTCCTGAACTTACTGATTGTTCATTGTTCTGTCTCTTTAGACTAACTTGGGAGAGAAGGAATCACGTCTTTTTCATCTTTGTATCCTTGGTATATTACACAATACTTAGCACATAACTGAGGATTAACTTACTGTGTATATTAGTTACTATATGATTCTTTATTTATTTATTTATTTTTAATTTTTTTTTTTAACGTTTACTTATTTTTGAGACAGAGAGAGACAGAGCATGAATGGGGGAGGGTCAGAGAGAGAGGGAGACACAGAATCTGAAGCAGGCTCCAGGCTCTGCGCTGTCAGCACAGAGCCCGAAGCGGGGCTCGAACTCACGGACTGTGAGATCGTGACCTGAGCCGAAGTCCGACGCTTAACCGACTGAGCCACCCAGGCACCCCATGATTCTTTTTTTAAAGTTTTTATTTTAATTCGAGTTTAGTTAACGTACAGCGTTATATTAGTTTCAGGTGTACTATAGAAGCCTTATGTTTCCAGCCAAATGAAGTTTGGTGGTATCTCTAAATTTATTTCCTTTTTTCATATTTGGTAAGTAACCTCTTAAAAAGTGAAGCCACTAGTTAAATATTAAAGGGACCACAAATATCAGTTTGTGTCTACTGACTGCTAAGTAGCCTCTCCTTTGTTTCTAGTTACAAGAAGAAGTGAATGCAGCTTTTAAATTACATAATTTATAACTCGATGTCATGGGTTCAAACCCATGAACTACTTGTTTAATTAGTGTGAATTATGTAAGGTCTAGTTAAAGATGGTGCTCATTTCCCCAGTAGGATATCCTCAGAGAAAGGTGCTTTAGAACCACTAATTTAAAGAAGATGCACTTCTATTGTATGTGGTTCAAAAGCTTGCATTTAATCAAGTCACTTTGTTTTTTAGTAAAACACCCTGCACCTGGCTGTTAATTAGTGATCTAGATTCATTAGTTCAGAGGGAGACCAAGCTTGCATAAATGCAGAGAGCCACGCATACCTTGCATTTTCCAGTAGGTCTGTGGAAAGGTAGACTTATGTGAAGTGGGGGGGGGGGGGGGGGGAAGGGAAAGACTGCATGCTTTAATAACGTTAACTTGAGACAGTTTAGATTCTTATCTGAAATATGTGGCCATATGAACAGCCACAACCGTTTTCACAATTATGTGAAAGTGCAGGTCTAGGATTTGGATTACAGAGTAATTGAAACATCGCAGGCAGTAGCATCCAGAATAAACCAGAGCACTGCCAAGACCCCAAGTATATTAGTCTACATTCTTGCAAACTGTATCCCTGTGCCAGGAATTCTCCCAAAGGGAACAGAATATACGTGCTACTCTTTGATAAGGTCTTTAGAGAGGTCCTCTCCTATCCAAAACAGGCACTTACGATACCTCTGTTCCTTTGCCTTCACCCTTCACTTTACCATTTATTAGAGATTATGTTGTGTGGAAAGTTTGCTTACACGTGTAGGACATGAGCAATGTGGAGTTTATAAACCTCTAGCTGATTCTGCTAAAAAGCTGCTTCACCTCATGCACTATGCACTAGTTGGAGATATAAGCACTTTCTTCAAATCTCAGTTTCTATTTCTGGGTTGCTATTTGACCTTGCATATTATAATTAGATTTGCAACTTTTGCAAGTATACAGACGTTTTTCCCACTGTGTGTAGCATGATGACAAAAAACCAGTATGAACAGTGTTAAGCCCAGAACCTATATGTCCTGTCTCTAAAAGCAGGGAGTGTTTGTATGTTTCCATTTATTTATAATGGATCCTTCAACATTTATATTTAATGTACTTGATTTTCTATCTTTATTATTGGTGCAGTCTTTTAACTGTTGTCAAGGAATTTAAATCCATTTTAGAACCAGGTTGGGTATAAATAATGAAAGCCTAAGCCTTCACTGGTTTCTCTGTTCAAGTGGTGATTTCCCTTCTGATTATTCTTCATATTGCTCATAGGCAAAAAGATGTCTTCATTCAGGTATTTTTGGTTCTAGAACCACACCGGTGGATCTTTGTTACTTAACTCATGGACTTGAATATTCATTTATGCATTCATTTATTCATTCATTCCATAGATGTTTAAAGACTGCCCACTATATGCCAGGCGCTGTCCTTTGCCCTAAAACAAGTGATACACAGTGATTGCTCCCGTCCAAGAATGCTCAAAATATTCTTTTGAATTCATAGAAGATAGTATTTTATTTTATCCCAAGTATTAGATTCTGAACTATATCTATTTTGCGCATGTGTGTGTGATTGTTGTGGGGCTCACAAGATGCACATTTAACTTAAAACAAATAATGTTATCTTTGAATAATCTTGCATCATTTTCTGTATGATAAAAGAACTTTACAAAGCATACTCTACTGGTTTTCAATTACTGCTTAACAAATTACCATGGACTTAATGGCTTAAAATAACACATATTCATTAGCACACAGTTCTGTAGGTCAGAAGTCCAAGGGAGTTTGCCTGGGGTCTATGCTAAGTTATCACAGAGCTGAAATCAAGGAATTGGCCTGGATGAGCTTTTATCTGGAAGTTTTGGGAAAGGATTGGCTGTGAAGCTCATTTAGGTTTCTGGCAAAAATCAGTCCTGTGCTATTGTGCCAATGTGGTCCCTGTTTTCTTACTTGCTGTCCGCTGAGGGTCACTTTTCATTTTCCAAGACCTTCCACATTCCTTCCCATCTGACCACTACCATTCTGTAGCCAGCAACGGTAAACCTAATACTTCTTGTGTTCAAATGTCTTTGACTTCCTCTTCTGCGAAAATTTGAGAAAACTGTCTACTTTTAAAGGGCTTGTGTAATTAGCATTGGCCCACACAGTTAATCTTTTTATTTAAGGTGAATGGTTAGTAACCTTAATTACACTTAAAAATATCATTTGCCCTATAACAGAAGCTAATCATGGGGTGATAGCTCATCATTTTCACAATCCTTTTGGGGATGAGAGAATGAAAACTACATTTTTATAATTATGCTGCCACAATTTCCGATTTTTTTTTTACTATTCATTGTGCTATTGCTGCCATATATTTTACTTCTACAATGCCATAACTCCCCAAACACACTGTTATTAGCTTTGATCTAAACAATGAACTATCAATTAAGAAAATTTATAAATAAAAAAAGTTTTGTATTTACCTACATAGTTAGAATTTCTAGTGCTTTTTGTTTTTTTGTATAGATCTGATTTTTCATTTGGTGTTATTTTCCTTCTACCTAAAGAATTTCCCTTAGCATTTCTTGACGTACAGGTCTGCTGGGAACAAATTCACTCTATTTTTGTTTGTCTGAAAAAGTCTTTATTTTACCTTAATTTTTGAAAAATATTTTTGCTGGATATAGACATCTATGTTGACATTTATTTTCTTTCAGCACTTTAAATTTGTCATTCCATTGACTTATTATGTATTGTTTCAGATGAGAAGGAAAAGGTAACTCATCATTTTTCCTATGTACTATAATTTTTCCTCTCTTTGGCTGTTTTTAAGCTTCTTTCCTCATCACTGGTTTTCAGCAATGTGATTGTGATAGACCTTTGTGTGGTTCTATTTGTGTTTATTTTGCTTGTGTTTTATTGAGCTTCTTGGGTTTGTGCATTTACACAGTTTTCATTAAACTTGGAAAATTTTCAAAGATTAGTTCTTCAAATGTTTTTTCTCCATTTTCTCACATCTGTTTTTGAGACCACAATTATATATATGTATGCTATCCTCCTTGATATTGTCCCAGATGTCAATGAGATTTTTTTTTTTAAGTGAGACTCTATTTTACTTTCCAGTCTTTTCTCTCTGTCTCTCTGTCTCTTTCTCTGTATTTGTGTGTATGGATAGGTTCTGGTAGTCTGTCTCTTCTTCTGTAGTGTCCAAACTGTTATTAAGTAGATCCAGTAATATTTTTTTTTTCATTTAAGGTATTGGAATTTTCAAATACAGAATTTTCATTGGGTTTTTCATAAATTTTTATTTCCTGAGATTTTCTATTCATTTATTTATTAAGTCTATATTTTCCTTTAAATCCTTTAATATATTTCTAATGCCATAGTATTTGTTAATTTCAGTATTTATTCATTTTTAGTTGTTTTTTCATAGACATTTTCTGTTGATTATATGTCATATTACTGTTTCTTTGAATGCCTAGTAATTTTGGTTTTATTCTGGACATTGTAAATATTCCATTGTTGAGAACCTACTCTTTTTTTTTATCTTTATTAGAGTGTTGAGTTTTTTTCTGGCAGCAATTTCCTGTCTGATAAATTTTATCTTGTTGAGCCTGTTTGGAAAGGTTTACAGGAGTCTTTAACCTGCAACCAAAACAAATTCTACTTTTAATGTATTGTCTTTCTGGGGTCTCAACTGCATGTACATTGAGTTTGGTGAAGCCACTTACTAAATAATATTATTATAGTTAATAAAAACTTCAGTGTCTCTCAATATTAGGTGATCACTGAGTCCTTCCTTCATTCACCTTACAGTCATAGTAACAATTCTCCACCAAGCCTCATGTAGTCTTGCAGCCTTGTGGTCTTGAACGTATGCAGGTGAGTATTGATCCAAAGACTCAAATGGACATCTCTGCAGATGTCTGGAGATACTTCTCTGTATGGCATACTCTTCTCTAGTATCTTATCCTGAAAGTTTCCATTGTCTCAGCAGCCCTTAGCTTTGATCTTTATTTCCCATACCCAGCAAGAACACTGCTTTTTTGTTCAGGCTACTTTTCTATGCTGCAGTTTGGAACTCATGTATATGTGCCCTTTCTCCCAAGGATCACAGACCTGAGATGACTGTTGCTTGATTATTTTAAATGGTAGATTCATGTATGTATAATTGTTTAAGGTGAAAGAATAAGCCCAATGCTAAATGTTCTGTCATGGCTGGAATAGGAATTAGTAGTTTAAAATATTTTTAAGTTACCTATTTGATACAAACATGCTTTAGATATTAATTTCATTTGATAAATTGATTACTCAAGTTCCTATATGTGTGTGTCTTAAGAGATTTTATCTGGGATATTTTAGAATACTTTGTCACCTCTGTGTTAAGGAGCTGTGGGATTCTCAGGTAGGGCTTTTTCAAGCCAGCTTCAGCTTTATTTATTTTGTGTTGGGGAACTATATTTCAAAACTGTTCCCCACTTGTTTTCCCCTGGTGGGTTAATTTTGGAGTTTAGGGTTGGTTTCATGATTATATCCTAAAAATGCTTCATTTTACTGCCCATCAACTTTATCCTTTGGGACCTTTCACTCTCTCATAATTCTCTACAACTCTCCTCTAGTTAGTTTATTGCTAATGGCTAAAGTCTACCTAGTTGGTGAATGGCTCAAGTGAAGCTAGTTATCTATGAACATACTTCTACCAATTGTAGGGTGTACAGTGATTGTGATAGCATATTTTTATTCCATAATGTATTAATTAGCGAGGTCCTTTTAGTGCTTTTAGTAATTCTGATGGAGTTTTATATCTCTTGATAAACTCAGTCATGGCCAACCAATTAAATATGTCTTTTGTTTCTAGAATGCTTATTTCTTTGCCATTAAGGTGGATATTTTGACTACAGAGCAACTATTACTAGGCTGCAAACACATAGCAAAGCCATGAGGCTTTCCTTAATTTAACCAGACCTCTAGGATGCCTTAAGTGTGACCCAATATTTGTATTATCAGGAATGACACTAAGTATTCTAATTTCATTTTTTGTTAGTATAACAATATCCATTCCTCGAGTGTAAATTCTAATTAACCAAGCCAATCCAACTTTTGCTTTCTCTTGGGAAAATATCTTCCCCTATGTTTTGTAATTTGTGCAGTGAAAGTCCTTACTTCCTTTTCTGTGATTTCTTTCCATCTGCTGATTCTTTGCTCATTACTAATTTATATATTCTCAGTGGGTGGCTGTCTCTCAGGAGATCAACATTACAAAACTCCCCTAGGCAATGAGTCAGCTGATGAGGGATCAAAAAGAAGAATTATCATTTTCCCAACTACTTATCTTTGGGATTTTTAGCATGATTATCTTCACTTCTTCTTGTTCTCTCTTACTGTATCTGACAAGCATTTAGCCATTAAACATTAAAGCACACTCTTTCTATCCTTTCTCTTAAAATATTTAAGACTAGCCAATAACACCTCAGTAGGGTGGCCAGTCTTCCCTCTATTACAGTGGACTTTGATGGTTCACTTTCCTAAGTTTTCTGTAATAGTGTTCAAATTGATTTGAATTATTTTTATTTTTATTTTTTCCCCCATGAAATAAATATTTAGAAAGATGGGATGGCAAGTGTCTATTGCTTTACTGACTTCCATGCATTTCCTCTTGTTTCTTTTTAAAATAAAAGTAAGTGCAATATACTAATAAACATTAAAATTATAGGTAAGATAATATGTTGCAAGCCACCCAAGCCAATTTCTTCATTCAGTGAATTTGAGGCTCATTTTGGTGAATATCCTAGTATCTATTGTTTATATGCCAAAGTAGGGTATGCATTTACACCCTGAAACTTTACATTACATGATCATCTCAGTAATCTCAGTTTAATCTGAGAAGTAATCTCAGATTAATTTTTGTTACACATTTAGGCATTTATTACCAAATAAGCATAAGAGTCATACTACTTGTCTATAGTCCTGTCCCAAATACATTGATCAATAACTTCATTGAACGACTTGCTCTAAGACTAATGTGATGACATTCTTATAGAAGACAGAGTAAGCCTCAATGTCAGATCAGGAAGTAAGATCCTCCAACTTCTGGATTTAAGAAATATATTCCTTTACTTCCCTAAATCAAGTGCATCTTTCTTTTAAGCTTCTCTCCCATTCCTTGTCTTAGCAGGAGATTGAATCATAATAATTGTTGGGACTCCCTTCACTCTCCCTGACTCAAATTAAGAATCACTGGGTCTTAGGTAGATAGAAATAACTGGGGTTGTGAGCTGGTGTCTAGTTTACCTCTGATGGACTTTCAAGCCTTCTTGAAATCTTGAAAATGGACAGCATTCTGTGCCAAGCTTGGGCACACTAGGACCTTTCTTTTTTAATATTTATATCTTCCATCACCACATAATTTTGTGATTGGCACCAAATCTTGGCACCAAATAATCATAGATTATTCTATCAGAGGTACAATTGCATTTTAGACATCCTTTTCTGGGAGCTGGTATTTGCATGTGTTTCCAGGTCTAACTAAGTCATCAGGTATAAGACATCAGAACGTTTCCTTTAGGGATCTGGCAAAACAGGAGCACAAAAATATGAGCATAAGTCTAACCTTGGTGAACTTATTTAGGGTTTTGCAATTAAGAAATACAATCTCAGTAGACTTGTAAAGTTTGTGTTCTACCATGTTGTTTTATTTTGAATAACATGGATAGGTGGGTAGGGCCATTTAAATCTTTTCAGTTCTTAAAATCTCCAAAGGTTTTCACTTAACCCTAGTACCAGGAAAAACCACCTCCACTATGTTTCTAGCTTCTGTGGTGTGCTCCAAATCCCATCTCCTATTCTTCACCCATCCAAACCACCTCCCTTTTCTCTTTTCAGAGGGCCCTTTGAATACTGGCTTTCTCTTTCTAAGATGCCCATGGAGGTGAGCTGGGAGAATGAGAGCAAAAAACTGTTAGTTTTCCTCTAATTAATTCACTGTTAAATACACACTAATTTCCATGGTTTATTTTCTTGGAGATTTTGATATTTTTCCATCTTGTTCTGTGTGGTGAGGTACATTGTATACTTCCTTATGCACATCAACACATATATTTTATGTGAGTTAAAAACTCAAGAGTCAAGAAATATTTTAATTAACCGTACTTTTAAAAGATATATGAAAAATATGGTTTATAATTGCTTTAAACTCATGGAATTTTAACTTTAAAAAAGTTTAAATGCTAATTATATCTCTTAATTGTTATTTTAACTCAAGTTATACACTTAATTCCACTTATTTAAGTAATATATGCTATTATGAATAAGAGGCGTTAATAACCCCATTACCTTGCCTGAACATTTCTCATACTTTATGTTAATATTTAGATACTAACACTTGGGGGGTGGGGAGGAAAGTAACTTATACTTAATTAAATGCTCTGAAGCTGTAAAAAAATATACTTTAAGTTACTAACATTTCTTCAGATAAACCATGATTTCACTGTTTTTAAAAAGAGCTTTAGAATAAAGGTAGAATTTTACATATTTCTATTTTTAATGTATGATTTATGAAGATCTGCTTTGCTAGGGCTAAACCTAATTATTATTTTAATAATTTTTCTTTATGGAGATTTTTTCAAATAATTTAAATTGTGAAGTTTGCTGAATTATTTTATGTTGTCTTGCAGAAGGAAAATATCATCAATGTTCATTAAATATTTTTTAAAAATTTAACTTTAGAGATATAGAACTTAACTAAATTTTCTGTCCCAAATATGGTCTATATCTTGCTGTCCAGTATGGTAGCCATTAGCCATATATGGGCATATGGCTACTTAAAATTAAATTAATTAAAATTCATAAAATAAAAAAAAATCAATTCCTCATTTGCATTAGCCACGTTTTAATAGGGTTGCCATATTGGACACCTTCGATATTGAATATTTCCATCGTTACTGAATGTTTTATTGGACAGTGCTGATAGCTAGCTGAGATCATCAATTTATAATTGATGCAAAATAAAATATTTTTTGTGTTTTTCTTAGCATCTACTGATACACTATATAGCAAAAACCTGTTTAGTCAGATTCCAGGCAGTGAAGTGAATGTTTGTAATTTTTTGGTGATAACTTGTGATGATTATTTACATGTATTTTTTTTTTAAATGTTTATTTATTTATTTTGAGAGAGAGAGAGAGAGGTCAGGGGAGGGGCAGAGAGAGCGGAAATCCCAAGCAGGATCCATGCTCAGCATGGAGACTGACATGGGACTCGATCTCATGACCCCAAGATCACAACCTGAGCCAAAATCAAGGGTTGGATGCTTAACCAATTGAGCCACCCAGGTGTCCCTCACATGTCATTTTTGAGCAATTTGTGTTTGTACTTCTCATTAAAAGCTAAAAATATGGGTATATATCACTGGTGTTTGCTTATATTTATAAAATGGCTTCTATTTACAGTGTGACAGATATATTTAAAAAGGAAAAGTCATTTATATGGAAATAGGTTGGTTTTATTTTTTTATTGGTTTTATTTTAGTGAACAAAATAGATTCTCCAAAGGAGCTTTTTTCTCTTTCTCTTCTTTTCTTTTCTTTCCTTTTCTTTTCTTTCTTTCTTTTTTAAAGAGTAGGTTTTAGAACATTGCCCAAAATTGTTTGCCATTTTGTGCATAGATTTCATTATAGACTCAAACCTTCTAGAAACCTATAGAATGGAAACAGTCTTCAGACCAAGGCCAATGGAATTTGAGGATGACAGCATCATCTCTGCATATTTAAACTTATCAGTATTCCCATTTCTGGAATATCCTATACCTGCCTTCTGAGTAGACTCATGGCAGTTTCAGAGGTCATTTAACATTTAATATCTCATCTGTACATCTTGAAGTGCTGAGTGGCTTTCCCAAGAGGACAACGATGTTCCCTAACAAAGCCAGAATATGAACTCATGTATAGTGATCTCTGTCATCTGGGACTATCTTTTGATTTGGTGCTTGTGGTTGGTACAGACTCTGCACCACACCTGGTTCCATTGTAAGAGGATTCTCAGATTCCTTTTGACTTCATAACTGTTAAAAATTATTTGGCTCCTCATATTCACGTATCATGGAGTAAAGTGAAAAGGAGAAAAATAGAACCACTTAAAAAATCCAATAAGTAATACATTAAATTTGAAAGTGAACTTTGTATAGATAAGTTCTAAGATAAAATTCTAAAAATTTTCCTGGTCTTAAGTATATGTCTTTTGAAACTTATGATAAATTGTTAAAGGAAATAGGCAAGAGGCAGATATATAATAAGATTTCCTTTAAAAATTTTTTTTAAATGTTTATTTATTTGAGAGAGAAAGAGAGAGAAAGAGAATGAAGGCATGAGCAGGGGAGGGCAAAGACAGAGGGAGACATAGAACTCAAAATGGGCTCCAGGCTCTATGCTGTCAGTACAGAGCCTGACGCAGGGCTTGAACTCACGAATCACAAGATCATGACCTTAACTAAAGTTGGATGCTTAACTGACTGAGCTACCCAGGCACCCCTAAGATTTACTTTTTAATAAAATGTGCACAAATAGTCTCTCTAAAATAGAGACTAGAATATATATTTCAAAGTATTAATAATGTCTTTCTGAGTGGTAAGATTATAGGTGATTAAAATTTCTTTTCGTTATCTGCCTTCCCTTCAATTTCTTTTATGAATATGAGTTTCTGGTATAATAAAAAATACCTTAATATAAATTCCATTTTTATCCAGAATTGAATAAATATTATACTTTAGATGATAAAGTTTTCAAATAAATTAGAATATTTTAAGAATAGGGGAAATTTTAAGGAGATTAAATTTAAAATTTTTAATTTGAAAGAGGGTAGATTTTAAAGAGATAATTAAATAATCTATGAACAATACCTTATCTCCTACTGATTTAAAATATTTACATGTATTCAGATTCATAGTTTCTACCAATACCTTAAGAAGGTTAATATTCTATAAGAAACATTGAATGTAATTTACTTAATTAAAGCTATTCGTTGGGTGCCTGAGTTGCTCAGTTAAGTGTCTGACTCTTGATTGTGGTGCAGTTCATGATCCCAGGGTCGTGGGATTGAGCCCCATTTCCAGTTCTGCACTGAGCATGGAGCCTGCTTAAGATTATTCTCTCTCTCCCTCTGCCCCTCCTCCTCCTGCTCCTGGGCACTCTCTCCCTCTCTCTAAAATAAAAAAGCAACGACAACAAAAAACTTACTCTTGTTTCTTTTTTTAATCCTCTAGTATTAAAAACAACATCCAGAAGCTTTCTTTTAAACACCTTACAGTATAAAAAAAAAGCAAAAAAGACTCCCCCCCCCACCACCCCCAAATGACTCATCTCCTTACATGGTAATTATCTTTTGAATCCAAGTCATATCCAATAACTTCTGCCTTCCTCCCTTAGGATGCACTTATTTTCTATGTACAATGTACTTGCACTTGAATTTACCATATGCATTCATATCCATCAATTATTTGTTTTGCAGAATTTAGCCCTTAAGTTGAACCATTAGATAATTTGAATATACAATACTGCCTGGTTCATTCTACTTTGTTGTTAAGTTTTCAGGGCCTGGCTCCTATGTGACATCAATGATGATTTTACATCAACCATGAATTTAATGTAACTCAGTAGGCCCTGGATAAGACATGACCTAGTGATTACCTGGCTCTCAGGTGCTGGAGCACTGGATAGTTAGATGAGAGGACAAGGTTTTACTTGGCTTGAGACTCTTTCCACTGGATCTGAGCTCTGCCATAGTCAATTAACACAGATCATCTGGGATACTTGGCTCTTAAGTAGGATTTAAAATTACAATTAAAAAAGTTCCTGCTGTAAAATAATGGATATTCCCCTACTCAAGACTTAGGAGAAAGTGGACAACTGCACAGAATGATCTTTGCCTTTAGAGGGAACACGGACAAGTAAACCAAATGTGGTAACTTCTGTGATGGGGAGTTAGAGGCTGGGTGGGGCACAGTGTGGAAGACATGCACCCCACTCTTGCCTCCCCACATCTCTCTTCTGATACAGTCTTCTCTGTTTCCCATCTCAGTACTTCTTCTCTTCCAATTTTCTTTCCAATCTTTCTCAACAGGGAGAAATAGGTCAGGAAAGGAAAAACACAAGACTGGACAGAAATGAAGGTGGTTGGATGGTGGCTCTGAGAGGTATTTTGGTGTGATTTCTGTTCACAGTGAAAGGGAGTTAGAATTCTAGGAGGAAAGGGAAAGGCCCTTCCTTTTTCACCTATCTCAAGCCCAGAAAATAAAAAACTCCCTGGAAACATAGAAACCAGTAGATTCAATTTGTAATCATTTTCACAGAAGAGTCAGGTGCATGCTTCCTGTCTCTTTTATTGGTTTCTTTTTGCCTTCTCCTTTTCAATAACTGGTGTGATTGAGCCTTCCCTATCTTTGCCGGCACTTCCCGAATGGGCCTCTTTGGACAGCGTATAGATTCTCTGACAAGAGAGTTATTTATTGGCTACATAGATTTTCTGTCTCTTGCTCCTCAGGGTATGTAGTTGTGTTTTATTTTCCCTTTTTTCTTCCTTCGTTTGCCTGCTTGTTTTATTCCTTGCTATCTTCTCATAAAGAAAGAAAATATTTCTATCTCAGCTTACTTTTCCCCCCACATGTTTTTGAACAGCTTTCCCCCTAGCATTACACCTCTGATATGTTTATCCTCTGTGATAAAATACTTCCACTGTCTGCCTGGGAAAATACATGCATGAGCAGTAAACAATGGGCTTTACTTTTAAGTCATGAAAATAATCAACCTGTTTTAGAATTCTGCTACGATATGCCTCATTTACCAAGGTTGGTAAGAAAAAGTTGTGCTTATATTTTTTGGATTTCCATTTTTAGGTGGAATGCTTTTTTTTATGTTGAGCAATATTAATAAGTTAAGGTTATGAAGGCCTTTTTGCAACAGTTTCTTAATAACAATCATAAAGAGACCTATTATTCAAGAGAATTGGAATGAATTCAGATGGAAAGGACATTTTTTTTTTTTGACCCTGCCCCATACTTCCGATCTATGATAGATATCTTTCATCATCTCCTCAAGACACAATTGCTTTAGACGGCTAGAATTTCTAGAATTGTTTTCCTTTGTTTTGTTTTTGTTGTTCTTGTTCTTGTAGTTTCCAAACTAATTGCTTTATAACAATGGTTTCTGAATATGGAAATCCTGATTCACTTGATTATCTAGTAAAAAATGCCTTGTTCATGGATAGCTGACTCATCAGCAGTGGATGGTATCTTAGTCCAGTTTTCCTAGCCTCCTATAAATTCCTTGACAATTAGAAATCATCTTTGTGTTCACAGCTGTGTCTATGGTGCTTAGCCTAGTGCATTGCATCTGATAGGATTCTCTGCAAAATAAATAAATAACTATGAACTAGTATACTGGAGACATTAATGCAGTGGTTATAGGACCAACAAATAATTTGGTTTTACTTTGCTTAAGAAGAAGCATAAAGCAAGACAGAAGGTATGAGAGTTCATCCTAGGTTTGCTACTTAATCTGATAATAACAATGTCAGTGATAGGAACAAAAATCAGGATGATAATAACATAGAATTTCACAATTACCTCACACTTATAAATGGTTAATTCTGGACTAAGTAACTTACATCAATTGTCTTATTTAATTTTCACAAAACTCTAGGAATTAGATACTATGGATATCCCATTTTACAGTTGAGGAAAGGGAAGCTTAGAGAAATTAAATAACTTGTCTAATGCCATAAAGCTGGAGAATAGTAGAACTCTAAGCCTGCTTATTCACTTAGAAAAACTTACACCACATAACTGAAAGTCCAAAGCTTAGGAAACAATTTCAGTTTATCTACAGTTTCTCAGGATCTTTTCCGACTTTGTCATTAGTTTCATCCTTAGGCTAACTTCCTCCATGGTAGAAAGCAGCTCCACAGGCTTCAAGTCCCCTTGGTCACTTCTAACTAGAAGACAGAATCTCTTCTGGGAGTTCTTTTAGAACAGTAAAGAAGTCTCTTTCCCAGACATCCACAGCAAATCTCTCTCTCCGTTGAGTCATGTGTCTAGGCCTAAATCAATTACTGTGACCATGGGAATAAACTTAATCAAGGTCAAGCTAAAGGTACAGTTAGTTTCTCTCAAGCTACATGAATCCCAGATAAATTCTGGGAAGTCAGTCAATAGTTGTATTTCTCTCACAGATATATATAAAATCTTGCTTTAACTATCTTATCTAATGAATATTTTGTTTGAAGTCCTCCCTCAGAAGAACAATGTTATTCTATAAAAAATTTTATCTATGTTTCAATACCAATATTTTTTATTTTTCCACACATTTATTTGAAAAAATAATTGACACATAACATTGTATAAGTTTATACAAGTTGATTTGATATACTTGTATACCATGAAATGATTACCACAGTAGTGTTAGTTAATGTCTCTATCACCTCACATAATTACCATTTCTTTTTTGTGGTAAGAATATTTAACATCTACTCTTTGAGCAACTCTCAAGTATATAGTGCAGTATTATTAACTAAATTGCTATGCTGAACATTAGACAAAAATTTCATTTATTTGGGGGACCTGGCTGGCTCAGTCAGTAGAGCATGCAACTTTTGATCTCCAGGTTGTAAGTTCAAGCTCCATGTTGTGTGTAGAGATTGTAAAAATAAAATCTTAAAACATTTTTAAAATTTATTTAAAGAAAGGTATTGTATGGTGTTGAATAGTGTCCCTCCAAAATTCATGTCCACCCAGGACCACAGAATGTGACTTATTTGGAAATATAGTCTTAGCAGAAGTAATTTGTTGAGTCATGAGGACATCATGCTGGATTAAGATGGGCCCTAAATCCAATAACTGGTTCCATATGTTATGGTCTGAGTGTTTGTATTCCTGTGCTATGTCTGAATATGCTACGGTTTGAATGTTTTTATCCCTGAAAATTTGACATGTTGAAATGTGTGTGTGGAATTATGTGTTATGGAATTAGGAGGCGGGGCCTCTGGGAGGTGCTTAGGTCATGAGGAGAGCCTCATTAATGGCATTAATACTTTGATAAAAGAATCCCCAGAAAGATAGTTGGCCATTTCTACCATATGAGGTTTCCGTGAGAAGTTTGACACATGAGAGGAGAAGTCATCTGACACCCTGATCTCGAACTTGCCTTTTCTAGAACTGTGAGAAATAGGCGTCTGCTGTTTATTCAGCCTAAATAGATTAAGGAACCATGTGAGCACACAGGTGCATAGACACACACAGAGGCAGGAATACCACGTGAAGATGAAGGCAGAGGTTGGAGTGACGCTGCCACAAACCAAGGCACATCAGGTGCCACCAGGAACTGGAAGAGGAAAAGAAGTCTTCCCTTAGAACTTTCAGACCTTGATTGCACCTTGAGTTCAGACTTCTAAACCTAAAAACTGTGAGAGAATAAATTTCTGTTGTTTTAAGTCATCTAGTTTGTGGTGCTTTGTTATAGCAACTCTAGGAAACTAAATAGAGATGTCATGGGCAGATATATCAGATGTATGATGATATGGAAGACCACGCACAGTCTAAAACTGACAAGGCACTAATATCGAGAATATCCAAGGCACTCAAATCAATAAGAAAAAAAGATAGAAAAAAATGGATACAAGATATGAATGGGCAATTTATACAAAAGGAAACTAAAAAAATTAATATCTGAAGAGACGCCCCAAATCATGAATGGTCAGAAATGCAAATTGAAGTAAAATATAACTCTTCACCTATTATCCTGGCAGTAATTAACAAAGGTTGATGTGCCAACTCTTGATCAATATGTGAGGATACAAGAACTCTTATGTCCCGTTGGAGGTAGTGTGAACTGGGGCAGCCACCATTCAGAGACCAAGATGGCAATAGTAACCCAAATTAAGTATATGCGTGCATTCTGACCAATCAAAATGACCAATCAAAAAATTTTTTTTGATCAATCTACTCATGGATATATAACCTGAATAAATTATTTAATAAGTCCACAAAGAGACATATGTAAATGGAAATGTTATTGCAGCATTGCTGTTGTTGTTAGTAATTGGAAGCAATCTGAGTGTCCATCATAGTGAATGTAGAGAGGTTAAAATGTGGTGGTTGTACCTCATGAGTTACCGTGCAGCAAATAGGAGTAGTGAATTAGCAGTACACATAGCAATGAGTGGATCTAATACCAAGCTTGTGAAAAGGAAGGATCAGAACCAAATGTATCATGGAATATCACTTATTTAATTAAAAATATTTTCCCATTAATCAAAGATTGTTTTATAAGAACACAAAGAAGAGAAAGATATGCATTATACACAATAGAATGGCTATCTACTAGAATGGTGGGTATGGAGGCTAAAAAGTGATAAAATAAGTAATTAAGACAGGGCCTTATCTGGGTCAATGGTATTGTATAATAAAATAAGAAGCAACATTAACTCAACCTTGTTCACCTGAGGTCTCAGAACACAAAGTTCAATCAGTAAAGGAATGATCACACCAAATTACTAGGCATTTTTCTGCCACATTTCATTTTTTTTCCAAAAGACACAATTTAGAACTGAGCTCAGTGTATAAGATGCAACATACATTATTTCCTTATTTGAATACTTAAATAATTTTCCTGTTTCCTTTCCCCCCTTATTCTGTCTCCTTTACTTACTTTTCATCCTCTGTCACCCTTTCCCCTGAAATGTTAGTTTCCCTCAAGATTTTATTCTTAGTTCTTATTTCTTACTGCACAAACATTTCCTGACTGTTGGATTCATGTCTATGGCTTCCACAACTCAATCTGTGTCTAGCTGCCACCTTCTCCATGGATATTGATACCCACCTGAATTTCCTATAGGTTCTCTTAAGTTTGGTAGGTCTGGTATTAAACCCATATTCTCTTCTTTGCCCTATAAACTTGATCTTTTAAAATATTATTCCCCCATATCTCAAGCTAAATTGGGAAACATCTTAGACTCCTCTCTCTTCTCCATTCCGTATGTCAAATCCTATTTATTGTGCTTCAGAAGTATCTCTAAACCCAGTTCCTTTTCGTATCTCCGCAGCCACAGAAAGACACTGATGGGGTTTCAGCACCAAAGTAATATAGGTAGAACTGTTTTAAAAATGATTACCCTGAATGCAGTGAGAGGAATTTACTGAAGAGTTTGTGGTATGGAGATAAGTTTAAAGTTATTAATGAAGTCCAAGAAAGAAATCATGGATGCTTGGACTAAAGTGGTGGCAGTGGTGATGCAGAAAAATAAATTACCTTAGTAGATATTTTGATTCTGGAACAGATAGAACTTGGTGATGGACTTGATATGAGTTGTTGGGAGTGTAGGGAGAGCAATAAGGGTGGCTATCAGGTGTCTTTCATTAGGAACTGGATGGATGTTGTGCAATGTTATGAAGAGAAAATAAGGAAGGAGACACAATTTTCCTGGAGGAAACATTGTGATTTCAGTTATGGATATCCCATGGAAGAAACTTTGAGGTGTTTAGAAGTAAGTTGCACAAATGTATCTAACTCTCAGAACTGAGGTCTGGGCTGTTGATACAAATTTGAAAGTGGTTAGAATATTAATGCTATTGATGCCATGGTAGTGGATGAGATCACTCAGGAAGAGAGTGGAGTTTAAAGGAAGCCAGGCTAAGGGAAAGTCCTGAGGAACACCCACATATAATGATTGGAGAGGAGAAGGCGTTTACAGAAAGGACAGAGAATGAGAATACAGAGGAGTTAGAAGAAATGATCTACAGGGTAAAGCCAGAAAAACCTGGGGAAACAATGATTAAAGTCTGTGAGTAAGTCCAGGTATGAAATACTGCTGAAGGGCGGTGAGATGAGAGCTGAAACCAAGCCCATTGGATTGGAGACATGTGAGTCACATGGGTGCAAGAGGTAGCTGCAATTAGAGTTCTGGACCAAGTGGGAGGTGAAGAATTGGCAGAAAGTTTAGACAACATTTAGGAGATTTTGGGATAGGGAAATGTCCAAAGACATATGACAGTAATCGGAAAATTAAGTGAAATCCAAGGAACTTTTTTGTTTCATTTTGTTTTGAAGGTATTTCTACTAGTTTTCATTTTTCTGCATTGTATGATAATTATCTACTCATAAGTCAAACTCTACCAGTAGATTTTGGTTCCTTTGAAAGGAGGGACCTTGTCTTATTTATTTTATTATTCTTATCACTCAGCACCTAAGTGGGTCCACTATATGCAGTGAATAAATAAAATGAATAAAATGAGGCCTGACTTGTAACCAAATACAATTAGTCAGCTAATCACTTCTGCACAAGCTTTTAATTTGAATGAAAACAATTGGGGCACATTGGTTATTATCACATTATATTAACTGATATCACAGTTGTTAGTTGAAAACAACTAGTTTCTTCCTCCAAATACGAAAGGACCTCCTTAAATAATAACAGAGGGGTCCCTGCTTTCACCCCCTGAAAGAAGTAACTTAAAAAAAAATCTAACAATAGGAACTGTAGGTTCGCAAAGAAAAACAAAAAGAAAAAGGAAAGCATGTATTTCTGCCTCTAGAAAGCGGTTCTTTAAAAAATGACCACAAAATTTTAAAAAGATAATTATTCGTCATTTTATAAAATGTTTATTTTTTTCAAGATATCCTTGTGGTTTACTATCTCAGTTATATATCTTCCTTGTAATTTTTTTTCCCTTTAAACATCTATTTTTTTGTATTTTATGGCACCATGCTAAGATTTTATATACACCCTTTATAGTGTTTTTACATTTATATATACATTAATTTTATGTGAATTTTATGTTTATAATTTTATAGCTTTTTTTACTTAGTGATTTCTTCATTATATTTAAAAATATGTGATTTAAGCAAGACAAATGTTTCCTGGTTATTGCTAATTGCTATTTTGAATTTAACTTAGCCTATCAACCAACAATTAATTTACTAATTTTATCACTATTATTGGTTCAGTTAGATACTGTAATGGCCTAGGTAACTTCCTTATTTTAAAACAGCAATTTTCTGGTCATCTTAGAGATGAAATATAGACTTTGTAATATGTGAAATGGCATTCCCTTCCTAGAAACTTTCTGATTCTTACAAATGAACTCTTCATCACTGAGGTAATTTTCTTACAATAGTCTAAGAAAATAAAGTCAGATTTGTTATTGAGTTATTCTAAATTCTACAATTTTAGCATGCAGAATTTACAACTATTACAAAACAAATTTTTGCTTCATGATCAATCTTGGTGGATGTTTTGTAAAATAGATTTTTTTTCTCAAAATTTCCACCAATAACACTTTTTTTTAAATAACTTGTAAGGACTTTACTCCAGTAGGAAATGTGTTTTCTTTCTTTGACCATCTAAAGTTCTGTTTTCCTCTGCAATGTTTTGTAATCTGGTTTTAATAGATGGCATTATCTTTTTTTTTTTTTTTCAATATATGAAGTTTATTGTCAAATTGGTTTCCATACAACACCCAGTGCTCATCCCAAAAGATGCCCTCCTCAATACCCATCACCCACCCTCCCCTCCCTCGCACCCCCCATCAACCCTCAGTTTGTTCTCAGTTTTTAAGAGTCTCTTATGCTTTGGCTCTCTCCCACTCTAACCTCTTTTTTTTTTTTTTTTCTTCCCCTCCCCCATGGGTTTCTGTTAAGTTTCTCAGGATCCACATAAGAGTGAAAACATATGGTATCTGTCTTTCTCTGTATGGCTTATTTCACTTAGCATCACACTCTCCATTTCCATCCACGTTGCTACAAAAGGCCATATTTCATTCTTTCTCATTGCCACGTAGTATTCCATTGTGTATATAAACCACAATTTCTTTATCCATTCATCAGTTGATGGACATTTAGGCTCTTTCCATAATTTGGCTATTGTTGAGAGTGCTGCTATAAACATTGGGGTACAAGTGCCCCTATGCACCAGTACTCCTGTATCCCTTGGGTAAATTCCTAGCAGTGCTATTGCTGGGTCATAGGGTAGGTCTATTTTTAATTTTTTGAGGAACCTCCACACTGCTTTCCAGAGCGGCTGCACCAATTTGCATTCCCACCAACAGTGCAAGAGGGTTCCCGTTTCTTCACATCCTCTCCAGCATCTATAGTCTCCTGATTTGTTCATTTTGGCCACTCTGACTGGCGTGAGGTGATATCTGAGTGTGGTTTTGATTTGTATTTCCCTGATAAGGAGTGACGTTGAACATCTTTTCATGTGCCTGTTGGCCATCCGGATGTCTTCTTTAGAGAAGTGTCTATTCATGTTTTCTGCCCAATAGATGGCATTATCTTTTTGAGTACAAAGAATGTATTAGCTAGGTACCAAATGGTACTATTTTTAACTGTTTCTTTTCTGAGTCTAAAAAGCATTTAAAAGTTTCTCTTAAACCTTATCTGAAATGTGAGTCAATGTAATTTTAGCTTGTAGTTAATATAAAATGACAGTAGTTTGCAGCATGCACTGTGTTAGTAAATTTCATTTATCCTGAGAAATTTCCCAAATTTCCCAAGTTCATCTTTAATTCCTCAATTATATGTATGTATGTCTGTATGTGGATGGATGGATGGATGGATGGATGAATGGTTGGATGATAGATAGATAGATAGATAGATAGATAGATAGATAGATAGATACAGTTGACTCTTGAACAACACAGGCTTGAACTACATGGGTCCACTTATATGTGGATTTAAAAACAATTTTTTTTTAATGTTATTTATTTTTGAGAGAGACACAGAGTGTAAGCGGGGAGGAGCAGAGAGAGAGGGAGACACAGAATCTGAAGCAGGATCCAGGCTCTGAGCTGTCAGCACAGAGCCTGATGCAGGGCTCAAACTCACAAACCGTGAGATCATGACCTGAGCTGAAGTTGCATGCTTATTGACTGAGCCACCTAGGCACCCCAATATATGTGGATTTTTAAAAATAAATATAGTATGGTATTATAAATGTATTTTCTCTTCTTTGTGATTTTTTTTTAATGTTTATTTATTTTTGAGAGAGAGACAGAGCATGAGCAGGGGAAGGGCAGAGAAAGAGGGAGACACAGAATTCAAAGCAGGCTCCAGGCTCTGAGCAGTCAGCACAGAGTCTGACGTGGGGCTCAAACTCATGAGCTGTGTGATCATGACCTAAACCGAAATTGGAAGCTCAACTGGCTGAGCCACCAGGCACCCCTCTTCCTTGTGACTTTTCTTAATAACATTTTCTTTCTCTAACTTACTTGATTATAAGATTATAGTATATATTACATATAATATACAAAATATGTGTTCATTGACTATTTGATGTCATTTGACATCAGTAAGACTTCTGGTCAACATAGTAGTTAAGTTTTGAGGGAGTCAAAAGTATGCGTGGAGTTTTGACTTTGCAGAGGGTTGGCACCCCTAACCTCCATGTTGTTCAAGGATCAACTGTAGATAAATAGACAATAAAATGATATGCATAACAAAATTCTGATTACCTTAATCAAGTCATTTATCCAACAACTAGTTATTTATTTAATGCTACTATTTGTTAGGTGTTACTCTACGTGCCACTCACAATGGTGAATGATATGAACAAATATTCTACCTCTTAGGCTTTGTGGATTAATGAAGGGAATAAGGGAATAAACCAGTGAAAAAATAATAGAAATTTAACTTCAGTGACTAATGTCCAAAGAAAGTAAAAAGGGGATATGATAATGATTGACTATTCAATCAGAGAATGATGGCTATCACACTAAAAAAAGAAAGAAAGAAAGAAAGAAAGAAAGAAAGAAAGAAAGAAAGAAAGAAAGAAAGAAAAGTCGCTGTAAAGAAGAAGCTTTAAACTCAAACCTGATTGATCAAAGATTCCCCAGCCCTGGGGCGCCTGGGTGGCTTGGTCGGTTAAGCGGCGGACTTCAGCTCAGGTCATGATCTCGCGGTCCGTGAGTTGGAGCCCCGCGTCGGGCTCTGTGCTGACAGCTCAGAGCCTGGAGCCTGATTCAGATTCTGTGTCTCCCTCTCTCTCTGCCCCTCCCCTGTTCATGCTCTGTCTCTCTCTGTCTCAAAAATAAATAAACGTTAAAAAAAAAAAAAAATCCCCAGCCCTGCAAAAACCTAAGGAGAAACAACTTGGACAGAGAAAACAACAAAGTGCCAAGGCCAGCTTGGGTGGATCCTATTTGGGAGGAGAAGTAAGGCCACTAGTGTTGGATAGATACCGGGCTAATTAAGAATATTTTGTCTTCTCGGGGTGCCTGGGTGGCTCAGTCGGTTGAGCTTCCGACTTCAGCTCAGGTCGTGGTCTCACAGTTGGTGAGTTCTAGCGCCGCGTAGGGGCTCTGTGCTACAAACAGCTCAGAGCCTGGAGCCTGCTTCAGATTCTGTATCTCTCTCTCTCTCCCCCTTCCCCTGCTCATCCTCTGCCTCTCTCTGTCTCTCAAAAATAAATAAATGTTAAAAAAATTAAAAAAAGAATATTTTGTCTTCTCAATTGGAAAACAATTGCAATAAATCACAAACCAGTTAATGAGTAATTATTTATTTCAAACTCACTATGCATTGAACTGATCCGTTAGATGGGTCTAAAATTGCCCTTTTGCAGTTGACAAAATGGAGTGAAAAGTAGTGAAATTCTTTTAAAAACAAATATTTTCCAGTATTTCAAACCTACATAAATGGTCAGAGAACCATATCTACTAGACTTAAGAGACTTGACCTGCTCACATTTTGACATTATTTCTTCAGATGCCTCTTAAGAAATAAAATGTTACAGATATACTTGAATCTTCTTCATACACCCTTGCTTGTGCTATTTGCCCCGCCCCCTTCAAAGAGGGAGTTACCACTGTGAAGTTGGCAAGTATCCCTTCTCTTCATATTTTTATAAACCTTCCTTTATGGGGAAATTATAGATATAGAAAAGGGAAAAATAAAAAATGTATGGATCTGGGGCACCTGGCTGGCTCAGTCGGTTATGCATCTGACTTCAGCTCAAGACATGATCTCACCCTTCATGAGTTCGAGCTCTGCATGGGGCTCTGTGCTGACAGCTCAGAGCCTGGATCCTGCTTCTGATTCTTTGTCTCCCTCTCTCTCTGCCCCTCCCCCGCTTGTGCTCTGTCTCTCTCAAAAATTAATAAAAACATTAAAAAAAGTATGGATCAAAGATTTATCACAAAACATCATCTAACTATTGCCAAAGCAAGGAAAGAACAATGCCAAGACACAGAAACACATGTTGTACCCCTGTGATCACTAGTCTCTCCCTTCTCTCCAAAGCGTGTACTATCCTGACTTTAATAACAATTGTTTTCCAAGCAGCTCTTTATAATCTTCTCATCCATACTTTAGCTTTGCCTGTTTGTTTTAAACTTATGTAAATGGATTACTACAGTAGTTAGAGTTTGTGTCTGCATCTTTTTTCAATCATATGTGAGATTCATCCATGTTGTGTGTGTTTTTGCAGTTTATATGCATTGTTGTAAGTTTTTTGTATGTGTATAGCATTGTTTATCCATTCTAATGTTTATGGATGTTTGAATTGTTTGCAGCTTTTTGACTATCACAAACAATGCTGCTATAAATATTCTCAGAGCCTATCTCCTGATGCTTATGTGTTGTCATTTTTGTTGGGTGTATACTTAGGACTGGAATTATTGAATCATGGGATATGTGTAACTTGACCCTTAGCAGAAGAAAATTCTGAACTGTTTTTCAAAGTGTTTGTACAAATTTATAATCCCACCAATGTGAGAGTTTTTCTAAAGTTCCCCATCTTGATCTATACTTAGTATTTCAATTTTTCAATTTTAGCCATTCTGGTGCATGTATAGCATATTATCTCTCTGTGGTTTTAACTTGTATTTCTCTGTGACTAATGATATTAAAGGCATTATCATATGCTTACTGACCATTTGGACTGACCATTTGGATATCCTCTTTTAAAAATGTTGAGCTAATTTTTGATGGTTAATAAGTAATTAATGAAGGTTAATATTTAAATTGAGTTCTCTTTTTTTTCTTATTAATGTGTAGGTTTTTTCATATATTCTAATACAAACCTTTATAAGTTACGTATGTACTGAAATAATTTTCTTCTACTCAGTAGTTTGTCTTTTTACTTTTTTAGTAGTGTCTCTTGATGTAGTCCAAATTATTCATCCTTCTCTTTCTGGCTATGCTTTTATATTCTGGTTAAGAAGCGTTTTCTTACCCAAAATTATGAAGACATTCTCCTATATTACCTTCTATAAATTTTATTGTTCTTTCTTTCATATATAAACCTACAACCTACCTGGAATTGATTTTTAAAAAAAAATTTGTTATCAGTGTGAGGTAGATGTAAAGTTTCATTTATATTGGGTACTGATAGCCCCTTGTCCTAGCATCATACAGTGAAAAGATTTTTTCCACTGCTCTGAAGTATCACCTTTATTGTAAACCAAATGTCCTGAGATAGGGGGGTCAGTTTGTGTGCTATTTATTCTATCTTATTGGTCTGTTCTTATTCTCATATTACATTATCTTATTAAAGGATTATAATAAAATTTCTGATATTTGGTAAGACAAATCTTCTCTCCTTGTTCTTCTTTCTAAGATTGTCATGATAGTTCTTATTTTATGCACACGCACACACACTGAGATTCTGATTGGAATTTCATGAAATCTATTGACACATTTGGGGGTATTTGACATCTTTGTGAGTTTTAAAATTCACAAACATAGTATATTGTTTGATATATTTAGGCCTTCTTTAAAATTAAAGGATCCCTAAATATCCCATTATTATTTTAGAATCTTCTATATAGAAGTCTTTTGCATTTTTTAAATGTTTATTTTTTTTTTTATTTTTGAGAGAGAGAGAGAGAGAGAGAGAGAGAGAGCATGCACACAAGTGAGGGATGGACAGAGAAAGAGGGAGACCCAGTATCTGAAGCAGGCTCCAGGTTCTGAGCTGTCACAGAGCCCGACGTGGGACTGGAACTCATGAACCGTGAGATCATGACCTGAGCCAAAGTAGGATGCTTAAATTACTGAGCCACTCGGGTGCCCCATCTTTTGAAATTTTTGTTAGATTTCTAGGTATTTGATAATTTTGATGCTATTGGTAATGGTTCTTTTAAAAAAGTTTATTTTCTAACTATTTTTTACTGGTATATAGGAATGTAATTGATATTGTTGACCTTGTATCTAGAAGTCTTGGTATCTTTGCTTATTAATTTTAATAATTTTATAGAATCTTTTGGATTTTGTTTGCATTTAATCATATGATTGACAAATAGTATTGATGTATTTCCTTCATTTCTAATCTTTGTTGGAGGTGGTCAGATCAGGCATTTTTGTATATTCTTGATCTCAGGAAGTTTGTAACATTTCATCATTAGTATAATACATTTCTATTGATACAGGTTTACTAGAGAAATATTTTCTCAGTTTTTTCTTCATATGCCTTTATTTCACTTTCATTCTGAAGAATATTTTTGATGGATATAGATTTCTAGGTTGAGAAGGCATTTTTGGCCATTTTCACTTATAAATATCATTCAATTGCCTTCTGGATTCTATTGTTTTTATTGAAAGTTTCACTATTATTCCTTTGAGGGTAATATCTTTATCACCCTCTTTCCCCAACCCTAGCTACTTTTAAGATCTTTTAACTTATATTTTCAGCATTTATACTTTTATGTAATTAAGTGGAGATTTCTTTTCATTCATTCTGCTTGGGATTTATAGGACTTCTTTGATCTTGGGATTTATAGGAACTTTTTTGAATGTTCTATTTCAAGTACGTACTACTGTTTTTCACTTTTTTTCCCCCTCCTTTCTTTCTGGGACTCCGGTTACATGTATTTTAGGCTATATTACTGTTTTTCTCTCTGCCCTCCCCTTTCTATTCTCTACCTTCTTTTTTTTTTTTTTCTACCTCTATTCCTGAGAATCCAATAGTTGTAGTCTTTGTTCTTCTCTTTCTACTGCCTGTTTCCGCTGATTTTCATTCATGCAATTTTGTTCCCTTGGGTATTTGGTTATGTTTGATTATATAATAAATATTGTATTTGCAAAATTGTTTGTAAATGTTATCTTCATCCAGAGAGTATTTATGTTTGCATTTACTAAGTGCCTCAGGGACACTAACTATCCCCGTTCTACTTTAAAAATCTCCAGGATTGACAGGATTCAGAGAGCTGCAATTCCTATAAGAACCTGTCTATTCGCAGTTTACCCATGCTATAAGGGTAGCCTCAGAGGATCCAGTCCAAAGCTACAGAGATCCACCAGCCTTCTCCCTGCTCCCTCCTGGTGATTCTTGGCCTGTAGCACCGCAAGTTTGTTAAAAGTAGTCCACAGTTTCCCTGCCACTCTGCAGCACCTTCTACAATCAGCTGATGCCCTTGAGGGTACAGAGCCTAAAATCTGTGACATCTTTGATCTTACTTGTCTTTTGATTCTTGGTCCAGTATTTTTTTTTTTTTTTTTGGTATTTTCTTATCTTCCTTATGACAATGCATTTATTAAAAGTTCTTTTTCTTTCTTTCTAGTATTTCTAGTTTTCCCTAGTGGGATGATTGATCTGAAAGTTCTGTCTATGCAGTGTTTCTACTGTGTCCTTAAGTGTTCAGAAACTTGGGTTTCTATTACTCACCATAACCTAATCAATAAATTTGGGATATATCATTGAAAAACTGCTTCTCTGCCATTTGTAGAGTTTGCAGTCTGGTTTAATTATTGAACATATATTGTTGAATCATATGAAATATTACAAGGTGTTAAGTGTCACAGAAAAATAAATGAACATAAAGGATTAGAAAAAAGTGACCACTGCTTTAAAAATGACTATTATGTGAATTTCATAATAATCTTGGGATATAGGAGAACATTCATAGATATAAACAGATGCCCAGAGATTATAAGTGCTTTAACTAAAGTCACAGATTTAGAAACTGGCAAGAATTAGAACCCAAGTCTTCTTCTGTCTTTAACATTTCTTTGCCTCCTCTGACTTTGAAGATAATTACTGAGCATGCTATATATCTTGCATATAAAATACTTTTTTCCCTTGAAAATATGATCATGTCACTGTAATATAGGAACTGGAAAATTGTTACAATGTTATTAATAAATATTGAACTTGAGGCACATCAGGTTGAAGATTAGGCCAATTTTGTGAGAAGAGGTGGAAAAAGGAAGACATCACTTCAAATCCCAGCTTTGCCACTCATTAGCTACATGGCCTTGAAAAAGTTGTCTAAATTCTCCAAACTTGGATTTTCTTATGTATAGAATAATACCACCTGCCTCAACAGGTGGATGTATGAATTAGAGGAATTACATTACATAATACATGAAAATCACTCCTGTGTAATAATGAATTTGGCCTTTATTCCTGTTTTCAGAGAGGTAGGCTCTAAACTGGAATTTTTCTAGTACTAGGAGTATTTCTTATTCCTGGTAGACCATGATAAGTTATGCTAACAAAATTGGTGGGGCCTTAGATATTTAAACCTAATGAGATTACTCAGGATGGGGGCTGGTCATACCAGATAGACTAACCCCATGATCAAAGGGTTGATACTTTGAGCCATGTGATATTAGCCTGACCACCCCAAGGAGGACACAGAAGCTGGAGACTGAATTCAACCTCATGGCCAACCATTCCATGAGTCATGCCAACACAATGAAACCCCAACAAAGACTCTGGATTCTGGGTTTGGGTGAGCTTCTCTGTTTTTTCTATTGTACAGTATAGTGCTTTTGGTGTTATCATACAATGATGTGCCTGGAGGGTGATGTGTACTGACTCTCAGGAGAGAAGACAATGGAAGCTTTGCATTTAGGATTCAGACTTTTCCCTATGCTTCTCTCCCTTTGGCTGATTCTGGTTTTTATCCTTTCACTGCAGTGAAACTGTAATTTTAAACATAGTGCTCTCCTCAGTTCAATGAGTTATTCTAGCAGATTAGTGAACCTGAGAGTGTAGTGGAAACACCTGAATTTGTAACCATCTGGTCAGACCTCTGAGGATCTCTGTTGCCATCTGGGGAGCTCTGAACTTGTGCTAGTGTCTGAAGCAAAGGTAGTATTGTGTAAGACTGTCCCCTCAACCTATAAAGTTAGGCCTAACTCTGCGTAGTTGGTATCAGAATTTATCATAATTACATAGCATAGTGTTCAGCAAATAATAGGTGTTAATTAATACTCATCATTTGTAGTCAGAAATGTGATTCTTATATTCTTTTTTTTAATTTTAAAGTTTATTTATTTATTTTGAGAGAGACAGAGAGAGAGGAGAGCAGGGAAGGGGTAGAGGGAGAAGGGAGAGAGAGAATCCCAAGGAGACTCCATGACGTCAGCACAGAGCCTGATGCAGGGCTCGATCCCACGAGCCTTGAGATCATAACCTCAAGAGTTGGACGCTTCACCAACTGAGCCATCCGGGTGCCCCTGATTCTTATATTTTTAATATAAGGATAGATGCTCCATCACTGCCAGATATAGGGCATTTAAGTTTATCAATACATAAAGTTAGTGAATAATTAATGAATTTGTTGAAGATAATTTCCTCACCATCAAAATGTATAATCACTGAGTATTTTTACTTCTGTTCTCTTAGGTGGTTTGGCTGACTGAAGTTTGAAAACTAATGTTTCATTATGTGGTAGCATATTGGTAACAAGAGCAATTCTCCTTGGATTACCTTCTTATAATCTATATTTTAAGAGTCTCTATTTAAATTCACTCTAAGTTCTCACCATTCACTGAGAGCCTTCTCTGTATTAAGCATAGAGCTTAGACAGAAATACAAAGTCAAATAAGATAAGATCTCTTTACTCCAATGCTCATTATCTAGTGGGAGAGGCAGGCATATTAATTAACAACTCTAATAAGGTAGACTGTAATAAGTGTTTTAACACCGTCACAAGCACAATGCTATGGGAGTATTGGGGAAGAAAATATTAATGTCAGATATTAAACTGTATTATCATAGGCTTAGATTCTTGACATAAAGCGAATGTTACGAGTGAGATTCCTCTGTAAATTGCTATTGAGAGTTTCTATCTTTCACAATTGTGCCAAGCACATGGCACATATCATGGATTCTCAATCTGTTGTTCTCAGATAGCCGGTGGTCCTAAAAAATCTTTTCCTCTGATTTATTTTCTGTTCCTTTGAAAAATCATTGTAGAAATATCTTTATTTATAGCAAATGATATTTTACAAGTATTATTTTACTCTGAAGAATCATATAAGAATCATGCAATGGATACTAGTTGTCATTTCATGATTTGAGTCTGAAATAGTTCTTTATTGATGAAAGGTAAACACATTTGACCTTGCCATTATAATTAGGGAATCTGTCTTTTTTTACAACAGACTGGTTTAACATGGAATATGTCAAACTTGGAGGGGAGGTGTGACCCAAACCTGACCCAAACGTGCTTCCAGTATGGCCATGTTCTTGGAAATGTTCTTGCAAATAGGAAAAGGAAGCAGCAAAGCTAGAAAAATGAGTTAAGTTGGCCATCCTGAAAATACACTTGACGATGCTAATCAATTTCATGAAACTACTGGCAATTCACTGCATCCAAGCATAAGACTTAGAATGTGATACATCAGGCCTTCTATAGTTTGACACCACCCTACATCTCCAGCCTCATATTTCAGAAACTCCTTGGTTTCTCTACTCTGTAGTTCTGGTTTTTCCAGAAGGGAAGAGATGTTTTCAAGAGTTTTATCTCTGCCTATGCTATCTGTAGTCTCTGTCTAGATTGCCCTTTGAATATTAGTCTGCCTGATGAACACCTATCCATGTTACAAGACATACATGATGCTGAGTTCATTTATGAAATCTTTCTGGTCACATTTTAGAATGAATTCTGTAGTTAACAGTTTATAAAATGGCTCCCAGACATGGTACCCACGTCTAAGTATTCACACTCTTCTGTAATCCCCATCCCTTGAAGCTGGAGTAATGACTTACTTCCAATGAATAGAATATAGAAAAAGTATTGGGGCAGTATTTCTGAGATTAAGCTATATGAGACTGTGACTCCCCTATACTTCTGATTTTACCCCTAGCAGTTTCTCCACTAGACCTACCACAAAAGAAAGCCTGGTTCACATATGCTATACTATATCAGTTTCTTCAGACTTTGCTTGCACTAAGCCATTACTAGAATGGGAAAAGCTTTTCAGTTTCTTTTGTTCTCAAATTATGCTTTGTTGCATTCCAAAGCTATTGGTTATTTTATGGTTCTCCGGTTCTCACATCATTCAGACATCCTTGTGTTTATCCTTGAGTTCCTCGTACAAGACTAATATGCTAGACGTATGGCTTTTGATGGCTTGTCTCCATCTACTTGTATTTCAACAAGGGATATCTTGTCACTAGGTTTTCTTGTAACTATCTCATCCAAGGGTTTTTGATATTGCTATCTATTTGCTTTGGAGTCCCAGCAGGTCCAAAAATTATGATGAAGTTTTCATTGCTACCAGCAATCCAGAATTCTCTACTGTTTTTATATTTTGATATAAACATCTAAACTTTATTCTAGGGGACCAAATTCTTCTTTGTTCTGAGTCTATGTGTTTCTGAAGGTGTCACCTTAATCCCCTTTCTCCGGGGCTAGGTATATATGTCAAACCTGGCCAATTAAAAAAAATCACATAATAATGATTTATTCAAGAAAAATAAGTGATCCAAAAGGACTAGGACTTTTGTTTGAACTATTGAAAAACAGATGCATTCTATTTTTGACAAAACTTTAACTGGTTGACAAGCACATGAGACCCACAAATGATGCCAACTCAGAGTAGTGCAAAACCAAGAGACAAAGACCAACTTCTGGCAAAGTTATTGGGAACTGTTGATTAGGCTATGCCTGAAAAAAAATTATACTCCCTAGATTTTTCAGTTATTCAAGCCAATATGTATCTTCAATAAGTAAATTTAAGTGTGAAAAAATTATATAAAGAATAGTCAGGAGAAGTCCATGCAGAAGTAGAGTTGAGTTCACTTATACAGAAGTGGCAGAATCCAGTTGAAGGAGAACAGCAAATAGGGGCTTTCATGTTGAAGAGGCCATAATAGAGAGAATATGTAATGTATTTTCCAATGCAGGACATTCTTAAGAGTTTAAGGGGTGCTATTAATAATTACATGGGGACAACGGGAAAAAATGGGACTGTCTCAGGCAAACAAAGACACATGACCCTAGCCATGAGAAGATGATGTAGGCAAAGGCATGGAGGCAGAAATGAATCTGCAGAACTCAAGGTACAGAGACTAGTGGAGTCCTGTTGCACTGGTGACATCATTATTAACTAAATTTCTGATGAACATGTTTATGGGCAGATAGCAAAGGGCCTTGACTTCCAGGGTAAGAAATTATAGTTCTTGTAGGCATTACTCTATCTATCAGATGAAAGACAGATTAGAAGCAGGAGAAATGACTGAGAAGTCTGCTTGCTTGATTGGGACTGAGTGAGAAAAGAAAGAAATCCAGTGTCCCCTCTAGTTATCATCAGTTAGGTTGGTGGAGCCTAGGGGATGCTCCCCAGTGATGCTTCCAGTTTCCAGGAGAAACTTCCAGCTCCCAGGAGATGCTTCCGGTTTCCAGATATTCTGTTGATGGCTGAAAAACAATAGGGGTTAATGGAAGGATCCTTGATGCTGTTATCACCCAGCTATCGTACCTTGGGCAAATGACTTGATCTCTTTGTGTTTTACCTAATGGTAGTAATAGTTCATACTTACTGGGTCATATTGTGATCCAGCCTCGGGGTTACCTTTACTTTCATGGGCTCACTTAATCATGCCAAAAACCCTATAAAGTTGCTTTTCCTATTTATTCATTTTATTTCAGATGGGGAAAGAGAGGCTTATAGAAATAAGATGTGATGTGTTCGACACACAGCTCCTGAGGAAAAGTCAGACTCAGAATCTAAATCTCCTTGACCTCCAAGTCTGTGCTCCTAACCATGTTGTCATGTGACTTTATCTTCATCTATAGAAAGGTGGGTATCAAAGTCCTGCACAACCCAGTTAACTGTACTCTTGTGAAGCTTGGTGAGATAATAAATAATCAACACAGTGTTTCAAACCTAGGACATCCATCCCAGCACACAAGACTGCAGCTTATTGAGGTTAGCCCTCAAAGTACTGACCACGGATTTCCACACTACCATTCTTCCACTTGTCCTAGGGACCCCTCTTTGGGTTTATGGATGTTCTGGGATATGGGTTTGGAGATGTTCTAAGTATCTTATAAAGTTATCCTTCCTGATGGTCAGTTGTTGATAAATCTGTCTACACTTCAATAGTACCTTTACTGTGGTCCTTAGCTGAGTCCATTCACTGTTTTTCCTTGAGCCAAGGCATTTCTTTCTCCTCAGGTTCCCAGAGTCCCATCTGATCATCAAAGTAACCTGTTCCTCCTCTCTAATTCCTTCACTAGACTCTCTATTTTATCACATGAATCCTGCTCCTGACCAACACCCCCTATTTTCATTTGCTTTCATAAAGACTTTGATGGTCCATTAAACTCAGAGTTAGAATTAGTATCAAACAAAAAACTAGTCTCGTTTCTTTGAAGTCAAGGAAATCTCAAACTTCAAACACTCTTAGGAAGTGTGGAGAAGTAAGTGCATGGAAGAAAAGAAAGATGAGCAAAACAGTCGTTTCTATAATAAATCAGGTTGAATGCTCATATCCTGTCACATATGTGAAAGTGCTTGGAAAACTGAAAAATGATCCAGAAATGCAAAGGAATGTATAAACTGAATCCCCTCAAGACTGGGTGAATGTTACTCAGATACTCTGATTTAGTGATATTTTCTAAGATTCTTCATCAACATAAGTCACAGGAATTACATTATGTAAGCAACAGGCACACACACTTGTGATTAATTAGAAGAGCCCTTAATAATACTGTATAATTCTGCAGGTGAGCATATTGGTTAACAAATATACAATGTAAAACAATACTCTGTGGTACATCAAAATTTATACACATTAAACCTTTATCAACTTATTTAGAAACTAACTCATATGATAATGGCCCAAATAGCATTAGACAGTTTCACTGCATTTTTTTTTTTGAGTGGGAATAAAGTGCTATCTTTAAAAGAAAAAAGTTGAACTGAAAAGATATTGAAAACAAAATATCCATTTTTGCTGCAGATGTTAAAAATGGAATAATCAAATATAAAATGAAATAAATATTCATGAGTCATGATTCATCTCCCTCACTTGATAGGAAACTGATATGTCTCTATGGTAACAGTGAAACTGCCATCCGGGAATGAGCACTTCTGCGTGTGTGTGTGTGTGTGTGTGTGTTTTCATGAACATATAATTTCAGAAGCATGTGATTAGGAAGAAGGAAGAAGCTAAAATGAACTGTCACTAGGATCAGTTGAGGTAAAGGAAAACAATGGGACCATAGAAAAATCTAAGTGGAGAGATGAAGAAACAATTGGGAAGTGATTAAAAAGAAGACAAACAAAAAAAAAGCATTTAAACAAAAAGAAAAGAAGACTTCATCCAAGGACAGGAGTTAGAATTCTCCATTATGAAAAATGAGGGTTTTCTTTCAAGTCTCTGAAGTCGAGCAGGAAGGTATAAGAACAGTGGTTGAATAGTTCAGGGTCACAGAACCAGCAGCAGATGTTCAACTCTGTCTCATGATACTAGAGAAGAATTTCACTGTTGCAGTGTTGCTGATTTGGGTTAGGAGAGGAGAAACAATGGGGTGAAACAATTGGATTTGGATAGGTTAGTAGTTTCCGCCCAGAGATTCCAGCTAGTAGGGTAAAGACAAAGAGGTGTTTCTCATACTTCAAGTCTCTGAGTTAGCGTTGGGAAAATAGGGGTATGGCAGGCTTTGGAATCACTAGGCAATGCAGGAGCACTCCCCATGTCTTACAGGAGGGAACCGAGGAGAGGTGATGCAGCAGGGACTCTAACAGCTGAGGGCAGATAATTGGAGCCCTTATGGAAGAGCAGGATTGGGTTCTTCTTCTGTACTAATCTTCCAACATCTTCAGATTTAAGGAACTGCCCACATCCTTTCACTGGAAGAATCCTCTACTGGAGGGATGAGGAACTTGAGAAGATCCATTCAAATTTTCCAGGGACTCAAGTCTCTGCTGATATTTTTGTTATTTCCGATACTCCTAGTCCTAGAAGAATCAGGCAGGAGACCACGTTGTAGAGATGTTGATTCCAAAGTTGATGTCCTGTTTTCTTTCCCTTACATCACAAGCAAAGTGAAGAACATTGTCCTAAGGTGTGTTGGTGTCTCAAGATCTGAATAGTTTTGCCTATTTCTTCCTTCATAAAAAAATAAATAAGTAAAACATTACCTTGGGGCACCTGGGTGGCTCATTCGGTTAAGCATCTGACTCTTGGTTTCAGCTCAGGACATGATCTCATGGTAGTGAGATTGAGCCCTTCCAGGCTTGCAGTGGGCATGGAGCCTGCTTGGGATTCTCTCTTCCCTTCTCTCTCAGCCCTCCCCTGCTCATACTCATGTGCTTGGTCTCTCTCTCTCTCTCCTCTCTCTCTCTCTCTCAAAAATAAGCAAATAAATAAATAAAAGTAAAACAAAACATTACCAGAGGAAGGATTCCTGAATGATTTGGTAGTCTCTTATTAGGCAAATTTAAATTTTTATTGAATTATTACCTCTATGTTACTTCAAAATGAAATAATGCTGGAAAGTTTATAAGAAATTACTATTTGGAAATGTATGTTTTCACTTCATCCTCCTTTTTCACTTCAGCACTATCATATTCTATTGTTCTTGGTCCCTCCATTCCAGAGTCCCTAAGGATCAGTTTCTCAGAGACTAAACATCTGGTTTTCTGGAAAAGTTACAAAGAGCCATTAACTTGGCTGTGCAGGACGAGGTTGAGGGAATAGGAAGAAGGATGTCTGATTATTCCATATACAGATTTTTTTCAACTAATTTCCAGCTCCATCCCTCACTATGGCCAGTCAATATGCCTAGTGTCTCAAGTTCCAAATCTCCAGTAATCTGTAGGGGAAAACCTGCTTTTTAGTATTGGCTCCAGCTGTAAAGGCCTAGGTTTCAATTTCCTTTTACCCACTAGGTTAGCTGCCACCCCACTATTTCCTTTCTGCATGTTAACGTTTGTTGACATTTTTTCACTTTCATTCCTGCTCATTTTCTCTTTGTCATTAAGATTTATACTTTTTTTTTAAAAACAGTATTTATATTTTAATATTATTTCCATTGAGAGCAGAGATAAACACAATTTTCCATGTTTCAGTAGAAGTCTTAAACTGATGAGCTACCTACTATAGTGTGGAGAAATATTTAGGAAACTATTTGCTGGATTTCTTGTCTCTAAGTCCCTCTGAATTACGTAACAGGCAGCGTGCATGTCTCATTTTTCCATTACAGTCATTCCTTAGTACCTAGACTTTGTGGCTAATCTTTTCCCTCACCTGGAGAGATAGGAAGAAGGATGTCAGAAAGCTTGGATGAGGTCTTTCTCTTGAGCTCTAGAGCCAGGTATATCCAACTGCCTTCCAGTCCTCTCCACTTGGAATTCCCAGAGACAACTCAAAACTAAAATATTCCAGCTTGACTTAGCCCCATCCTATCCAGCACCCAACCTCTTCTCTTGCTTTATTGGCTACCTCAGCAAATGGTATCACTCTCCACCCACTTTTCAAAGACAGGTACCTAGAACTCATCCTCATATCCTTACTGTTTCACTCCCCTCCTCAGCATGCAAATGATTGCTAACTTCTTCTATCCATCTACTCCCCCAGTGTGGCTCACCTGTTTCCTCTGTGTTTTTTGACTCTACCATTCCAGCCTCCTTCATGTCATACTTACATTCCAGCAACAGCTTTCTCCGAGCTAGTCGCTGTCTTTATGTCTTTCCCATTCCAGTTGGTTATCTACACTGAACTCAGAGTGCTTTCTAAAGCATAAGTTGGATTTTTTTAATCTTCTTATTTGAAACACTATAATGCCTCTCCACTGTGGTCAAAATAAAGTACAAATTTCATGTCATGATCTGGTCCCCTTTTATCAAATGCCTAGCCTTACCTTTTGACACTTTTCCTCATTTTACTATAGAGCCCTTCTTTTAGTTTCCTGAATGTGCCACACTCTCTTTCACTGCTGGGATTTTAACATGCATTCTTCTTTTCTTCCTGGGACATCATTTTTTCCCCCTTTCCTGCATAATCCAGGGAGCAATTGTTGAGTTAGCTGTTACGTAACTCTTATGTAACCTTCAAGACTACATTTAGAGGTCATTTACCCCTCAGATGATTCTCTGATATCCCTCCATGAAAAAGTAGTTATTCTTCCCATGTATTTCATTAACTTTCTGTTTATTTATTTCAACATTTATCATTTTGTATCGAGTCTCTCCCACTAGACGGTAAATTATTTCAAGGCAGGGACTGTATCTTGTTTTCTATCGTATCTCTGATACCACCATTTTTAGCATTGTAGTAGAGCCATATAAATGCTTATTAAATGGATTAATGAAATAACATAAGAACCTGGTTCAGTGGCATCCACTTTGTTACTGGTCTTGTTCTGATCATATATTCCAGTCCTGTTATCTGTCTGTCTTTCTCTCTTCCTCTCTCCCTCTCTCTAGTTCTAGTTCTAATTTACTCTCAGATTCAAGCTTCATTCTCTGGGTCTGGGTTCTTATCAAACCTTAGGACCAGGATCTGTGTGCTTGCTGAGATTTCTATTATATATTCATTATTAAGCAGTATTTATTAAACATCTATAGTGAGTTAGGTATAGAGCTCATTCGAAGATACAGCAGAGAATAAGATTGGCTTAATCTCCACATTCACAGAATAAAGATTCTAACTGGAGAGTATTGGAGACAGTATTGGAGGCAGTTGGAGGCAGTATTGGAGTAACTTGCCTTTTAGTTTCACAGATCCATAGGTGGACAGAAATAGTGTCTCAGAAGCTGCGCTTCATGAATTATACCTAGGATTGTCATCCTCACTTGGACCTGATTTAGATGAGGAGATGTTGGCCTTTGAACTGACATTATGTTAGGATGCCATGATAGGATGCTATAATAGGAACCTTGGTAGGGAGATGAATGTATTTTGCATGTGGAATGGATATAAATCATTGGGGGCCAAAGGACAGACTATGGAAGACAGACTTGAAGATGGCACCCATTATTCCCACCTCCTGGTGTTCACATCCTTTTATAATTACCTCCACTTGAGTGTAAGTAGGACCTGTGACTTGCTTCTAGCCAATGGAATATGAAAAGGTGATAGGATGGTTATGCTGTGATCATGTTATGAAAAACTCCATATTGCTAGCAGACTTATTTTAGAGACTTCCTCCCTTGCTGAATTTGAAGATGGAAGGGGCCATGTTAGGAGGCTCACATGGCAAGGAATCATCTCTAGGCGACAGCAAGAAGTTGCGACTTTCATTCAGTCTTACAGTCACAAGGAAGTGAATTCTGCCAACAGCATAAGTGAACTTAGAAGTGAAACCGAATCAAGCCTCCAGATGTAACCCCAGTCCTGGCTGACATGCTTAATTGCAGCCTAGCAGAGGATGGAGCTAAGCCTGCCTGGACTACTAACTCACAGAAACCGTGAGATAACAACTGTGTGTTGTTTGTAGTTGCTAAGTTTGTTCTGCAGCAACAGAAAACTAACACGGGGAGAAAGATAACAAGCAGGTAAACAGATAAAGAGTGTGAATTGGGTTAACACATGAAGGAAACAAATAAGGTGATATTATAGAAAATTTAGACTGTGGCTTCTTTAAATGGAACATGGCTACTTTAAATGGAACAATCAAGAAAGGTCTCTCTTGGGGAGATGTTATGTTGACAGAGGGGAGCTAGAAATCTTGGGATGGAATAGAGGATGACATGTCAGCAGAGAGAATTTTTGATGCAAATGCTCTGAAATAGGAAACAATTTGACACATTGGAGGAATCAGAGGCCACTGTATAAGCAAGAAGGAGAGTGGTAGCCCCAGTGTGTAGATTTTTGGACCAAGTACTAAGGAATTCAGACTTCATTTGTAGTGCACTGGGAAGTCTGTGAAGGACTGTTAGCAGGAGAGTGACAAGATTTACCCTCTATCTACCCTGTGAAGAATGGATTAAATTGGGGGCCTTAGGATAGGGCAAAGATGAAAGTGATATAGTCATTTAGGAAGCTATTGTCGATGAGGATTGATCATGACTTGGATGGAGGGGGTAGAAGAAGAGATACATATGGCTCAGGGGTCAAGGTAAACACAGCCTCTTCATCACGTATGTAAGGCCTTTCCTGATCCGGCTCCCAATTACCTCTCCGCCTTCGACTCTGTTCCCTTAGTGAACTTCTGTCCCTGCACACTGAATTTCTGCCAAGTTCTTGATGTCATCTATCTCTGAAGTCTACGAGGCCTGGCTGAAGCTCCCTGTTTTTACGGTGCCCTTCATTTCATACTTTCCCTCTGGGCAGCTCTCAGGCCCTTGGGCATCTACTATGTCTATCTGTCCATCCTGATGCTTCTTAAAGCTCAAGCTTGCTGAAATAACAATGAAGGAAAAATATTAAAAGAAGCAATGAAAACTAAAAAACATCTTGTAAAACATTATTCCAGTAAAATTAACATTCAAGTCATTTTTTTTGGATTTGTCAATTTCTCTGTTATTTTGACCCCTTCTCCAGTTGTGGTGAATTCTGAATATTCCTATTTATCATGTTTAGGAAGAAGCAAGAGAAAGTGGAACAGCCTGTGTACCAAAACAGAGAGGGGAAAAGCCCTGTAATTGATCACATTTACATTCCTAGAAAGAACACATTTGCAATTTAACCTCCCCTCTGGAACATGAGAAAGGAAAAGAATAAACAACTCACTGATGTACATCTACAAAGGCTATTTTGTTTCTCATTTTGTTCAGCATATTTCAGGGCTTCTGAGGGATGGATAGAAACTAACATGGGGTGAGTAACCGTATTTAACCAGATAACAATTTTTATCTGAATTAGACATTAATGTGGCCCTGTTTAAAGAAAAACAACACGTTTCTATCCATATTTTTAATCCACTTGATTTTATTTGAAATAATACAAGAATTTTTCTAATTTTTTTTTTAAGTATTGAATTTCACAGATGGTTGTACCCAGTCATTGTGAGGCAGTTATTATGTTGTGGTGATCTGGAAATGTTTTCACTTGTCAGAATGTTCCAGACTCTTAATCATGGTACTTAAAGCCCTCCCCCTTGGGTCCAACCTAACTATCCAGCCCCTTGGGCCTCTATTCCCATTCTTGCCTAATCCCTGGAATCTTGCAACACCAGACCACTTATTATTTATTCCCTCTTATGCACCATCCCTTTTCATGCTTATAATTTACCTAATCTTATTTACAATGCAAATTATAATTTAGTGGATCAGGAGAAAAGCCAGAGACTCTACGCTGCTAACAACATCTCTGGTAATGCTGATGCTGCTGGTTTGTGTGAGATTTTCCAGGAGCAAGGATTAGGTAGTCTAACAATTTTATTTCTGATCATGCCGTCCAACCTTGCAGATTCCTTCTACATGGACACTCTAGCCATGAGACAACTCCAACTCATTCTCCTATCTTCAGGCCAAATCTTACCTCCTTATCCTTATGTGAAACCTTTTTCCTGCTAAGAGAGCGAATTAATACCTTCCTACTCTAGTGGCTTTCCCTTACACTTAGGATAACATTTAAAGTCCATACTAGGCTTACAAGGGCTATGTCTCCAATCCCTTTTCCTCATACTTTCCTCTTGCTTACTCCCACACTGCTCTTGTTCTACCTGCAACCGGCCAAACATGCACTTGTTTTAGGGGAATTTTTCTTTTAATTGCTCTTCCCATCACATGTCCTCATGGCTTGGTCTCTCATTTTAGTCAAGGCTTTGGTCAAACATCCCTTCCTCAAACAGGCCACTGCATTGAGTTGACCCTTACGCATAGCTGCCTGGATGAGATTGAAATGGAGGCTGAAATGTAGCCTCTGTTTGGTTTCATAGGCAAGATTAATCTGATAGCAGAAGACAGAAGAGGTAGACAGACAAATCAGAAAACTCTTGCAGTTGAACCAAATGTGAGAAAATGAGGACTAGGGTAATTGCTATGGAAACAGGGAGCCATGCTGGTGCCCAGGAAGGGCTACAAATGCCTGGAGGAAAATGCCCAAATGTGCCCTATAATGCAACTGTCCAGCTTTCAGATTGGTCTTCCTTGACCACTCAGCTTAAAATAGCAACCTGCTGACTATTTCTATCCCCTCACTCTGCTTTAGTTTTCTTCCAAAAACAATGACTCAGATATTTTATTATATACCTTATTGATTTGTTTTCGTTGTTTGTCTTTGCAACTTTGAATGTCAACTCAATGAAAGAAGAGGTTTTTTCTCTTTTGTTATTGCAATATGTCTAGTGCCTCAAACAGTGTATGGTATAAAACAAACATTATATAAATATTAACTGAATAAATTGATGAATGAATACTCAGAGCTTCCTTAAAACAGAATAGAGACATAGATGACAGATATAGGCTCAAATCTCAACTTTTCTACTTGCTAGCTATGTGAAATTAGGCAAGTTACTTCTCTTCTTTGGAGATGTTTCTTCATCTATCAATGGGAATAATTGTAATACGTGACTCATTGGAGGGTGGGCATAATGACATGGGATAATAAATGTAAAGTTCTTAATTTATTACCTGGTACTTCACATTTATCACACCCTATTGCAGTTGTTTACTTTTTGTTTTTCCTCTTGGCTATGAGCTCCATGAGAGCTCTTATTACAGGGTTTATTAAGTACCTAGAAAAGGGGTGCCTGGGTGACCCAGTCTGTTAATCCTCTGACGCTTGGTTTCAGCTCAGGTCACGAACTCACAGTTCATGGGATTGAGCTCCACATCAGACTCTGCATTGACAGTGCAGAGCCTGTCTGGAATTCTCTTTCTCTCCCTCTTTCTCTACCCCTCCCCTACTCTCTCCCTCTTTCTCTGCCTCTCACACACTCACTCTCTCTCTCTTTCAAAAACAAATACATTTTAAACTAAAAAGTATTTAGGAAAACCTATTTTCAATAACTCATTCATAAACATTATTTTTGGGGCTACTGCTCTGTACCACGTACTCTGCTCTGACACTGGAAAGACTCAACAAAGATGCAGACATGAGCTGTCATGTAGCTTCTGTGAAGTGAGGGAGACAGACATAAACAAAAACAAATAAGAAAACTTCTATAGTTTGTAATATTGTGAGAAAGAAACATAGAACTGTCATAGAATGACCTTAAAGGAAATATTTCTTTAACATTTTTGTGGGGTGGAGATTGTAAGTAATATTTGTATTTGTTTATTTTAAATACCCCCTGATAACCCATTGTATTTTATTAGCAATATCCTCTTCTTTGTCAATCACATATATGATAGGTGTTGGGGCTACTTGCAATCATTCTGATAAATTTTTCAGGTATGTGGATCCTGGTCAGTAGAAGGTGAGATGATGTTTATAGACCTGTTGTTTCTAGCTCTACCCTTGCAGAGCAACCAATTCTCTGACTGCCCCAGAACTTCTGTGGGAGAAGCATGTGATGTGTAATATAGAACTGTTTCTGGGCTGTATAAGGGTCCTAAAAGTCAAGAGAAGGCACATTTGGTGGGTTTAACTAAGGAGAAGTTAATGAGCAGATCACTGTGGTGTAGATGGGGTTAAATGAATGATCAATTCTACTGAAGTATCGGGGACTGACCACAGAGGGAGCATTACTGCCCATAGGTAGGAAGGGGCAAGAGAGGAGCATGTGTTGCCGGAGCAAGGAGAGCTGGGGTCACTGGTAAGAACTACTCTATTGAATATTAGTAAAAAATGGGAAGGGCAAAGTCCCCAGGATGGAGAGAATTGTTAAACCTTGATATGGTATGGTTGTATCCCATATATAGCGTGGGAGAATCCCAGGAGGTGAAGGGTGAACTTTCCGAGCACTCTGTTTGATCCTTTTCCTTTTTGGAGTGTTTCTCTCCTTTCTTCATTCTCATTCATCTTACCACTCCCTTTAGTGGTCACAGCTGTCAAAACACTCCTACATCTTTCTCTTCCATTCCTTCCCCATGTTCTTTTAGGATAAATTCTCTTTTCTAATTCTGTTTGTTGACAGACACGAAAATACATTATTTGAAAAACCCATGCTATAATCTATCTCTGGCATTAAGTGATTCTTTGACTACTCTTTATATATGAGCTAACCAATTTTTATCCATCTTTTTTCCCCAGACTAATTGAGTTCAATATTCCTGAAATGATCTAAAAGATAACAGAGGATTTTTTGGTTAAATGTACAAAATGGAAAATGAATTAAAGTGTTATTCTTTGAGATGTATTGAATAACTTCCACCAATGCAATAAGCATACAATTTAAAAATAGCAATCTTTTTCTCAAATAGTATGTCATTTTAATACAACAAAAATGAATTTAGATTTACTTATACTTGGGAGTGATTATGTGAGCAAAAATATGGCATTTATTAGTTCTATTTTTAGCAGCATGACTTCTCTTTATTTGTCTTCTACTTTGGAATATATGTTATGTATATAGTAATTTATGCATTCATAGTTGAGTTATGCCATTGACTATTAGGTTAATTCATTTATAAAAAAAAGAAATGTGTAAGACACTCACTATACTACCCTTTATAATAGTTGAAACAGTTGCTCGTTTAGAGTGGCATATCAGCTCTGTTTTGCTCTCAACATTTAATGAGGGGCAGTCATTTGAATCACTTTCGTCAGCCTGAAGCCTGAATTTCCAAATGTTGCATATAAGTGTTCATTGGATTTGTGTTTCATTCTGGTAGAGATGTTCTTCTAATGGATTTTGCCTGCAGCTGGTGGTATTCATTGAGCAATGGTGGAAATCAATTAAATTATCCTCTTTTTCCCCTATAAAAATGATTTAATAAATGTACGAAATTTTAAAGGGAAATATATTTTAATATTAATATAAAATTTAACTTGAATCCACACTCAATCTCTTCTTAATAACTGGATCATTCTTCAGGAAGGGCGATGCAATGATTTCACCAGGTACGATAGATAAAATTTCATTTAGGCCAATTCATTTAATGTAATGGAGACTTTTAATTGTTTGGCACATTGAAAATCTTCCATTGCTTAAGGCCAGAGTTAGAAATAAGGCAATGGAAATTTACTCTTTTTTCTTTTTCCTCCACAAAGAATGCTAGATTTTCTTGGTACATTGTATGCTAAGCAAGAAAGGGTAAAAGGAATAGATACGGGACACTGTGGTCTTGTAATGCTATAAAATCTTCTTATTTATAGATTACAAATATGTGTACTTTTCCATGGTGAATTAAAATTATTGCTCTAGACTATGCTTATGAAAAAGAAATCCAAAAGTTATGAACAGTTTAGTTTAACAATAATTCTCTAAAACCTCCTGTTGAATCATATGAATATGAGCCTCATTAGAAAAATTGCTCACAAATTTTTGCCTCATAACTTTTGATTTGCATGAAATCACATTTGCCTCGTTTGTCAAATCTATTTAAACTGAAGTATTTTTTCCCATTGTTGATTTTGATAGGCTAACACTGGAGAATCAGGGTCACAGGATTAAACTCTTGTATGATTATAACGATTCAGCAAAAGCATGTAATACACAATGCATTGGAAGTACAATCTATTAAATACCTGCTGTGTGCTAGACATTAGGACGGAATGCTGGGGATCCAAGAACACATATAACACATTTCCTGTCTTCCAGTGCTTCCACAATTCTGTGGGGGACACAAATAGGTGAGAAATCATTGTATTAATGGGAGAAGTGCTACACTCTTCTGGCTTAGATCTATGGGAGGAGGATGCTTCACTTCCCCTGGAGAAGACGTCCTAGAGGAGAAAACATTTCAGCTGAAATTTGAGGGATACAAGAGAGTTGTAATGAAGTCAAGCAGAATAAGCATGGTACTAGTAGAGGGGCAAAATGTTAAAAATTATCAAAAATGAAAAGTTGTATTTTACTAATTTCAAAATTCTTCACTTAGTTTTTATAACCCTCTGCATCTTGGCCCATTTTTTACTTATCCATATCTCCTTCTACTTCATGAGAGTCAACTTTTGTTCAAGTAAGTATTCTTCATGGTATCCTGGATTTGCCACTTTTTATTTTCAGGCTCTATGTACTTGCTTAGGCAAAGCTGCCGTTAATCTGCTTTCTAATCAAAATTCTCCCTCAGGACAAACTCAGGCCTCACTTTCCCATTGAAGCCTTCCATATAGAATTGTACCTTCTCTGGGCTTCTCTTTTAGGATCACATTGCACTCAAGGCAAGCACCCCTTAAATTAACACATAACTAATATTTCTAGTTTATTTTTTCTGAGTAACTTGGGGAACAGCATAGTTTTGATCTGAATCCTGGTGGTGACTCTTTTAATACACAGCCTTGGGTATGTATTTGCCTTCCTTGTAAAATGGGGATAATAAAACATATCTTGAAGCGTTTTTATGAGGATAAAATGAAAAAGGGATATATTGAAAATGCTGTTGGCAGTGCAGAGTTGGAACCACCTAGAAACCATGGGAAATAGAGGTGGATAATTTTTATAAAATATAAAATGTATAAAAAAATGGATCAAAATGAGAGACATCGAAATGAGATGCAAAGACTTAGTAAAATGACACAATAGATATTCTTTTTATGGATTATGTTGTGTATTTCAGTGGCATAGGGAAAATTGAGGGGATATAGTCCAGGAATTAAGAGAATATCTAGTAGGTTAGTAATTGCAGGTAAAAGGTTTTGTGAAAAGTGCAAAAGGATATATTGCAATGGGATCTAGCATCTGGAGTACTTACTGTGTGTCAGTATTATCTGGTATAAGCATTTCAGTGTATATATCATTCGAACCTTACCATGACCTTATTATCACTTTCATTTTAAAGTTGATCTATTTTATTTATTTATTTATTTATTTATTTATTTATTTATTTATTTATTTTGAGTGAGAGAGAAGCAGGGGAAAGGGGAGAGCGAGAAGGAGAGAGAATCCCAAGCAGGCTCCATGTTATCAGCGCAGAGCCTGATGTGGAGCTCGATCCCACAGACTGCGAGATTGTGACCTGTGTTGAAGTCAAGAGTAGGATGCTTAACCAACTGAGTCCCGCTCAGGTGCCCCATCACTTTCCTTTTATATCTATGGTAACTGAGGCCTAGAAAGGTTGGATGAAAAAAGAAAGAAAGAAAGAAAGAAAAGTTGACTGACTTGCTCAAAATTATGCACTTAGTAGGCCAGGGTTTAAACCATAAGCTATTTCTTAACTCTACAGAATACCTACAATCACCCCTAGCACAGAGTGTTCATTTAGAAGAAGGTAGTTTTGAGTGTATAAGAATCTTGCAGAGTTGGCAAATTTAAATTCTGGCTTATTGAAGTCTCAAATTATGAGCTTCACATCATAGAAGGCACAATTATATTTTCAAAGTAAATAATCTCTGTGAAGAAAAGGATAAACTGTATTCAAAGTCCTAACACATCAAAAGTATTAAGGATAATGAAGAATAAGGAACTTGAGTGGCTCAATTGGTTGAGTGTTTGAACTCTTAATTTTGACTCAGATCATAATCCCAGCATCGTGAAATTGAGACCTGCATAGGGCTCCACTCCAAGCATGGAGCCTGTTCAAGATTCTCTTTCCCTTTGCCCCTCTCCCCCATTCGTGGTTCTCTCTCTCTCTCTCTCTCTCTCTCTCTCTCTCTCTCTATATATATATATATATATATATATATATATATATATATATATATAATGTTTATATATGAAAGGAAGGAAGGAAGTCAAGGTAAAAATAACACATATCAACTGAAATTTACTCCTAAATGCCAACAAAGACTCTGAATGAGTGAGGCTTGAGCACATACACATGGAACACTCCATTTCCCTAAGTTTCATAGGCATCAATTTCTTGACACCAAAGCAGTCTGCTTTGGTTCTTCCATCTGTGTCCAGCCTGGGATTAGAAATCAGCCTCACCTGGGATTCCAGCCTCAACTCTGTAAACTATGGCCTGCATAGGGCTCTAGAGGCCGCTCAATACAGCTCCCTACTTATATGCTTGTATGTGGAGCAGAGGGGAAAAGGAAGGTGGTTTCACCAGGAAGAAAGGTTTCTTCTGTGCCTTAGACATGACAGAGTGGGTGTAGTCACTCAACGAATTGCATCCCTTGTCTCACTTTCTCCTCCTTTGACTGAATTATAAATCATTTAAATGCACTATATTCTTTCATATGGTTCATAGTTTTTAATAGAAAATTTCTTAATAGAACTTTTGGTGTCAGGTGAACGATATTGAGTCCTCTCTCTGCTACTTCCTGAGATTTAAGGAAAGATATGTAATTGCTGTATAGCCTCAGTTTGACTTGTAAAATAGGGACTATGATAGTACTTGCTTCGTGGACTGTTTATGAGATTCAAACTAAAAATTATATGTAAAAACAGTGGTGTCTATACCTTGGTAACCCCTTAGTAGAAATTATCTATTGCCATCAAGATTTTGCTCAGTAAATGCTTTTTGAACTCAGTGACTAATTTATTCTCTCCTATGTAAAACAGCTATCATTGCAAATTTATAGTCAATTCAGAGTCTGTAAAACAGCAAGAAGAGACATTAGGATTATTCAACAATAAAGTGAGAATAAATGCATATATTTTCTTGAATTCTAAGGCCAATTTCTTTTATTCATACTTTGTTCACAGACATGTCTTGGGGTTAAATATAGATGATAATTTTACTCCAGTTCAAATATGAAATTACTTTAGAATTTAAATAAATTTGTTCTGTCTTCTGAGTTTCTTCAGAGCAGAACGACACAGCAGGGTAGAAAGGTAAAGTTAGAGGTTATCTCTACATAAATTGTGAAAGTGGTCACAGATAGCTAAGAAAATAATAATAAAGAAAATGGAAGTGCTCCTAAAGTTAATACCATTGTCAGCCTCCTCTGTGGTTTAAATATTATATGAATTAATCAACTACCTACTTGAGATCTCTACTTACATGCCTCAGAGGCATCTGAAGCTTAGCATCTCCTAAACCAAACTCTTGTGGCCTCCTCCACTCCCAATTTGTTTCTCTCCTAGGCTTTCTGCTAGCAGTAAATGATGCCATAAATATTAAAGACAGAACTTGCCTTCCTTTCTCCCTAATTCCACCTTGCCCCACTTTTCCCCATAGAACTCATCAGCAATTATTGTTGATTTAAGCCAGACATTTCAGGCTTCCTCCAGGCTCCTGACCACCCAAGTTCCTGCCCTAGGGGCTCTGCATTTGCTGTTCCTTCTGTGTTGGAGCATTCGTCTCTCATAGATGATTCCACTCACCCTTTAGCTTTGCCTGTTTCCCCAGAGAAGCCTGGACTGGACATTAAATAAGTCCCCACACTCATCATCTCATTATCCCCGTGTAACACCCTACTTATTTCTTTCCCAGAACTTAACATTTTGTATTGCACCAACATACACATGACTTCTCCATCAACACATGTATTTGTTTGCTTGTACCCCAATAATAATACAAGCAAGCTCTGTAAGGGCAGGGCTATGTCTCTCATTTACCAATGTATACTCAGTGTCTAACACTGTGCTTGACATGTGGTAAGAGCTTTTTAATATTCATCCAATAAATGAATCTTAGAGATACACATAGGAATAGCTGAACCATCTGGAGACAGGTTACCTGTGAAGCCCATTTAGTGAAACTTTATTGGAGCTTTTTGAAAGGAAATTCTAAATATGTTTAGAAGTCACCTTTTCGTGCTAAGGAAAATATAAAATAATTCTAGGAAGAAAAAAAATCAGAACTTATTTTAAAATTTCACACATGTTAAATAATATTAGAAATAAAACTTCAATAGAAACATAAAGAAAACAATGATTAAATTAGAAACACTTAGTAAAAGAGTTTAGTGATAAATATGAAAACATCAGGTCATTTGAATACAACTAATATTAAATTCTAGCATTAAATCCTTGCTTGCCTACCATGCCAGGCACTGTGCTAGCCATAAAGAGACGCACGTGGAGAAAATGACCAAAGCAGTCTGTCTCCGAAAGGACCTATAGCCTGCAGTAATGGTTCTTCAACACTGGTAGGCCTCAGAATAATCTGGGTAATTAATTATGGAGCCCTGGACCTCATACCATGCATTCTGTTTCAGTAGATCTAGAGTGGCATCTTAGGATCTATAATTTTAACAAGCTCTGTACATGATTCAGATAAAGGTGCTCTTTGGACTCTAATTTGAACAATTCCAATATAGTTGGAGAGACCCGCATCAAGGGAAAAATTACCATCTTGTGCAACAAGAGCTATGATGGGGCTAGCACATGGCATGAAAGCTTGAAGGAAGAAAACCTCACCCATGTTTAGAGATTACTGCTAAATCAAGTCCTGGAGAATAAAAAGAAATGTCAGAACTGGGAGCCATAAGGTCATATGGAGATGCATGTGACTCTCCAATAATGAGAGAAGAGCGTTCCAGAGAAAAAACAAGTTGATCTCAGTAGCTGCAGCGGGTGAGGTTGGTGGTGATAAATCCGGAGTGGTCAGCACGACATATCATGTCTTGCTATGGCAAGGCTGGCTGTTTGACTTCATCTAGTGAGTGATAACAATGATATGACCACATTTGAATGTAGAAAGCAGATTGGAGGTGTACAATATGAGATTCGGGAAAACCAGTTATGAGGTTTTCACAGAAATGCAGGGGAGAGATGGTAGGAATGTGAAATTAGATATTGTGACAATGGAGAAGCCAGGAAATGAATGGATGTGAGGGATATTGAAGAGGTAGAATTGACAGAATTTAATGATTACTTGCATATGAAGGATGAGACAAAGGAGCAGGAGGCCTTCTTGATTCGCAGCTTGACTGGGTGGATACAACATAGACATTAATAATAAGTTAATAACTGGTAAACTAATCATCAATAATGATAAAGTCATGTTACCAGTGCAAAGATGAGAAGCCAGGGCTCTAGGAAAAAGTTTCAGGAGTGCCTGGGTGGCTCAGTCGGTTGAGCGTCTGACTCAATTTTGTCTTAGGTCATAATCCCAGGATCATGGGATCAAGCCCTGTGTCAGGTTCTGCATTGAGTGTGGAGCCTGCTCGAGATTCTCTCTCTTTCTCTCTCCCTATGCCCTCTCCCTGCTCATACTCTCTCTCTACACCCTTCTCAAATAAATAAATAAAGAAAATTTAAAAAATTTTTAAAAAATTTAAAGAGGCATTGCAACATCAGTGTCTCTCCACTAATATTAGTCTTTGCATTTCTAAGTGGAATTTAAAAGTAAATTTAAAAGTAAAATGTAAAAGTATTTTAAAAATGACCTATAAAATATTTTATATCTAATTGAAGTTTCAGATTATATTAAGCTAATGGCTACGCTTGTTTCATAAATATCAAAACTAAAGAATCAGTTCAAGAAAGGCCTATATTCCTGGTCCTCTCTTCTTTTAAAGGATCAGAAGAGATTGATCTGTGTAAATGTCCCCACAATTTCTTTTATACTGGGAAAATGGTGAGTACAACAAGAATTCAACCACCCTGGCCCACCTACCCTGGCTGCAGATGAAACACTGTACAACTAGTTCTGGCCAATAGGTTCAGGGTGCGAGCGCCTGTGTCACTTCTGGGCCACAACACGGACGAGCAACTGTATGATCTTTAGGTGACACCTTCTTCTGCAATTGTTGAGAAAGCAGAACCACGAGATAGACATAGCTGGATCGCTGAGTCACTACAGGAGGCCATCAGACTTCGTGAGATCTTTGTATTGTTCAGCCATTGAAATTTCAGGGTTAATTTCTTACCAGAGCTCAGCCTAGCCCGTTCTGACTAATATAGTCAGGAAATTCTTTACTGACTTAGGAGGTAGGCACTTGGCATGTCCCAACACTCCTGGAGGCAGACCCTACACTGGGAATGTGTAAATGGAGCATGGAGATGACTTAAACAGACCAAAGAAATAGCGAGTGAATACCACCCAGCGTTATCCAGAGGTGAGTGAGAAGAATTACCTTTGAGATCAACTGACTTCTGGTGTTGCTGTTTCAATCCTCCCTTTCACAATTAGGGGTATGATAACTCAGTTATATTTGCTTCCAGGCAGAAAAAGGTACGTCAAACACAACTATAATCCCTACAAGAAAGAGGGTATGATTGGGGTGTCTAAGGTAAGGCTAGCAGCTCTCTCTAATGACAAACGCTCCAGATTGTGTGAGAGTAAGCACAAAAAAGTTGTCTTTTCTCAGTTAGCAAGAATCTTGGTTCTATAAGAATGATATTCACTTCAGGACAGGCTCCAATATGTTTCAAAAGATGGATGAAAGGCCAGGGTAGGAGAAATTTCTGTAGCTCAGGTAAGCAGAAAACCATATTGCAAAAAATATTTCCTTTGTATGCAAAGAAGAAAGTTGGTTGAATTCTTTTACGTAGCTAGAATAAAAACTAAGCCACATCTACAGCAAATACTGATGTGGTTAAACTGAAACATACATATTTAAATTCTATTTGCATTCAGCTGGAATCCTGCACCCTTTGTGTTTTCTGTGATTGAATTATTGCAATAATATGACTTTTTTTAGGTCTTATGAAAAATTAATAGTTTAATTCCTTATAAGTATTATTAATATTAATGTAATGACTAAGAGTAACAAGTATCATACATTACTTGCCTGTGGCCTGTTTTATAGTGTCACTCCCAACTTTGTTATTTAGATGAGGAATTATATAATTTTTAAAATATTAAAACCATTTCAATAACCACTTTATACACAGACTACATGGCATAAAGTCCTAACAGGGTATAAAATGCTCCATTAAGTGTTATCTAACATGTCTGTAGGAAACTCTCTGTGCTAGATTTCCTTTCTTGTGAATCTTATGTTTAATTATAGTCCCAAATGATTAATTTCCATACTTAAGAGGAAGTGGGAAGAACTTGTAAGGACTGACTTTGGTGTAGGGACATACTTCAAACATATAAAATAATTCACAAACCACAAGGGGAAGTTATAATTGACAGAGGAATTTTATATTACAAGTGCCTATTTAATCTTAGGGTAACTGTTATGTGTATACGCTCTTTTTTTTAAAAATGTTTATTTTTGAGACACAGAGAGACAGAGCATGAACAGGGGAGGGTCAGAGAGAGAGGGAGACACAGAATCGGAAACAGGCTCCAGGCTCTGAGCTGTCAGCAGAGATCCCGACGCGGGGCTTGAACTCAAAGACCGTGAGATCATGACCTGAGCTGAAGTCGGACACTTAACCGACTGAGCCACCCAGGCGCCCCGTGTATATGCTCTGCTTAAAGTCCTAATGGGACCAGAGTGGCCATTGTCATCTACTCTGAGAGAAAGGCGCCCCGCCCCCCCCCCCCCAAAAAAAAAAGTCAAGTGGAGTGAAATATAAAATGACCCAGGATATAAAATGATAATCAGGATTTCCCAGACTGAACAAAATCACCTAATTTTGGGTCATGTGGATAAAATCTTTTGAAAATATCCATCTGGCTCTCTAGAAGGGAATACTTAACAGAATAATAAAAGTAAATTGAAAGAAACACTTAAGGTACTGCTCATCATATTTTTTTTAATCAGGAACAACAGCAACAACAACAAAAACCCAATGCAAACAGTGTGGAAAGCGATCCTTATTTCATGAAGATCAGTAAAGTCAAACCGCGAGCCACAGGTATGTATGAATTCAGGGCCTTAGCAGATCTAGTTGGGTCTGTAAAAATAAAAAGATACTATGGTAGGAAGAAGAGAAAAGAAGTTTTAGTACTCTAAATAAGTGGTTCTCTGTGTCTGGAAATTGAAAATTGATTCAAGAATTCAGCTAAAGTACATAAAATAAAAATAATATCGTTCAAAATCATGGTCTCCAAGGAAATGCCATCCTTATAAAACCATGGGTTATTGACTGTAAGGTTTCTATCCTGCGCTAGCCACTTTTCTTTAAAAGCTCAGGCTAGGTATGTTTTGAAAAACAAAAGATATCCCTCAATCCCAACCTGCTAACTTCCTAATCCTTTTCCACATTTTTCAAGTGCAAATCTTGAAATCACTTGACAGAGAGTTCATTTGCAAGGTTCCTGAGTAATGTGAGAGAATAACATTATTTTTCCCTGTAAATTCTTGAGAATCAAAGTTAATGATTATATCCAAATACAACTGGGATTGCCACATGGCGGCTGTTAGCATTTGTTTTCTCTATTTTCTCTTGGACCATTGCACTTATTTGGCATTCACTATTATAAAAAATATTTAATTGCAGTTAAGGGAAAACACACATCGAGCCAGCCTATTTTTGAGGTAACGGTAGTTGGTTCTCTATGTTATGCATTTATTCTCCTTCTGTTGCCTCTATCGGAATGTAAGAACAAGTGTCATGGAGCTTCCGAGCAAAGGTAAACAAATCCTTGAATTGCCCACAGAGTTTGCCAAGTGCCGAGCAGCTGCTGTCGGGGGACAGAATTACAGAATGCAGTTAAACAGAAATAGAATATTCAAAACAGGACATGAGCAGCAGGGGCTAGTAAAATAGGAAGAAATAGCAAATTCGACTTAAAAAGCTCTCTCCCTCTCCCTAGGGCTTGCAGTTTGCCGTCTTTTTTGAGGGTAGCTGTTGCCCTTGAAATGCCCTCCTGTGCACTGTGGTCCTCCATTGTGATTTTCCAGTGAGAACACTCACAGCACGGTCCGCCCCAGCACACCTATCTTTATTCTCTTCTCCCAGTGGTCATTGGTGTCTTAGCTCCGTGCCTCACAATTTTCAAGGGACTCATTACATTTTAACATAAGTTGTGAGAGACATGTAATCTCAGCTCAGAGAAGATACTCAAACAGAGGAGAATGATCAGAAAGATGCTCACTCTCTGCTGTCCACGCCACTCATTTTGCAATTGACTCATCAACCAGGACTAAATTCCAGATCTTACACTACTGTTTTAGAGCTTATTTTCGTTTCTTTTCATACTTTGTCTGGAGTGCACATTTTGATGTGCTGGACAGATTGCTTGTTCAGGATGATGACATTCATACTACTGGCTATGGGGAGTGCTGGCTGCAAAGGACTCACAGCTGAGCCTCCCTCTGGGAACCACCCTGGACCTGAAGGGAGCTGCTTCACCCAAGGTGACACCCCTCCCCAGGGAAACCTCCATCCAATGACTGGCCCACTGGAGGGGTACAAAGACCTCATGTCCTTACTTCAAGGCAACTCTGAAAACTTATTCTCACTCCAGCGCATTCTGGGGAATAGGCTGAACAGCTCTGTTGAAACTGCACTACGGTTTGACTTCTGTCTGCCCAATTCTGCTACTCTCATTTCATTACTGGTACCGTTCCTGAGAGCGCTCCCCGTAAGATTGCTGCAAGCAAATCTCCAAGTCAGGTTCTGTGACCTAATATAGTTTTCCATGTAAACATATACACTGGGAAGGCAGAGATCATGTTTTATCTTTTTTTATCTAGGCAAACCAGAAAAATTTCCAGATTCTTCTAGCAGTGCTGTGGTTATGAGTTGCAAATAACCCTTCTTAGGCTTACGTAACAGAACGTGACTACCTGCTTTTACCTGCTCATACCATTGAGTTGCTGAAAACCAGGAGAGAGGGAAGGAGGGAAGTCTCTCCTTCATTGATTATGGTATTTTTTAATTTCTCCCCACATGTATCTGACTTGGACATAGTGTTTTCCACCTGAGCTATATTCTCTACTTGTTCTTACGTGCCTACAGTTTTATGTGTGTGTGTGTGTGTGTGTGTGTGTGTGTGTATGTGTGTACATGTATATATTCATAATGTGTAGTATGAATCTCTACATACTAGTAGTAGTTTGAATGTAGTTTGAATCTCTATATACTATCTCCAATCATTTTGCTCATGTTCTCTGCTTTGGATTGACATATCCAGCCGGGGGTGTTGAATATCTGGATTAAATGGTACCACCTTTGGGGCGCCTGGGTGGCTCACTTGGTTAAGCGTCCAACTTCGGCTCAGGTCATGATCTCACGGTTTGTGGGTTTGAGCCCCACGTCGAGCTCTGTGCTGACAACTCAGAGCCTGAAGCCTGCTTCAGATTCTGTGTCTCCTTCTCTCTATGCCCCTCCCCCGCTCGCACTCTGCCTTTCTCCCTCTCAAAAATAATTAAATATTAAAAAAAATTATAAAAAAATGGTACCACCTTGGAATTCAGTGCCCTACAGATATCACTAACCAGTCGTGGCTCCCAACACTTTTACCCCATTTCACATTTGGCAGCCTCTGGTGCAGCCTCTGGTGCACACAAATGCTCTGGCCCCTTTGGCAGAATCCAGTTTTAACCCAGTCTTGGTCATTTCCTCTTCTTATACCTAGGAAAGCAGCTGTCTAGTTTCCTACCGTCCTTCATGCAAGATGGAGGCAGTAACTATTTTCAAACTACATCCATCTTATCTTTAGGAGCTATTCCAAATACTCTAGAATTTGCTCCTTCTCTTGACTTTCCCAGGTGTCCTCTTTTGGATAATAATCTGAGTCTCCCTCCTTCCAACCGAGGCTGCTGCTGACAGGGGCAGGCTGAGGCCACCTGGAGAGAGACAGAGGAAGATTTTCCATGAAAATATAATGACATATAACCTTCAGCAGCTCTCATCTTGTGCTTTCCAAAGCCCTGAGAGGACATTTTTTTTTCCTTGTAAAGTTTCAAAATTTAGACATTCCAGGTATAATTTGTGAGGTCCTCTGCATCTTCCCAATGCTACTTTCCCTACAAATGACTCCTCCTGTCACATGGTGTTGGAATGACCATAGGCATTGGAACTCATTAATGAAAAGTTGAATTAAGGATACACTTAATTTGGGTCGGTGCTATGTATTTATGTGATTTGGAGCCACTTTCATGTATAGTGAAGTTATTGCTAGCTATGCTAATTCAAGAATAGCTTCCAGAAATACTTATTCATCAGTGGGCAAAGCTGTAAGTGGAGAATTTGGTTCTTATCAGTGCCTCACCACAACAGAAATGTTGTAGCATTCACAGTAATGAGACATACAGAAGTTCTCAGGAGCCTTGCATTTGCAGGCACACACTGGTAGCAGTAGTGTAAACAGTACACGTGTGTGTGCAGTCACATGTTTGATGCATCTTAAGCATCGATAATAAAAAACAACTTTGGATTGCCCACGATAGAGGAAAAACAAAATTATCATTTTATTCTCTTTATGTAAGAATTGTAAATACCACTATCATACAAAGAAGGAAAGAGCACACAGCTGAAAAACTAGGAAAAAGTCCTATGAGGTATATCAGCAGTTAATTAAGAAAAACATGCTGTCTTGATTTTGCGGTTTATTTGTCAGCATTTTAAAATTTATAATTTTGTTGTAATTCCTTTTCTCATTGTAAATAAACAGGTCTTCTTTATTTAATTTTATATTCAAAATATTGTATTCTTCTGCTTGCAGAATCCCCCACCCCGATGTATGACTTTCAGGCCCCGTAAATCCTGGGTCCACTCCTGGAAGACTCAGAAGCCTCTTTGCACAGTGGCTCCGTGTTCTGCAGGGAAAGGAGTGTTTCCCACTGGGAGCCAAGTAAGCATGGTTCCTTTCTTGTCAATTCGGAACATGAGCATGAAATTTTAGGGCAGAAAGGGACCAAAGATATAATCTAGCATAATATCGTTTTTCAGGTGAGGAAACTGAGGCTGAGAGTGATCATGGCTCTATAAAGTCTCTAAGTCCTGTTTCAGCAGTGGACCTATGGAAAAGTGTACAGGTAGTTGCTACAGTGTCCCAGGGCAATGGACGTAACATTCAATTTCTTGAGAGGGTGCTGACAGAGAAAGTTCCACAAATTTATTTCCACTTCTTCTCAGTCAGGCTGAGACTAAGGAGCAGAGGTGGACCCCTGGGTAAGGACAACGGCCTCTCTGGTGGGACACAGTGCTCCTGCGAAAAAGGAACTGATGTTTTTAAGAAATGATAGAAGTTAAATTCGTCACCACTCCCAAGAATTTAGTCTTTAAGACTTTGATCTTTCGATTATGGGCAGACTCTTACTTTAAGCACTGAGTTTACTGAGTGGTACGATTAGTTCCCAAATGGAAAAGTGTAATCTCACTCTTGATAACCTCCACTGTTTAGCACTCTCACATTTGTTTCATTTGACATTTTTTTTTTCTTATTTTCTGTCTCTCTCTGCACTCGCCCTTTGGAGTAGGTGGGGTAATGTTACTACATTGGTGAAAAAATCTGAAATTCAGTGTAGCTAGTAACAGGGGAGAACTGAGATTAGAAATAGGCCTCTTGATCTTCTTTCTAGGGTTTTCTCTTTATATCATCTGATCTCCAGGATTAACAAAAGAATCCTTGTTTTATTTACTTTCATTAACTTGACAAAAGTAGATCTAGCTTTATGTAAGAACAGATAATTGCCATCTCCTGTGATTGAAAAGAGGTCAATCTTTCCCTGATGACAGGATTCTACCATCAATAACTCTTTCCTTTTATATTCAGCTTTCACAACCTTTTATCACAGAGGTACACCCAGGAGGAAAATTTCCAATGTCTTTGTGTGAATGAATTTGCATGCTTTATTTATTTCTTAGTTAAGTCAAGCAAGGAAAGAAGGGGAGTATCATGACTTCCATTTCCAAAATAAAGAAATCATAATTTTTTTGAGGGGGGAAAGGGGAAGAGAGAGAGGGAAAGAGAGAATTTTAAGCAGGCTCAACACTCTGCACAGAGCTCAACGTGGGACTTGAACCCACGACCCTACGATCATGACCTGAGCCTATCTATATCAAGAGTTGGACTCTTAACTGACTGAGCCACCCAGGCGCCCCCATAATTTTTGATACTCATAAATTGTTTGAGTTACTACATTATAATTTTCTTGTATTTTTCTTTATCATTGAACATTCTATAATTGGAAGAACATTTTAATGGTCATATTGGTGATTTTCAGAACGACATCATTTGATCAATGTAAAAATCACTCATTATGTAATGTTTCTGTCATTATAAAGAGTTTTTCTTCAATTTTCATTCATGTCAAGAATTTTCTTGTTAATAGTTATGGTCATCATGGCAACTCTCCTATGTATGAATGTAATGAGGTTACAAAGCACTGATGCTTGCACAATCTCATTTGGACCTCCTGACAGGCCTGTGGAAAGAACGGGGACGGGATCAATATCAGGATCTGGCAGCCAAAGAAACAGGCCCGGAGTAAGAGCTTTGTCTACAACAAGGAAGTGGCAAGACTGATACTCAAAATTCCGATTTCAAGGTAGTTGCGCTTAAGGTTTTCTGCTTTACTTACTGAACTCTTTGCCTTTCTGATGAAGACCATAGTATTTACACAGCAAAATTCTCATGGAATGGCAAAACATGCTTCAATCTTGTCATTGAATGAGCGTCAGAGTGACTCAAAATGGACTAGATGGCCCACAAAATTCAGTGAATGTGCTCAGTACCCCAGAGAGTGTACATCGTAAATAAATGTCATGGAAAGCAGATCCCATCTCTGAAACCTGAGGTTAAATGAGGGGAGTGGTCTTCCTCACCTATGATATGTTTAAAATGATCCTACCATACAGCATTCTTCATTTGATGTGCTCCAATACCATTGAAAAGCATAGGAGCAAACTGATTCTGATCATAGGTTAGCAGTTTTTTATTTTCATTTCACAAAACACAATCTTTGGAAAGCCATCACCATTGATCATCTGGCACTTATATATTTTGTTATCTCTTGTAATCACTATGCTGACTTCAATAACAGGTAGTAATAGGATCATGTTACATGGTGGTTTAAAGCCTTCAATTTTTTTGATTGATGATTTTACTTATTGCTACTATTTTGAAATACTTGCAACGGTTTATTATATTTTTTATCTTATCATTGACCACTCTTGCTATAGATAAGCTCTAAACCAAAAGCAGAAAGAAATACAGGCTGTATTTTCTGTATCATGTTTAGATATGCCCAGTTCCCTTGTATTAATGTGTTATTCTCTAGGACTCAAATTTCATGCTACAAACATTTTTTTTACCATGTCCTGGACCCAAACAATTTTATATTTTATCTATGTTATAAACCTTGCCTTTTTTTTCAAGAGTAGGGCCTCCAGGAATTTTTTCCATTATTTGTAATTTATTTGCATATCTGTTTGACTCATCGCATGCACACACACACACACACACACACACACACACACACACACATATATATATATATATATATATATGTAGTGGTGTCAGAACTACTAACTCATACCCCAGTGAGAAACAAATTTACCACCTAGAGTACTGTGTTTGTATATAGTTCTTTTATCTTTAGCTTTATAGTGTTTAGTCAAGTCACTGTTTTGCAAACTTAGGTCAGCTCCTTTCTTACCCACTCCCTTCTGTGTACTTATATTATTCATACAATTAAATTCTTTTGTCACAGGCTGCATTCTATTTTAGATTTCTCTAATATCTTGGCTGAGTTTTTAAAATTGGCAAAGAGTAAAATTTACTCTTTGTGCAATGCAGTTCCATGAAGGTTGACCAATGTATGGAGTCATGTATCCACTATGACTGTTCCCTAAAGGGCAGTTCTACCATCTTCAAAATTTCCTTATGCTTCCCGTTTGTAATTTACTTTTCCCTCATACTTCCTAAGCCACTAGAAGCCATTGATGTTGTCCATCTTTACAGTTCTGCCTTTTCTAGAATGTCATATAAATGGAAACAGACCCTATGTAGCCTTTCATTTTGCAAATGCATTTAAGGTTCTTCCATGTTGTTTCTTGAATCGATAGCTTATTTCTTTTCGATGCTGAGTAGTATTCCATTGCTTGGGTGTGACACAGTTTATTTATCCAGTCACCCATTTTAAAAGACATGTGAGTTGTTTCTGGTTTTGGGCGTTAATGAATAAAGCTATTGTAAATATTCATATACAGATTTTTGCATGAGTATAAGTTTTCATTTTAGTAGGGTATATATCCAGTAGTAGCATTGCTAGGTCATATGGTCGATGAATATTAACTTCATAAGAAACTTTGAAACAGTTTTCCCAACTGGAAGCCAACCAAAGTGACTGGGCCATTTCTCATTGTTGCTAGCAATATTTGAGAACGCATGCTCCACTAGTTTGAAATATAAAATCATGCCCCTTATAAATGAAGGTGATATGAAGACTAAATGTGAAGAAGAATGTAAAAAATAGTAAATTGTGAAGGGCTACACAAAGAAGTGGTTATTATTCCAACTGGTCATTTTATCTTAATATCCGTATGGACTGGGGCCAGTTGTGGAAATGTCAACTGGGGGAGAGCCTGGTTTAACCAGAGTCAACCAGGGAGATAAAGATAAGCTCTTTAAACATCTGGCATGCCGTGTGTGAGAACCTCCTGCATCAGAATTTCTTGGAGCATCAGAGACAATGATCACACTATATATAAGAATAGAACTCTGACCTATAAATTGTAGCAACCAGTTTAATAAGCCAACCTACTGGGAAGAGTAACTAGTGCAGGAAGTCAGATTATTATCTGTATCTAACAGCCCAGGAAGCCAAAAAATAACCCCTATAACAATTGGCCCCAAGGTGTCAGGACTTGATTAATAACTGCAAGTGTCCTCATTTTTACCCCTGTTTCCAATTTAGGGTTAGTGGGAGAACGCCAAATACGTTCTTCTAACAAGTCACATGGAATGGCCCCCTTCTCCTTTGCCTGCCTGCAGCTTTCCCATGCCGACAGCCTTCAATCTGGTCATATCTGATTTCTCAGGTGTTGGGGCCGCTATAACAAAGGGTGGTTTAAGCAATAAGCATTTATTTCTCACAATCCTGGAGGCTGGGATCAAGGCTCTGACAGCTTGGTGTCTGGTGAGAGCCCATTCATAGGCAGCCTTCTTGCTGTTTTCACATGGCAGAAGGGGTGAGAAAGCTTTTGGGGTCTCTTTTATAAGCACTCCATCCTCATGATCTAATTACCTCCCAAAGGACCTACCTCCTAGTATCATGACACTGGGAGTCGGGATTTCAACATTTGAATTTGGGAGGGAGACACAAAAATTCAGCCCATAGCACCTGAAGCCTTCGTTCCTATCCCCGCCCCCCCCCCCCACCCCAATAAAGGCTTTCTGCTTCGCTGCCTGTCTGCCACATGCAAGAGATGGGACTAACTCCCTTGCTAGAGCAAGCTCGGAATAAATAGCCTTTGCTTGCTCTCATTTGGTGTTCTTCCTTTATTTCCACAGGTGCTTTTTAAAAATTTATATTCCTAGGCCCTACTCCAGACCCACTGAATCAGAATTACTGAAGGAGAGGCCCAGATGTCTGCATTTTAAAGAAGCTCCCCAGGGTGATTCTTTTGCACACAAAATGTGAGAACTATTGCACCTAGTGCCACCCCACAACACTTCCTCCTCAATTTTGCCTTGTTTAATATTTTCATAAATATTTGAATGAAGATATGGGTGTGCTGATCATATCTGTGATTGCCAGAAAGCTAGAAAAGTTAGTTAATGTGGTAGACATCAGAGCAAAATGAATTTTGACCTAAAAATCTGGAAATATGACTGAAAGCGAAGAAGATTACATGTTATAGGCGCTCATGTGACACTGTTAAAATTTAGTGTTACATCTATGTATCTGTGTAGTATGCATTTCCGTTTACATATGTTTATGCAGAGGTTGGGCAATGTTTGATTTGTGGGCCTGTATATGAAAATGACCCATACACTTGTACCCCAGTGTTTATAGCAGCACTCTCAACAATAGCCAAATGATGGAAAGAGCCTAAATGTCCATCAACTGATGAATGGATAAAGAAATTGTGGTTTATATACACAATGGAGTACTATGTGGCAATGAGAAAGAATGAAATATGGCCCTTTGTAGCAACATGGATGGAACTGGAGAGTGTGATGCTAAGTGAAATAAGCCATATAGAGAAAGACAGATACCATATGGTTTCACTCTTATGTAGATCCTGAGAAACTTAACAGAAACCCATGGGGGAGGGGAAGGAAAAAAAAAAGAGGTTAGAGTGGCAGAGAACCAAAGCATAAGAGACTCTTAAAAACTGAGAACAAACTGAGGGTTGATGGGGGGTGGGAGGGAGGGGAGGGTGGGTGATGGGTATTGAGGAGGGCACCTTTTGGGATGAGCACTGGATGTTGTATGGAAACCAATTTGACAATAAACTTCATATATTGGGAAAAAAAAAGAAAATGACCCATAGAAGTGAGTTAGCAGAGGTTTTAAAATTTAGTATGAGGAACAGATTTATAATTGCAAAATGTATTAAAAGAGTTAATAATTCCGTTGTATCCTGTGCTTGTTCAATGATCTGGAATATTATGCCTGGCTTGGGCTCCATATTTTAAGAAAAAAGTGAATAAGGAATCGTGTTCAACAAAATAGCTCAAATGACTGAGAATATTTACTCACTTTTGAAAAGCATGTTACCTGAGGTTCCTACTTTTGTTATTTAGCCACAATTCAGACTTTGGCATTCCTATCAACCGTCCATTCTTGTATGGTATTTCTGTAAAATTTTTTGAAGAGATTTTACTTACATTCTATCCTCAAGAGAGTTTAAAATGAATTTTATACAATCATGTAATTCTACAGGCGGGATGTGAATACATAAAAAAATTTAATGTGCATTTTTAATGTGAAAAAATTCAGGATTTTATCAGATTGACAGCAGGAGACTTGAGTGATGCATCTGTTATAGTTCTGACACTTTTCTCTCAGCAGCCAAATGAGTCTTACAATAGAGGTTTTGAATTTCCCAACTTGCCTGCTTTCAAAGGTTAAAAAAATATATATGCAGCCTGCTATTTGGTTTTTATGTTATGTCATTCTGTCCTAAATTCATGCATTTATTCATTTTTGCATTCATGCTTCTGTTCAATAAGCATCAAGCGCTTCCAATTGTGTGTGCTATACAATGGCTAGCGAGCTATAGGCACTTCACTAAAGAGGATCCCATTGAGTGAGGATGTCAAGACATTCAACCACATGACTGGCACATGATGCGGAGGGGGCTCTTCACATGTATAGTTTCCTTGATCTGTCCTGAGTCTGACCCTGTACGTCCAATATAACAGTCCTGCCACATACGGCTGTTGAGCACTTGCAAGGTGTCTAGTTCAGACTGAGATGAGCTGTAAGCACCGGATTTTGAGGACTGGGTACCAAAAATACATATGTAAATTATTTCATTGATGTTTTATATTGACTGCATGTTGAAATTATGATACTTTTGATACACTGGGTTAAAGTAAAGCATAAAATTACTTTCTCTTGTTTTTCTTTACCTCCTAAAATCTTGATCCTAGAAAAGTACAAATTACAAATATACCTCTTCGTACGTTATTTTTAGTGCTTCTCTTTTTAAGGCAGTGTCAATGCTTAGGAGCCCAGGCTTGGGGGTTTAGTAGATTCGTGTTTACATCCCAGTTCCCCCATTTGCCAGGGCAGTAGTGAGACTGAATTGGCAAGATGGTAACAATAACAATAAAGGTAAGGATCGTTAATGCTTAAGGCAGCATTTACTAAATGCCAGACCCAACTAAATGCTTTCCATACATTAATTTGTTTGGTTCTTACAGGATCCTGCAGGTAATTACTATTACTATTTCCTTTTTACAGGTGAGGAAACTGAATCACACAGGGATTATGTTAAAACATGTTAAAGCACTTAGAACAGAAGCTGATAATTACTTTTACTGTAATAGTTCTGTTATGTTGCTGTTCCTGGGGTGAGCAGGATGTTGAGAATAGTGCGTGAGGTGACACTACCTGGCATGGGGGGAAGTAACATCAGTTCCTAGGCTGACAACGTGTGTGGATAGAGTAGGTTGGGTTAAGAATTTGCAGCAGTAAATGTCATAATTAACAAACACTACAACAGTGATTTCCAAAGGGGATGATTTTGCCTGGTATATTTGACCATATGTGGAGACATGTCTGTTGTCCAAACTGAGGGGGTACTGCTGGAGCCTAGTGGGTAGAGGTCAGGGTGGCTGCTAAACTTCCTGTGATGCACAGGGTATTACCCCACAGGAGAGCGTGATCTGGCCTCAAATGTCAGTAGTGTTGAGGTTGAGAAACCCTGCCCAACAAGGGTGAGAAAAAGAAAGGCTGGCAGAAGGGATAGAAAGATGGAAGAAAAGAAGGGAAGGGAAGGAGGGATGGAGAGAGGAAGGGAGGAAGGAATGAAAGAAGAGGGGGAGGGGTGTCTGGGCGGCTCAGTCGGTTAAGCATCCGACTCTGGCTTAGGTCATAATCTTATGGTTCCTGGGTTCGAGCCCTGTGTCAGGTTCTGTGCTGATAGCTCAGAGCCTGGAGCCTGCTTAAGATTCTGTCTGTCTTTCTCCGCCCCTCCTCTGCTCACACTCTGCCTCTCTCTCTCTCAAAAATAGAAATAAAAATTTAAAAAAAAAATTAAAAAGAAAGAAAGAAGGGAGGGAGATAGTATACATTCATTTTTTTTTTTCAGTTTTGATCATGCCTTTCTTGGAAAGATGACAACAGAGGAGTATTAAGATTCTCATTAATATGACTGCAACAAAAGTTTAAGTATAGATTTATTATTTCAGCATCATCCTTAGCAAAGTTAGAGTAGGGCCAGTGAAACAAGATCCATCTCCAGTGACTTTTTCATTCCCTGTGGAGCGATAAGGCCATTTATTCCTGGCCAGTGACAGATCAGTTCATCTGATCCTGTGGTCTATTGTTTCTGTTTCCTAAGTGTTAAGCAGTACATCCTCAACCAACCCCCTCTCTCATCTCAAAAAGCCTGTTTTTCTGATACAATTTTGAAGATTTCTTCAATGCAAGAGGACTACCTTTCTTTGGTTTAGATGATATTTATTTTTTTATTATTTAAAAAAATTGGTAATGTTTATTTTTGAGAGAGAGAGAGAGAGAGAGCGCCAGAGCACAAGCAGGGGAGGGGCAGAGAGAGGGAGACACAGAATCCAAAGCAGGCTCCAGGCTCTGAGCTGTGGGCCCAGAGCCTGACAACCCAGGGCTCCAACTCCCTGAGTTGAAGTCAGACGCTTAACCAAATGAGCTACTGAGGTGCCCCTGGATGAGATTTTAGAAGTAAACTGTGGATTGGAAAGAGAGTGATCTAGGGTTTTGGTTGTGAATCATTAATTTATCCCTATTTAGTGAATTTTGCATAGTAATTTCAAGAGGTGACTGTTTCCTGGGGCTGGAGGGCCATTTCCCTCTGAAGACAGATGCTTGAAAACAAAAATAATCCTGAAACAATTTCTCAAAGAAATCCCCGATCAGACTGTTTTGGCTCTGAGGGAGTGCTTAAGAACTTTATAAAATGTGAAAACTTAAACACTAGGGAGAATGCATTGTTTATAATGTTTAAAATTACATACTCTGTAATCTTTTTAGCAATAAAACTCTTTCCATCAATGGTAATTTATGAGTGCTGTTTCAAGAAGAGATCATTATATTGGTTTTTCTCTATATATGCAACTCTAATGGAAAATAGGAATCAATTGTATTAAAACATATGGATTTTCTATTGGCTGATTTTTCAGGTGTCACAGACTTCATGTCTATAAATTTGTAGCTCTATACAAAACTGAAAATAAGAAATATAAACTTCCATCTTGTTTTACTGGGAAGCTTTCCAAATATCAAGCACTGGTGTGTAATATATTTAAAGGCCAGTCACGAGGCAGAGAACGGGAATGATGTCCACCAGAGATGGTGGGATTTTCATGGAAAAACTTTGCAGTGGCACTGCAGGGTAAACACGGTGAGTAAACACATTATGAGTCATTTATACTCTGGAATAACAAGCCGTCTTTACAAAAGAATGAGATTGCTCCCTATGCCCTGACACAAGTAAAATTGTGGAGACATTGTTAAATTGAAAACCACAAGTTGCAGAGCAACTTGTAAAGATGATTTATTCATGAAAAAGAAAACCCCAAAGATACATATGTATAAGTACACACATATGTATGCAAATGTATACAATAGGAATTGAACAAAAGGCTGAACACAAAGCCTGGCCACTGGACAGGGAGAGAACTTGGGATTGTGGGCATGCAGAGCAGCGACGCTCTGGATTTATTCCTGAGGTATCTGTTTTTATTTGAATTTTTTATATAAGCATCAAATCATACATTATTGACATTAAAGAGTGAAAATGTTATTAATAGCAGTGAAAACATCTCCCTTATGTTGTCTTCATCTCCCATGTCTGGTTTGAGTTTAGGAAGGCAGACATACACACACACACACACACACACACACACACGCGCGCGCACACACACACACACACACACGCACACACACACACACCTCTTTTGTAGGTCTAGCAGTTATAGCTCTCGGGGAAATCTTCATTTGCTCCTTGGAAACTTTGAATGCAGAGTTGTTTGGGGTTGTGGACTAGTGGGGAAGGAGCTCTGCTTGCATAGGGAACGTATTTAAAAGAAGCGTTTCTGTTTTTGCTTTTGTTTCTGCATGAGTGTGAGGATGGAAAGTGTGCGAACTATCTGGGAATTTGACACAACTGCAGCCAGTTTTGAGGAGAAATGAGACTGAAAGTGTTGCAGTGCTGTGGTTGACCCTGTCTTTTCTTTAGTCCTGTGTGGCCTGGCTTCACCACTTGCCCTCAGAGGACCTTGGGACTACGATCTTGACTGGGGCTCTGGTGCTCCAAAAAGGCTTGTCTGCGGACTCCTGAAGTGGTAACATTTTGTTTCTGAACCTGACGAATAAAAGACCATGGAGAGTACTCAGTAATAAGACAGGGTTTCTTCGGATGACTTTCGAGTCAGTCGTCTGCAAAAGAGGACTATATTCTTGCTAGGTCGACAAGTTACTGTTCTTAGAAACTTAGCTCTTTATATATTTATGTCTGTCATAAATTTATGGCTTTTAAGCTTAGCCTTGGTAACAGGGCGCAAGATTCTCTGCACTGGTGAGGTTACCCTCCTCCCCTCCCTGCCTGTACAGAGAAGGAAAGAACCCTGCTGTGGTTTCCTAAATCCTCTGTGCGAGATGGATAAAGTGGTGTTAGTGGAACAGCAATGGGGGAGGAGCTAAAACCTGGGTTCCTGCTTTAGCTATATGACCCTGGATAGATTCCCTAACCTCTCTGAGTCTCAATTTCCTCATCTCTAAGGCGGGCTTAATAATTCCTCTGCGTATCTCACAGGGCATTGGGGAAATAAATGAGATCTGTGTGGACACATTTTATAAGGCGCAGCTCCTTTTGTAGATCTCAGTATCTGAATTTAACAGACTGTTTTGTAATTATCTCTTTTGAATTGCATCTCCCACTGAATTTTTAAGCTCCTTCAGCTGATATAGTATCTTTGCATCCTTAGTCAGACACATAGTAGTAGTTTAAAAAATGTTTCCTGCAAGATTGCCAATTATTGAAATATAACATAATGGAACCTCAAAGTTGTTAAGGAGTATAAAACTCCAATGAGACCATTTTGGAGTAGGACCATTTAATTTTCTCCACGAAGGGAGTACAAGAGGACTAATATTCTTTCCTACAGGATTTCTTACTTCCTAGGAGGACTTGGCATAATTTGATTTGATTGTGGTGAAAGAGGAGTATAACATTATTACCTTCATTTCTTTGTATTTATTTAGCTCAGTTGGCTATAGCGCTTTCCAATCTTTTTCCTATCGTGGCATACATAGAAAATGACCATGTTTGTATGGCACACGGAATACTCAGTTGAGGTTTGATATAGTGCCCGAGGATGTGGACTCCGTCTGCCCTGCACTGCTCCCAGCCACTCTGAAGGCTAAAAAAAACCAGAGACCATATTTTGTCACTTGCCATCATGGACGACAAAGCAGTTAAGAAACTCCAGGTGAGAGCATGTACTGAATTGCATAGTGTCCCCTCAAATTCACGTCCACCCAGAGCTTCAGAACTTGGAAACAAAGTCTTTGCAGATTTGATTAGTTAATACACAGAGAGAACATCTACATGATGGCAGAGGCTATCAGAAATTTGAGCGATGTTTGATCTGCAAACCAGGGAACCCTAAATATTTCTGGAAGCCACAAGAAACTAAGAGAGACACATGAAACGGATTCACCCTCACAGTCTCCAGAAGGAATCAAATTTGCCAATAACTTGATTTTGTACTCCTGGCCTTCAGAAATGTGAGAGAAAAAAAATCTGTTGTTTTAAGCCACTTAGTTCATGGTATTTTAGGTTGTCAGCCCTAAGAAACTAATATAGAGCATAATAGAAAATAATCCAAGATCACGGATATTTTTGGAAATGCAACACCAAGATTGCCAATGTCTGCCTGGCCATGCGGTAATAACATGGAAGCAGCCATGGTACCTTCTCATTACAATAATTTATAAAATACATTTCATCTGACACACAATAGGATCCACTGTATAAACACAGTGGCGTTGTGAAAATTAGGTAATCGTTTCTCAAAATCTGGTTTTCAAAATAGCAGCATCAGTGGCATCTGGGAACAAGTTTAAAAAGGCAAATTCTTGGCCCCTGCTAGACCTACTGATTCAGAAACCAAAGGTAGGACCCAGCAGTCTGTGGTTTAAAAACCTCTCCAGGGGATTCCAAGTTTTGACCCCATTAGGAGACTGGCATACCTGTTGCAATGGGAGAGAGAGATTGAACTCCATTGTGCTGACACAAAAGATGGGAGCACCTTTAAGTGCTGGGGTGAGCTGGTAGAAAAGTATTCCAGGATATGAGGGGGAGGTTGGTCAATGTGACCAGACCATCTGTATCTGCTGTTAGGTGCTTAGTGGAAATTCGGCTCTATCTCCCCTCAGAGACTGGGATAAAAGGGTACTGCCTTACTTGATGATTATGTTTCAAAAGGATGGTTTCCAGGTTCTTGACAAATACATGCCTGGGATGTGAAACTGGCAAGAGGCTTGGAGGAAATTGTTTATATCTCAGAATGGCAGAGTAAGAATTCATAATTAATTCAATTCATAATTGTTTATATCTCAGAATGGCAGAGTAAATGAATTTAGAAAATTCAAATTTTCTAAAGTAAATGATCTAAGTGAGGGGAAGTCTTCAAATCAGGAAGGAACGTGCCTAAGCTGAGGGGAAATTAAGGTGGTCTTGGTCAGTTTCCTTCTGCATTCTTTCTGCCCATGAGCCTTAAAATCAACTTGTCAAGATGCAAAACACTCCGTTGGAGTTTTTGTTAAAATTCTTGACTTTGTAAACTTAATTTAGGAAGTACTGAATTTTTTTCATCGGGGACATGGTCTTTCCATTTTTTCTAGTCTCCTTTCATATTCATATTGTTCAGTAAATTTTTGATGATGTATTTCATTTTTGTCCTATACAATTCTAATAGGCTTTATTCCTAGATACTCAATATTTGCAGCATAGTATTTTTTTATTTTATTAAAAAATTTTTAATGGCATAATATTTTTTAATTATATTTTTCTCAAAGGTCATGCTGGAATATTGGAAAATCATTTATTTTGTTGTTGTTGCTTTTCTTGGGTTCTTATTAGTTTTGAATATTTTCATTAATTACCTTAAATTTTCTAGGGAAATGATCATACCCTAAAATAAAGGCATAGGGACATTCCATTTCAATGTTATGCCCTTTATTTTATAGATGAAACAGAAGAAATACAGAGATTCAACTTGATTTCTAGTAAGTGATAGATCTGAGATTTTAAGTATTCTCTAATTCCGAGTGTTTGCTTATGCTATACTGACACTCAACTGTTCTTGAGGCTTTATTTTTTCAGATACATTTGTTAGTTCTTTAAGTTTTTACATCATTGTGTATGTTAAATTCAGTATATGTAGGTGACTCTTTGAAAAAGTAACACGATGAAGTGTATGTATCTTGTCAGTGAATCCTGATAATTGATTAGAAGCAACAACAGACAAGGATGTAGTTGTTTCACTCAAATAGCCTCATGGTTTGTTGGGCATATTGTTAAGTATTTGATGATTGAGTAATACATTGCCTCTCTCCAACCCCCACAGTCTACTTCCAGACTTTCAAAAATTTGTGGAAAGATGCAGTTACATAACTATAAATGCACATGAAACTAATGGATTGTTTACAAATATTAAGGCCTTTACAATTTTGTTATGGGAGGATTGAACAGAACCCTTCAGCTTGCCTTCAAGTTTCTTTAGTATTTTAGGGGGACTGGTTGACCACTATGCTGCAACTATGCTGTTACACACTAAATATCATGGAAATGTACACGTGCACTGGATTTTCCTTTTCCCTTTGTTGCTTTGTTTCTAAAGTGCTGAGTTCTGCTAAAAGTTTTGGATTGAAATCAAATTCTGGAAAGCTTTGGCAATGTTGCTGAAATGATATCCCAGTATATTATCCTTTAATGAAACAAGTATAGAGAGCTGATTGATTTATGGAGCAATTTTTTGCATCATTACCTGTCTCGATTGTATACAAATGGTTTTTTATTTTCACTGTTTTGAAAGAACCATTTAATTTTAATATGCATATTTTGAAATCTGATATCTTAGTTAGCAACAGGATCCTGCAAAAGTTTTTATGCCCAATTCTTCTGAAACTCAAGAAGATGTTTATTCATTTTCAGATACTTTAATTGTATTGTCTGAATATGACATTTAACTAAAATGTACTTCTCTTGCCTGACTGCCTCCTCCTAAGAACAAAGCTGAGTATTCTATTTCTCAGTCTAATTTAAACTGATGTGACCATAATCATTTTTTTAAAGCATGTGTTCAAAAATTCTTCCAGGCTCACAAAAATTTGCCCATCATAGTGAGGTTTTGTACTGCATTTTAGAGTTTATTTTTTAAACTAGAGTGTAATTTCAAATGAGTGTTATTCCTGTAAGAACTACCTTTTTAACTAGCCTGTTCCTTAACTTCCTGCCATGGTTGGAATTTTTAACACTGACCATGTGGCTTTGATGAGGCTCTAAAATATAATAGTGCAATTTGGAAAAGACAAGGTAGTTATCTTCTTGGCATCTGCTGAGTAGCCCTTGTCTCTGACTACTCATTGAATAAATACTACAACTAATAGAAACTTTAAGCATTCAATATACATATTGGGTTTTGGTCTTATTTACCTTTGTATATTAGATGAACCTAGAAAAGAGAAAACTGAAATCTGTGTTAACACAGTTCTCGGCCGCTCAGTTGGTTAAGCCTCTGACTCTTGGTTTTGGCTCAGATCTTGATCTGAACGGTTCCTGAGTTCAAGCCCAACGTTGGGCTCTTTGCTGGCAGCATGAGCTTGTTTGGGATCCTCTCTCTTTCTCTCCCTCTGCCTCTCCTCCACTCACTCTCTCTCTCAAAGTAAATAGACATTAATTAAAAAAATATATATAGCTCTCAGGAACTGTTTTGGTTGATTTCTCAGTCAAAATCGGTTCAATGAAGGCACAAAGTCAAACCAATAATTTGTCATCAAGCAAGCCTTACAAGAGCAATCCTGATACTCAATTTTTCCCTTTATATCTGGTTGGACTTCAGGTATAGTCTTGGTATAACCTTATATTTGTACTGAAGACAATTAGACTTTCTTTCTATACTATGAATGCATCTGAGGAGTTTGTACAAGACAGTATACCATGCATATCACATATCTGTGATTTTTTTTATTAAATTTTTTTTTAACGTTTATTTATTTTTGAGACAGAGAGAGACACAGCATGAACGGGGGAGGGGCAGAGAGCGAGGGAGACACAGAATCGGAAGCAAGCTCCAGGCTCTGAGCCATCAGCCCAGAGCCCGACGCGGGGCTCGAACTCGCACACCGCGAGATCGTGACCTGAGCTAAAGTCGGAAGCTTAACCGACTGAGCCACCCAGGCGCCCCTACATATCTGTGATTTAACTGAACCCTCACAACAGTCCTATAAGTCATGTATTATTACCACTTCATTGATAAGAAAACAAGTTCAATAAAGTTGACAGACTTGCCTAGTATCACATGCGTGGTAAATGACAGAGCTGTGATTAGACCCTAACTTTGACTCCAAAGCTGTGCACTCTTTTCCTATGAAAGATCAGAACCTCGACCACTTGTTTCTACTCTGCCACTAAACATTCAGGAGGTGACTTTCTTACTTTTTCTAAATATAAAATTAAATTAAAAAGTCTGTGAGTGATTTAAAAGAAAAATATATTTATATCGAGGTCTGTCACATAGAGATATTGCTTGGCATCATTCGGAAATCTTGTCAGAACGTTCTCAGTTCTAGTGTCTGAGTCATTGCCAAGAGTAAAAACGTAAGCTTCAGGTTTCATCTCCATGGGTATTACAATACAGTCTCATGATCAAATTACTGAAGAATGGCAAAGTAGACACTTCATTTCATACGATACAGAAGAAGACACATTCCTAAAGGGTCAGCACTGCCATTTCTTATATGCAATATCTTCTGAAGATTCCCTAACATTTTGCATTCAACTGCTATTTCCTGAAAACATGCAATTTCTTGTGTATGTTAAGTGAATGAATGTCCTTTAAAAATCTTCTCCCGTGAACTATTCCATCAGATTTTACCTTAAAGGCTGGCAACTTTCCTCTCAACCAGAATATACTTCGAGAACTTTTGAGAACAGATAACTCAGACTGCAGAAGCAGATAAGACAATCTGTGCAACTGTCTCTTGGGAAGATAATTTTACTGCCTAGTAACCATCTGGATTGCGTCATTGGTGAGCTAAATGGACATCAATACACTTTTCTGAACTCTCACACATTTTTTGCAAAGAAACAGACATCACAAGGGTTGCAGGCTGATTATTTCGCATCATTTCAAAGTCATTGCATCTTTCTACAATCTAGGTACACAGCATCATGAGTCACTAATATACTCGCTAGTCATTGAACTCTGTTTCCCATACATGTGCATGATTTTTGTAGTCATCAGTGTGTCAGGTATTTTATTCCTTCATTGGTTACAATTGTGAGTTATCACTAACAATTAACATTTTATTTACTTTCTTTGCTTTTTTATAATGATTTACCAAAGGTCCACTCCCAGAGACATGCATGTATTTGTTAGTTGAGTTTTAGATTCATATTCAATTGTGGGGCAGTAGGGGGTATGCTTGTGTGTGCAGAGGGCTATGGATATGTTGGATTAAGATCATGTGCTGGGCTTCATTTTTTTATTTTTATTTTTTTAAGTTCATTTATTTATTTTTAAGACAGACAATACACAGGAGGAGCAGGAGAGAGGGACATAGAGGGAGCGAGCGAGAGAGAGAGAGAGAGAGAGAGAAGCCCAAGCAGGCTCTGCACTGTCCCCACAGAGCCTGACACAGGGCTCCAACCCACGAACTGCAAGATTGTGACCTGAGCCTAAGTCATACACTTAACCGACTGAGCCACCCAGGCACCCCAAGGTCATGTGCTATACTTTGGTTGATGTTTTACTTATTCTCTTATTTTCTTCACCATATTTTATAGCATAATCTCAGAACATATTCTAATTTCTCCAAATACAGGAAGAAAACTTGACCAAACAAACTCTTTTTTGCTAAGACTGGAAGAAGTTTATTAGAAGAGACGGATTGACTATTTAAGTTTCTGTTTCTATGAAAGCAACTATTTAATTGGACAGTTACCTTTTCCCCTTAGCAAATACTTTCTGGTTATCTCTACTTTTTAACAAGGTTCTGTAATATTATGACAGTCATTGAACTACAGGACACTATTTTACTGAAGCATTTTATGCGATAATGCCACCTTCTTAAAATGAGGCTTACAAAAAAATTTGTTTAATCTTTACCAATCTAACAAATGTATTATGAGAGTAAAATGCTGTGTGAAAGAGTTATAACACTCCATTGCTATTTTATGCCTTTGTTCGTTGTTAAATGCTAAAAGGAGAAAAAACCCTGTCCTTTATCCATAAGAGAAAAGATGATATAGTGTCATCAGTCTCCAATATAAGATTACAAGTGAGGCATTACTTTTATTTTGAATCCTTAAAAACATTTTCTGGAGAGAAGTAAAAACATTTTCTGAAGAGAAGTTAAAGATAGAATTTTCTTTGAACATCTGTGTAATATAGGTTATGAAAGTAAAAGAAATCCAACTATTTGTATACATGGGTCTTTTATTCGGAAATATGCTATGTAATCACTGTACTAAAAGACTAATAGACGGTCAAGGTAAATATAACAGTGGGAACAGAGTTTAAGAACCCAGTGGGTCCTAAATCTAGGTCACTGTAGTTCTAGAAAGCAGCTCTTCTCTGGATGTTTTTCTTCACTCCATTAGAAATATTTATAACTTTACTTTTAAATATTGTTCATTTTGATTTCTGCTAACACACTTGGGAAAGAGGCAGAAGACAGTCTGTCTGAAGATGATGAAATCATATCTTTTCACGCAATATGTTTTTAACATAAGAAGTCAAAAACAAACAAACAGGCATTTTTTTTCTTTAAACTGAGAGTGCTGGAGATTCTTTTCAAACATGATTTCAACAATAAGCAAGGGCTATCTCAGTCTTTTAAAGACGATAAAATTGGTATCGTGAAAAAGTGTGCTGGCATTTTCTACTTACTACATGTGAAGAAAACACTAAACACCCTGTCACTATCCAAATCCTCACTGGCTGCTATTTAAAATAAGCAATAGACAAAGAATTGCCATTCTCATGGTGCGTGTGCTGGACAACATCCAAGAACAGTCACTGACTGTTCATGATTACACTTGTTACAAAATTGGCTGTTTCATACCTGGGGACAACTTTTATTTCAACATTACCTTTCACTGAATAATGTCCCTGAGAGGGTGCTGGCAATAATTAAAGCAGGTTTCCCCATTGTACCCATGTTTCAGTGTATGTGAGAATTGTACCTTGCAGGTCTTGCTGTGCCATATGGATTTGCCATAGGGAAAGCAAAGAAATGGTATGGACACTTGGGGGCCTCTTAAGAGTGGAACAAGGGAAGGTATAGATGCTGTGTAAACATAGCAGAGTCAGGAGATACTCTTAGTTTAATGGTTAAATGTATAGCTTTGAAAATAAGCAGCCTGACCTAAATAAGCAGGTAGACCCAAAATATGGTCTACCATATTTTAATATGGGAACTTGACCAAGTTAATTACTCTCTCATAGTCTCAGTTTCTTCACCTGTGAAATGACCTTATAATAGTTACCTGTCTCATAGGAATGTGATAAATATAAAGAGGTTGTTTATGTGAATCACTTATACAGGGAGGACTCTCAGTGCTGCTATCATCATCATCATTATCATTGAGACATCTAGAAGTTTATTTTGTTTTGGTTTTAGTTTTTTTTTATTTTTATTTTTTTTTTTATTTGAAAGAGAGAGAGAAGGAGCAAGGGAGAGGAGCAGAAGGAGAGAGAGAGAAATAGTCTGAAGCAGGCTCCAGACTCAGCACGGAGTCCTATGCAGGAGTCCATCCCAGGACCCTGGGATCATAACCTAGCTGAAATTAAGAGTTGAGCACTTGACCTTTATTGACTGAGCCACCCAGGTGCCTCTAGAAGTTTATTTTGAATTCTAGACTCAACAAGGGTAAATGCCATTTATGTAACCTCAGTTCATAGACTACCAGAAACAGATTGTATTTTAGGTTCTTGATTTTAATAAATATACCTACCTGTCAGATGTATACTCATTCTTGACTTCTATCATAGTGTACTCTAGCTGATCTGTTGTTTTTTTAAGAGTTTTTTTTTTTTTTAAGTTTATTTATCTTGAGAGAGACAGAGCGAGAGAGCAGAGCACGAATGGGGGAGGGGCAGAGAGAGCCCAAACAGGCTCCATGCTGTCAGCACAGAGCCTGATGTGGGGTTCCATCTCATGAATTGAGAGTTCATGACCTGTGTCAAGATCAAGAGTCAGTCACGTGCTTAACTGACTGAGCCATCCAGGCACCCCATGGTCTGTTGTTTTTGATAAGGAATTTTAGAAAACAACAAAAGGGATACATTGATTCAAACCAAATGAAGATAAGTAGAAAACATTTACATAATTCATGAGTTGTATTTTATGTATTAATACAACCAAATGTATATATTGGACTTGTGCATGTATCTTTTTTTTTTTTTTTTGAAACAAAATGATTGAAACCTGAAGGTGACTCTTTTGGTGGTTTTTTAGAGACTTTTAGGCTAAATAGGAAGATTTGGGAATAGGCAGAACTTTTGGCACCTCTCAGATAATGCCACTTTATTACTCACCTCTTTACTTATGCCTAAAATATTAGATGAAAATACAGCAGAGGTGAGATAGGGGTACAGAGTTTCTAATTCCTTCCTCATTTTTGAAGCTCAGTGTGTTTCATGTTTTACAGCTTTAGACATTGATATCTACAAATCATGCTTAAAAGTTCTACTTCTTATAAGAAAATCATGAAATAAGGATGGAATAATGATCATAACTGAAAGAGAAGTTTGATGGTATGTCTCAGCAAAAACATCCTCAACTTTTGTATCTTCAACTTGTTTGCTGTTGATCAGTTGTGTAAGCTGCTTTTTTTTTTTCTTAAATTAGGAAAAATGACTTGAACTTTCATATTGTTTTTGATATTTAGTCATTTGCCTTATATTCTCTTTATTCCAGTAAAATATATTTTAATTCCAGAATCATATTTCACTTAATTGGCTCTCCTCTCTAGAAATACCCTGTAAAATAATCTTTTTATTACTTATTTATTATATGGAGGTATAAAAATTTAAATTATTTATTTTAAATAATTATAAATATAAATTAATATAAATATAAATAATTTAATAATTATTAAATAAATGTAAATAATTATAAATATAAAATATTCATGTATTATTTATTATTACTTATTTGTTATATGGAGGTATAAAAATTTATGGGATAAAAGGTCTAAAATAGATCTCATGTCAACATGGCAGACTGAGCTGGGAAAACTCCCTTTTTCACTTCAGCCATATATTAGGTTGATCATTAGACTACAATAATATAGAAGTAGTTTAGGATGAGAGATCAGAGTTGAAGTATTCTAAGTCCCTTCAATTATTCAGGAAGAGAGTAGAGATATTGATTAACGTTAAATCTTTTTAAGTATCCATGTTAAAAATTTAAAGTTAGCTACTTAAAGAATAAAAATAGAGTGCATAATTTCTAAATAAAGGTGGCTTGGAACACTTAAAAAAGCCCCAGCAAACTCAATCCAACAGATCGTAGAAAAGATGAAAATATAAGCAAAAATGGTAAATAAACGACAAAAAATTAATGATGGTAAAAGTAAAATTATTCAGAAATTAGATTACATAAGACAGAAAATTAAATTCTGCAATGCACAGGAGATATCCATAAAGGAATATAATTCAGAAATGTTAAGAATATGGAAATTAAAAAAATTTGCTGAGAAATACTAAGCAAAAGAAAGCTGGTGTGCCAATATAAATATCAGACAAAATACAATTTAATGCAAAACCATTAACAGGAATGGTGTCAGTACATGACGAAGGAAATGTTTCACCACGAGTATAAAATGATACTTTTATGGGCAAAGACAACACAGTCTCAAATATAGAAAGCAAATATTTATTTCATTGCAAGGAAAACATTTAAATGTTTCCTAATTATACTAGAAGATTTTTATATTCTTCTCTCATTAGGCAAAAATTAGTATAGGAACTGAAGATTTGAAGAACTCATTATCAAACTTAATGTAAGAGATATATATGAACCCTGTAAATTGAAAACATACTTTTCAACAGCACATATGAATCATTTACAATTATTTTCACATACTAGATTACAAAGGATGTCTTTAGGAATTCAGAAGAGTATGGAAATGTCCAATATCATAAAGTGAATGTGAAAGCATACAATGAATGAAAGAGAAAATTTAAAAATAACTCATTATTTCATCATCCAGATATACGTAGTATTAGTATCTGATATGTAGATTTAGTATTTTTATGCAATTTGTGGCAGAGGCAGCTAAATATTCCCAGAACCCATTTTCTTCTTCCTTGTTTCCCTATAGAAATAGACCACCACTCTCTTTTGAGATTTTAAGAGGGCACATGGCTACCCAAGTAGTGACTACATTTTCCAGCTGCCCTTCAAGCTTTCCTTCAGTGTGAATTAAATAAATTCGCTCATAAGCTAGCTTCAGCCATGCAGATACTAGTAAGAGATCTGTGAACCCCTGAAGACAGCCTGAAACAGTGTAGAAGTGTGTGTGTGTGTGTGTGTGTGTGTACACACACATGCACACAGGCAAACACATGCACATTTTTCTGAGGTGAGGGTTCAAACCTTTCATCAAATCTGTGAACCCCTATTTTCAAAAGAAAAAATTAAAATCTGTGCCCTAGGGTTCATGAATTGTCAAGACTGAAGAAATATCGGGTTCCTGAAGATCCTCATGGGGATCAGGTGACTGCATGTCCTAGTTCATATGGATGTTACATAAGTGAAAAATAAGCCTTTATCTTGCTTAAGTCATTGTGTTTTGGGGTATCTTTGTTATGGCAGTTTGGTTCGTACCTAACAAATAGAGAATTATTTTATTTTTATTGTATTACTTAATTTAATTTAATTTAATTTAATTTGAAATCTGATCATGAAGTTACATTTTACGATCTGATTTTACAATTAGTATATCGGGACCCCTGAGTAGCTCACTTGGTTAAGCGTCAGTCCTACTTAGGCTCAGGTCATGATCTCACAGTCCTTGAGTTCCAGCTCTGCGTTGGGCTCTGTGCTGACAGCTCAGAGCCTGGAGTTTGCTTCAGATTCTGTGTCTCCTCCCTCTCTGCCCCTCCCCTGCTCGTGGTCTCTGTCTCTCTCTCTGTCTCAAACATGAATAAACATTAAAATAAAATTTAAAAAATAAAGTTAGTATATCAACAGTTTTCTACCCCACTACATTGTTTTACATCATTTTTCATACTCTTCCATTGTATAAATAAGCCATAATTTAAAGATTTCACTTTCTTAGAAACAGGCCCTTTCTAATTTTTCTCTGTGGTAAACAGGGTTTATTGCTGAGTTTATAAACATTGCTGAGTTGCTAAATCATTGTTCACATTTGTGGTTATTTCTTTAGAATAAATATGTAGAAACAAAATGGCATTTTTTATGCATTTAAGGCCCGTTTGCATTTCCTTCATTATGTATTAATATTACTGAAGAATCTGTCACATAACTGTAGTTTCATTCAAAGCCATCAACAGTTTTGTTCTAATGTATGCCCAGATGCTCACATCATTCCATCAGTTAATCTGAATTTAACTGAAAAGTATGCAAGAATCCTCACTATACAGGACAATAATCTCCTTACCAACTCTGAAGAGTAAAGTCACAACATTTTGTCTAAGAAATGAATTAATGTCATTTTCTTGACCCAACCTATTATCTAATATCCTGATTACCTTGTTATTTTAGTATTCTACATTTAAAATTAAGATTCTCTTTTATCATGGAATTTCTTAGAAGTATAGTTAAAAGAAAAACTATAATTAAGATATTTAGGCAAAACCCATAAACCTCATAATTTTATTCCCTTTTATGATTAATTGTTAAATAGCAGAAGCATAAACTTATTAAGTCATATTTAGTTTAGAAAAACTTATCTCCCTTAACTGCACTTTAAGAAAACTCACAGAAAAAATGCTCCCAAACAGCTTGAAGTTTTTGAAATTTCTTTCACATTTTTTCTATTCCTTTTTTTTTTAATGTTTATTTATTTTTGAGAGAGAGAGAGGGAGAGAGAGAGACTCAGCGTGAGCGGGGGAGGGGCAGAGAGTGAGGGAGACACAGAATCCAGGTTCTGAGCTGTCAGCACAGAGCCTGATATGGGACTTGTACTCATGAACCACGAGATCATGACCTGAGCTGAAGTCAGATGCTTAACCGACTGAGCCACCCAGGTGCCCCTCACATTTTTAATTTTTTGTTTATTTAAAAAAATTTTTTTTAACATTTATTTTTGAGAGACAGAGAGAGACAGCACAAGTGGGGGAGGGGCCGGGGGGGGGTACACAGAATCCAAAGCAGGCTCCATGCTCCGGTTTGTCAGCACAGAGCCTGATGCGGAGCTTGAACCCACAAACCATGAGATCATGACCTGAGCCGAAGTCAGACACCTAACCTACTGAGCCACCCAGATGCCTCTCACATTATTTAGAATAAGTAATTACTTTTTCAACATTTCTTTTTTAATTAAATTGGGGTGATTCTTTTAAGATGAAACCCTAACAAATCATTATTGCATTTCAATAATTCTTAAGGCAGCAGTTTCTTATCTTAAATAAAATATTATTTATTTTATAGGGATCACTCTATTTAAAAAAAAATTTTTTTTAAACATTTATTCACTTTTTGAGAGACAGAGACAGAGTGTGAGTAGGGCAGGAGCAGAGAGAGCGGGAAACACAGAATCCAAAGCAGGCTCCAGGCTCTGAGCTGTCAGCACAGAGCCCGATGCGGGGCTTGAACTCACGAACTGTGAGATCATGACCAGAGCCGAAGTCGGATGCTTAACTGACTGAGCCACCCAGGTGCCCTGATCACTCTATCTTTATAAATTTGGATGTGAGTATGGGAAAAAGGAATTGGGAATATTGACTCAAAAGTATACAAGGAGAGAACAGAATTACTCCTTTTTGTTTTTAATAGTCTTCAATTGTAAGTAGGTACCAATGACTTTTACAGTAATCACATCAAAAAATAGACTTAAAATGATGTATTTAGGAATCATATAGATTTATTTTTTGCAGTGCTTTGTTGTTATTGTTGTTTTTAATGGGCATGGAAAATGTGAATTGTACTAAGTTGCTCAATAAAAATAAAAACAGTTGAAATTAAGTCCTAAATTTAAAGATCTGGTCAATAATCCATTCATCAATTCAATCATTTGTGTATGGAATAATTGACAACTGGGCAAAGCATTGTCCTGTAGGAGAGACAATGACCAGAAAAAACTACCGTTTGGAGTAGAAATGATAAGTGTAACACATATGAAGAAGAGAATTGTTCCCATTAAGGGAAATAGGTAGCATATGATTACCCCAGAAATTGAGAGGGCAAACAGAATGTACAAAAAAATACTTTTGTAAGAAAGAACAGGAACTACATGGGGACACTGGCTTGCTCAGATGAAGTGATTTAGTTCAGGTTGCTATCACAGAATACTATAGACTAGGTGTTTTATAAATAACAGAGATTTATTTCTGAGTTTTGGAAGCTAGCAATCCAAGATTGGGGTCCTAGCACAGTCAGGTCCTGGTGAGAGCCCTATACTGGTTGCAGACCAATGACTTCTGGTTGCATCCTCACAGGGAAGAGAGTAGAGACAGGAGACAGGCTTTCCTGACTTACAAGGATACTAACCTAAATCACGAAGGCCCCACCCTTATGACCTCATCTAATCCTAATTTTCTCCCAAAGCTCCACCTCTTAATACCATCACATTAAGGGTAGGGCTTGAATATATGAATTTGGGTGGGCGGGGGCACACATTCTCCATAACATTAGGGGAATGTTGCAGATGTGAGAAGAGTAATGAGAAAGGAGTTTGGGGGAAAAAAAAAAAGATAACTAGGTCAGATTGCAGAGGGCTTGAATTTCAGGTTAAGGATTTTGGCTAAGAAGTTCTATGAACTCTTTCAGAAATTCTACCTCAGGGGCGCCTAGGTGGCTCAGTCGGTTAAGCGTCTCATTCATGATTTCTGCTCAGGTCATGATGTCACGTTTTGTCATTGGGCTCTGTGCTGACAGCTCAGACCCTGCTCAGGATCCTGGCTCTCCCTAACTCTCTGCCCCTCTCCCACTCGTGCTCTTTCTCTCTCTCTCTCTCTCTCTCTCTCTCTCTCTCTCTCAAAATAAACATTAAAAAAAAAGAAATTCTATCTTGGTATATTCTGCTGAAGAACAAAACAAAATAAAACAAAATACAAGAAAGAACTTTTTACTCCTTTATTCTTATGCTTAGCCTATTGTTAACGTTTCTAAATTATGACACACCAGTGGGACAAAGATTGATCTTGATGTATCCATATCTATGATATGGAAAGTGAAGCTGTCAAATAACAGGATTACAATTTTAAGTAAACTCGATTGAAGGAAAGATGGCAAAATAAGTGGGAAGTAACAAGATGAAAACATTTATGGGTTATTTTGACAACTATAAATATAAAATAATTTTGATCGCTAATCGTATGTTAGGATTTGTGCATGATACTGATAGAACTATTTAAAAAAAATCTTTAACTATGATTTCCCTTATGCACCTATTCCCCACTACAGGGGTCATCCTGAAATAAAAGTGGAAATTAGATAATCACTCGGCAACAAATGGCAGAGAGAATGTGGAGTATGGGGTCCTGACTTGGGATTTAGGCCACAGCTCTGGCATAACATTGTATAAATTTGGGGAAAGTCACTGAAACTTTCAGAGCTCCAGTTCCATTATCCTTGTACAACAGGGCAAAGACCCCCTGTTCTACCTATTTCCTGGGTCATTGGCACTCTTCAGTGCAATAGTGTAAGTGAAAATGAATGTAATCTCAGTGTCCTTGTTTCCCTAGGAATCTCAACTCTCCCTAATTATATATACTGGGTTTTGGTCCTTGATCTTACTGTCATATGGTTGACACAAACTTCCTTGAAAATATTTCCATTTAAATATTGAAGACTGAGAAGTCTTAAAGTTCTGAGGTAGAAAATTGTGATGGTAAAATTTCAGGCACCTTAACAGGGTAAGTCCCTTCACTTTCTGGGCTTTAAGCTTTCCACCTATATGATTAAAGAGTTTGTAAATTGATTGCACAGAAGAATCACCTGATGAGCTTTCAAAGCTATAAATTTCTGGGCCGCATCCCAGACCTATCAAAGCAGAATCAGAAAATAATCATGGAAGATAGGAACATTGAAAATGAGTAACGAAAGAGCTGTAGTTCTAATCATAATCAGAGGCATAGATTCTGTCTATAAGACACTAGAATTACGCAGTGCCAATTTTTAAAAGCTTTCTAGATTATCTGGATGCACTGTTCCAAGTTCTTTTTTCTGAGTCTCACTTAAGGCTGCAGTGCCTATTATCAAATGGAAACTAGACTCTTGTCTGGTACCCATCGTGCACTGACTGTGCGTGACATCTTGAGTAAGAGGAATAGTGATGATATTCATAGCAATAATAATGAAAAACAAAAACAATAAACATGTTTGATTAGTTGAATGTGACTAACTTTGAGATAATACGGTGTGATATGACATCAAGTTGGTTACATTAGAACTTCTTGATTGATGAGAGAGAATGGATGAACATATCAGACTTGACTTTACAGGGCTCATTATGCTACTCCTCAAATGTAATTCTGAGATTTGGGTGTCTTCTACTAGCAATTTGGAATTTGTAACCTATCCATGCCTTAATTGTAAAGTTTAATGATGACTGATAGTATGACATAATAAGAAATATGTATTTGGTCTTCATTCCTAATTCTTGACTCTGAGCTCCTAAAGCCTTGGAATTTCCTTACTGATAGGGTGAGAGAGGTGTCCTTTGTTATTCATAAGGAGCCTATTTCAATCATACCTAGTTCTTGTTAATAAGGTGACTCTTGGTGGGCCTCTAGATACCTTTAGGACGGAGGCTGGTTAGCAGAGCAGCCAACCATGTGAGTAGTGTTAAAGCTTTAATCTCCACCCACCTGACCTCGAGGGAGTGGCGAGAGGGTGAAGATTGAGGGAATTACCAATGGCCAATGATTTACTCAGTCATTCCTATGTAATGGAAGCTCCATAGGAAACCTAAACTACAGGATTTGGAGAGCTGCTGGGTTGGAGAGCACATGGAGGTGCTGAAGGGATGGTGCCCCTGGGAAGGGCAGAAAAAGCTCTGGGCCCATTGCCCTGTACGTCACTTTCTGGCTGTTCATGAGTTGTATCCTTTATAATAAACTGGTAATAGTAAGTAAACTGTTTCCTTGAGTTCTGTGAGCCTTTCTGCAAGGTATGGAACCTGAGAAGGAGGTCACGGGGATTCTTGGTTTATAAGCAGTTGCTCAGAAGTGTGATGAGAATTTATGAGTAGCATACGAACTGGGGGACCATCCTGTGGGGACTGAGCCCTTAACCTGTGGTGTATGCTTTAACTCCAGGTAGTAAGTGTCAGAATTGAATTGAATTGTAAGACAACCAGTTGGTTTCCACAGAGGTGGAAAATTGGTTGACGTGGAAGGAAACTTCTACACATTTGGTGTCAGAGTTGCTGTGAGTAGAAACAGATGTTAAGGGGCACCTGGATGGCTCAGTCAGTTAAGTGTCCGACCTTGGCTTTCATGATCTCATGGTTCATGGGGTGGAGCCCCACATTGGGCTCTGTGCTGACAGCTCAGAGCCTGGAGCCTGCTTCGGATTCTGTGTCTCCCTCTCTGTCTGCCCCTCCCACCACTTGCACTCTGTCTCTCTCTCTCTTAAAAATAAATAAACATAAAAAAAAAAAAAAAGAAAGAAATAGATCTTAAGAGACATAAATGAAAAGACTTAAGACAATGGAAAATACAGAGCCAAAATCATTATTTGGTGCTATAGAACAAAAATATACCCTTTAGAGAATTCAGATTTTTAAGAAACTGTGACCTTTAAAGGACTGTGCAGACATAGCCAAAATGTGTAGACATTAGTCCTGATACTAGGTATTATTAATTAGCAACTATGACTCAGTTTTTTCTTTTTACTTTCAGGTTTACTTCAAATTTTTAAAAAAGAGGAAAAGTAAGAGACATTTTAAAAAGTAATAAAGTTTAGCTCTAATTGGGGCACTGGTTAGAATAACACCATTCATTAGAACAGCCGACTTTAATTTTTTCACTGATTTTATTCATTTCAGGTTCAAAAAAGAATTGATTTGATAGAAGTGCTTTACTGGATATTTGTTAGTTAAAAATGGTGGTGAGCTTATGCCTGAAATGAATATTACAAAGCTTGGGGAAATATTTTAATTTTGAAATTTCAGATGGGTTCCATAATTACCTCGGGCACTTTTTTTGTCTGAGTATAGCATTAACGGTGCTATTCCCAGAACATACTGATGATAAAGTAAAATCACTCCACTCATTAAAGGAAAAGAAGTGCAGATGGCTATTATTAATGACGAGGATAGGGGACAATAATCATGAAAGCTCTGAAGCCTAAAAATAAGTATTAAAATGGCTGAACTATCAATCATACCAGAGACATAGATATATCCACATAAACCAAACTTCAGAAAAAGAATAGGAACAAAACAAAATCCATTGTCAATTGGGTACTTTAACTACATTATGCCATCTGGGTAATTGACTTTGTCATTTTCCCGATAATTCCAAATAAGTGAGTTTAAGGATAATCACAATCACTTTATAACTTATGGGTAAAAAAGAAAAAAAAAGGATCTGAATATCTCCTAATTTCATTTCTCACAAAGATCAGGTTTAACTGGAGTCCCTAAGAGGAAATTAACCTAAAAATACAAAATTTTTAATAGATAATTTTAGGTTGAATTTTTTTTTTTAAAGAAACTGAGGCAGATTTTTTGCCCACAGCACGTTTAGTAATAGCTATAAACTTATGAAAACGAAGCCTAACAAAGAACCACAACAAAAACAATCCACATTATTTTCCCAGCTAGGTAAATGCATTTGCCATTGTTATGATTTTAAAAATCGTATTTGCCATCTTCTATGCACAGTGCTTCTGTCAGCATTGTCTGGACAAGGCAACCTACATTCCCACAGCTTCAGTGCGTATTTGCACAGTCAGTTGGTGTTCTCAAAGAACCATGAAGTTGCATATTAGGCCCTAAAAATAGCCAGATGCGAAGCAATAAAAGTTGAAACATTAGGGGAACAGAGGAAGCTTTTATTTTATAAATGTAATTAGAACAAGCTGACTTTACCCTGAAAGGCACAAAGCAGACTTTGTGATAATATAAAAATAAATAAAAATTTTAAATAGCAAATAAGGGGGGAAATTTATTCCTTTTATCATTGACCTTTCTTTGAAAGTAACATATTGTACATCAGCTCATTAATAGAAACATGGGTTTAGGTGTGTCTGTTTCGTAATAGTGTAAATGGAGACTTTGCCCACCACCCATGTGAAGTGCAATAGAGTTTCAAACCAAGTCAATAAAAAAATTCAGAACCTGATCTGACGCTTCCATTTAGAACGCATAATTCTTTAAAAGAAAGGCAAAATGCCAGCAGGAAACATAATCGTTCATGGCATTATTGGTCTAAATTCTCTCCTTCCTGGATGGGAACATATAGAAAAGAATCACTCTCCATAAAAAGCTTTAAGAAATCCCTAACTTTCAGTTAACCTCTTGAATAGGATTTAGTTCACTCTGTCCTGAAGCCCCTGGGGTACCACCGCACATGAATGGCTCTGTGATGTTGCCATATTACACTGGTTCTCCAAGTATGGTCCCCAACATCCCCAGGGACCTATTAGCAATGTAAATTCTTAGCTCTGCCCCAGATCTACTGAATCAGGAACTCTGGAGGTGGGGCCCTGTGACAGGAAGCTTATCAACCATCCGGGTAATTCTGCTAATGCTCGAGTTTGAGAACAGCTGTTCTAAGTCTTGCTACAGAAGGTAACAGGTGAAGGTCCAGAATGATTACAGAACTAATTAATTCTTTTGGCTAAAAAGACCTCAAAGTTAAATGTTTTCCTTTTTATAGACGAGGAAATCATAGTTCAGGCAGTTACTTGTTAGTTAGTATGGAGCTGGGACTTGAAGTCAGGCCTTCTTACCCAGGTACACACTTTATTCCCTGCTACAATATATGTCAAACCCCATGCTACCCACGTTGGTGTTAATAATGCTCTTGCTATTTCAGGGTGAGTAAATGTGAAATTGTCTATTCTTGTATGAGAGGGAAATTATTAAAACATTTTATAATTTAAGCAGAAAATTTTCTGCTAATCACATGTGGCTAATATAATGGTAACAGATATTTTGAGGAATAAACATTTTAATCATATCATTGACCAAGATGCTTTGCTTGAACAAACTTCACTCAGGCTCCAGAAACTTCTAGGCTCATCTGTGCACTTCCTTATAAAATCCAGTTCTAGCAAGAACCCTGCTAAGTCAGCCTAGCAAGGACCCCCTCCCTCCATTGCTGTCTGCTATTTGATCACTCTCAATGTCTGATCAGGTTCCTCATCCTACACCATATCCCAGCTGATTGATGTCTGATCACCCTGGCCTGTCTTCAGCAATCCTGATCCTGTTAGGGTCAGTTCTTCCAGAATCCTCCTTACCTCTAACGTTTCCTCTTTGGCAATTTTTCATCCACTGGCCTCCAACCCTGCTCCTTGGCCATAAATTCCCACTTACCCTTGCTGTATTCAGAATTGAGCTTAGTTCTCTTATGGGGTTTCTTTTCCCCTTCCGTACTATTCTTCAGTAAAATCTGTTTTTACCTCATAACTGTCTACCTCTGTTTTTGTCTTTGGAAGTTCTGGTGCTATGATTCAGATAGGATCACATTCATCATTGGACTCCTGGATCATTCACTCGGGACCTTAAGTGGGCACGTTTGAAGGCTCTGTCTTCATTCTTGATTGATTAATTAGGGATCCACTGGTGGGTCCAACTCCTAAACCATAGCTGTGGACAAATGTCTATTGAAACTGGTAAGGACAATTTTGGTTCCTAAGATTCTGAGTATACTCTAGAAGCTGGGTTTGAGTCCCAGATGAATGGAGCCTGAGTTAGCTTTCTAGGTTTCTCTGTTTGTAAAAGGCTGGGTTAGAGTTTCAGGCAAGAAACTGTCTATAATATTTGCTTTAGAATCTTAGGCGTCTGTTTATAAGAGACTCTGTTCCACAGCAAGGAACAGAAGCTGTGTTAAAAATCCCAAGTTTCTTTGTTCATTAGTATAAAGGTACCGTTAGTTAAGAACATGGGAGCCTCTCAGTCGTCTGAGAATCTCCTTTTTGACCCCACCGACTATATATGCAACTAATTTTTTCTGCTTCCTTTCTTGCTGGTACGGTTTTACTAAAGATAATTTGGAACTTAAGTAACCTCTTTCAGAAACAAGGTCATCACCACAAACTGGCTCCTTTAAAACCTCTTTCTTCTTATCACCTCTATTCCTCCTTTTTCCTTTTACTGCTGCCTTTGATCTTCCCTCCAGTTCCCCTGAACCCTTTAATATGGCCTTCAAACCCCTTACCTCCATCCCTTTTTGTACCCTGCTGGAATGTTTCGCTTCCTGTTCCAGCCCCTCTGTCATTTGAATTTTAGGTCCTGGCCCCCCATTAGGGTCTCTTAAAGAACTCTTAAGGGAAGTAAATTTTTGAGGCCAAAAGTTTGGTTGGAAATAGACTGAATATTTTATCCACTCAGATGGCTTCGGAGACATCCAGACAGTCACTGGTTGTGTCCTCAGCCTAAAAGGTAGTCTATGGCGTCATTGAAAGATTATATATCAGGGCAAAAGAAAGTCATAAAAGTCTTCACAAATATTGGTAAAAGAACTTATACCTTACTTAATAGGTAAACTCATCACGTTTCTGACAGAGACACCATTTGGATAACAAGATAAAGTAGAGATAAATCAGTGATTTTTATATTACTATGCCTTACTGACTCTTGATCGAGAGTCTGATGCTTAACCTGCTGAGCTTAACTGACTGAGCCACCCAGGCACCCATGTTTGTATCTGTTTATATGTTAATGCATGTGTGTATGTATGCATATATGTTAAGTATATATAATATTTTTCTATCTCCAGAGAGAATTTAAAAATTACTTTATAAAATCTTTTAAAGGGGTTCTATTCACTTTGGATTAGAGATAAACAGCCACTTATTTAAATTAATTTCTAAAATTCCTAGAAATATAGAAACCAACCCAATTTTTTTTTTACATTCACAAGTGATGTGGGTAAATCTCTGAGAAGTAAGATTAGTTTAATATTGTTGGCTTAATAAAAATGGATATGTCTTCTGAGTTATCAACATTCAGTGTAACATGAGCATACATTTATTCTAGTTAGATTTACTAGTTGAATAAGATTATATTATCTCTACTAGATGTTTAAGATAATAAAATTGTAAATTGAAACTAAGAATAAACTGAGATGAACAATAAAAAATAAATTGCTTAATGTATATTATACCAAGCAGTAAAAAAAAAAAAAAAGCAAAAGAGAAAAGCCATATGTTTAACTTTTTAGGTTCTTTGCTTCTATAATATTTTAAAACTTGCCTGATTTATAAAAAAAATAAATTTTAATGGCTATTTTTGCTTAATAAACTTGTTTAATAAATTTACATTCAAACACAATTCTAAGAACAAGTGAATTAAATTGATGTAAGTGGAATAAAAGCTTATAAATGAACTTTTTTTTATTAAGGTATAATTGATATATAACATTATATTAGTTTTAGGTGGTAACAAAATGATTTTTTTTAATTAAAAAAATTTTTTTAACATTTATTCATTTTTGAGAGACAGAGAGAGAGAGAGAGAGAGAGAGAGAATGAGTGGGGAAGGGGCATAGAGAGAGGGAGACACAGAATCTGAAGCAGGGTCCAGGGTCTGAGCTGTCATCACAGAGACTGATGCAGCGCTCGAACCCACGAACTGTGAGATCATGACCTAAGACGAAGTCGGATGCTTAACCGACTGAGCCACCCAGGCGCCCCACAAAATGATTTGCTCTTTGTATGTATTTTGAAATGATTACCACAGTTAGCATCTGTCATCATACATAGTTATAAAAAAATTGTGTGTGTAGGATGAGATTTTAAGACTTACTCTCTTAGCAAATTTCCAACATTTCATAAAGTATGATTAACTTTAGTCACCCTCCTGTATATTACATTCCCATGACTTATTTATTTTATTACTGGAAGTTTAAACTTTTTGACTCTCTTCACCCATTTCACCCATCTCTTTATCTCCCACATTTGGGAACCAACAATCTGTCAATTTGTTTTCTGTGTCTATGAGCTTCTTGTTTTAGATTTTACATATAAGTGAGGTCATACAGTATTTGTTTTTCTCTCTCTGACTTATTTCACCTAGCATAAAGCCTTTAAGATCCATCCATGTTGTTGCAAATGGCAAGGTTTCTATTTAGGGCTGAATAATATTCCATTGTAAATATATACTACATTTGCTTTATCCATTCATCAATTGATGAACACAGGTTTCCCCCCCACACACCTGCCACCCCATATCTTGGCTATGTAAATAATGCTATAATGAACATGGGGGTGCATATATATATTTCCAAATTTGTCTTTTTGTATTCTTTGAATAAATATCCAGAAATGGAATTGCTCGATCATGTGGTAGTTACATTTAAAAATTTTTGAGGAACCTCCATTCTGTTTGCTATAGTGGCTGCACCAATTTGCATTCCCACCAACAATGCACATGGATTCCCTTCTCTCTATATCCTTTTCAGTTCTTGTTACTTCTTCTCTTTTTGATACTAGCCATTCTAAGATGTATGAGGTAATATCTCGTCGTGGTTTTGATTTGCATTTCTCTGATGATTAGCAATGTTGTACACTTTTCCATGTACCTGTTGACCATCTGTATATCTTCTTTGGAAAAATGTTTATTCAGATACTTTGCCTGTTTTTTTAATTGAATTTTTTTTTCTATTCAGTTGTATGAGTTCTTTATATATTTTAGATAGTAACCCTTTGTCAGATATACGAGTTGCAAATATTTTCTCTAAACATGTAGGTTGCCTTTTCATTTTGTTGAGTGTTTCTTTTGCTGTGCAATTTTTTAGTTTGATGTGGTTGTTTATTTTTGCTTTTGTTGCCTTTGCTGTTGATGAAAATCATTGTTAAGACTGATGTCAAGAAACTTACTATGTTTTCTAGGAGTTTTATGATTTCAGTTCTTATGTTCAAGTCTAATCTATTTTGAGTTAATTTTTGTGTACGATGTAAGATACTGGTTAAGTTTCATTCTTTTGTGTGTGGCTGTCCACTTTTCCCAGCACTATTGATGGAAGAGACTGTCTTTTTCCTATTGTATATTCTTGGCTCCTTTGTTGCAAATTAATTTATGATATATACATGGGTTAATTTCTAGGCTTTCTGTTCTGTTTCGATTGATCTCTGTATCTGTTTTTGTGCTATTGTCATACTGTTTTGATTAATATAGTTTTGTAATATAGTAGGGAATCAGAGATCTTTGTTCTTTTTAAAGATTGCTTGGGCTTTTCGGAATCTTTTGTGGTTTCATGCAAATTTTAGGGTGGTTTGTTCTATTTTTGTGGAAAATGTCACTGGAATTTTGAAAGGGCTTGTATTGAATCTATAGATTGCTTTAGGCAGTATGGACATTTTGAAAATATTAATTCTTTAATCCATGAGTATAGAATATCTTTCTATTTATTTGTGTCTTCTTCAGTTTTTTTATTAATGATTTTCAGTGCATAGGTTTTTCACCTCCTTGATTAAAGTTATTTCTATATATTTTATTCTTTGTTATACAGTTGTAAATGGGATTATTTTCTTAATTTTTCTCATAGTTTATTATTAGTGTAAAGAAATGCAACTCATTTTTGCATGTTGATTTTGTATCCTGCAATTTTCTGAATTTCTTTATTAGTTGTAGTAGTTTTTTGGTTAGGTTTTCAAGGTTTTCTATATTTAATATTATGTCATCTTCAAATAGTGATAGAGGTACCTTTTCCTTTCCAATATGAATGCCTTGTATTTGTGTGTGTGTGTGTGTGTGTGTGTGTGTGTGTGTGTGTAATAGTTCTGGCTAGGACTTCCAATGCTATGTGGAACTAAAGTGGCAAGAGTAGATATCTTTGTCTTATTCCTGATCTTAGAAGAAAGCTTTCAGCTTTTAACATTGAGTATAATGTTAGCTATGAGCTTGTCATACATGGCGTGTATGATGTGAGTTACACTCTTTCTGTACCCACTTTGTTGAAAGTTTTTATCATAAATAGGTTTTGAGCTTTGTCAAGTGCTTATGCCAAATTTGTTGATTTGATCGTATAATTTTTATTCTTCATTTTATTGATGTTGTATATCATGTTGATTGATTTGTGGATGTTGAACCTGAAATAAATTCCACTTTATCATACTATATGATCCTTTTAATGAATTATTTAATTCAGTTTGTTAATATTTTGTTGAGAATTTTTGCATTTATGTTCATCAGGGTTATTTATCAGTATTCATCTTGTGATTTCCTTGTTTGGTTTTGGTATCAGAGTAATGCTGGTATGAGTTAGGAAGTGTTCCTTCTATTTTTGGGCAGAGTTTGAGGAGTATTGGTATTTATTTTTAATGCTTGGTAGAATTCAATAGTGAAGCCATCTGGTCCTGGAATTTTCTTTGTTAAGAGGTTTTTGATTACTGATTTAATATCCTTACTTGTAGAATATTTCTGCTCATATTTTCTATTTCTGGATGATTCAGTCTTGGTAGTTTATATGTTTTTAGGAAATTATCCATTTCTTTGAGGTTATCAAATTTATTGGTGTATACTTCTTCATAGAAGTCTCTTATGATGCTTTGTATTTCTGTGGTAATGTTTGTAATGTTGCATCTTTCATTTCTGATTTTATTTGTTTGAGTTGTCCCTCTTTCTTGGCATGTCTTGCTAAATGTTTCTCAATTTTATCATTTTAAAGTGGTGACTCTTAGTTTCATTGATCTTTTCTGTAGTTCTTTTAGTCTTTATTTCATTTACTTCCTTCTTTCCATTAACTTTGGGCTTAGTTTTTTTTCTTTGTGTATAAAGTTAATTTGTTTATTTGAGATTTTCTTGTTTGTTTCTTGATATAGACATTTATCAATAAAAGTATCCATCTTAGAACTGCTTTTTTCAGCATCCCATAAGTTTTGATATATTGTATTTCATTACCATTTTTCTCAAGGTATTTTTAAAATTTTTCTTTTAATTTCTTCTTTGACTTAGTTGTTCAGTAGCATGTTGTTTAATATCCGTATATTTGTGGAATCCCCATTTTTTTCCTTGTAATTGATTTCTAGTTTTATACCATTAAGGTTGGAAAAGATGCTTGATGTGATTTTAAGCTTCTTAAATTTATTAAGATTTGTTTCTTGACCTAACATGTGATCTATCTTAAAGAATGTTCCGTGCAAACTTGAGAAAAATGTATATTCTGCTGCTTTTGGACAAAGGTTCTGTATATATCTGTTTAACCCATATGGTCTAATGTGTCATTTAAGGCTGATATATCCTTATTGATTTTCTGTTTGGATGATCTGTCTATTGATATAAATAGGGTATTAAAATCCCTTACTATTATTGTATTATTTCTCCACATTATTGTATTATTGTCAATTTCTCCATTTAGATCTGTTAATATTTGCTTTACACATTTAGGTGCCTATATGTTAGGTGCATAAGTATTTATAAATATTATATCTTCTTGATGGATTGATCCCTTTATCATTATATAATAACCCTCTCTGTCTCTTATTACAATCTTTGTTTTATTTATTTATTTAAAAAAAATTTTTTTAACATTTATTTATTTTTGAGACAGAGAGAGAGAGAGCATGAGCAGGGGAGGGTCAGAGGAAGAGGGAGACATAGAATCTGAAACAGGCTCCAGGCTCTGAGCTGTCAGCACAGAGCCTGACGTGGGGCTCGAACCCACAGACCATGAGATCATGACCTGAGCCGAAGCCGGATGCTTAACCGACTGAGCCACCCAGGCGCCCCTACAATCTTTGTTTTAAAGACTACTTTGTCTGATATAAGTATAGCTACTCCAGCTTTCTTTATATTTTCATTTGCATTGGACATCTTTTTCCACCCTTTCACTTTTAGTCTGTGTGTATCCTTCCATTTAAAGTAAGTCTCTTACAGGCAGCACATGGATGGGTCTTGTTTTTATCAACCACTCTATGTCTTTTGATTAGGGAATTTAATGCATTTACATTTAAAGTATTACTGATAGGTATATTCTTATTGCCATTTTGTTAATTGATATCAGGGTGTTTTACACTTCCTCTCTGTTCCTTTCTTCTCCTGCTCTCTTTCTTTATGGTTTGATGACCTTCACTAGTGATATGCTTATATTCTTTTCTCTTTATCTTTATTTTATCTGTTACGCATTTTTGCTTTGTACTTACCATAAGGCTTATTTATACCACTTATACCAGCGTCTATTTATAAATCTATTTTAAGTTCATAACAACTTAAGTTTGAATGCATTCTAAAGTGCTACATTTTTACTCTTCCCTCACCACCATATTTTACGTTTTTGGTGTCATATTTTACATTTTTTTATCTTGCATGTTTCTTAACTATTGTAGTTACAGTTATTTTTTACTGCCTTATCTTTTAACCTTTATATTGCCTTTACAAGTGATCAATCCTCTATCTTTAATATATATTTACCATTGCCGATGAGATTTATACGTTCATATGTCTTCTTGCCCCTAATTAGCACCATTTTGTTTTCAGCTTAGAGAAGTTCTTTTAACATTTCTTACAAGGTCAGTTTATAGTTGATGAACTTTTTTAGCTTTTGCTTGTTCACAAATGTCTTTATCTCTCCTTCAAATCTTATTGATAGAGTATTTGGTGGATAGAGTGTTCTTGGTTGGAAGGCTTTTTCTTTCAGGATTTTGAATGTATTATGTCACTCCTTTCCGGCCTGCAAAGTTTCTGCTGTGAAATCTGCTGATTGTCTTAAGGAGGTTTCCTTGTATGTTACAAGGTTTTTTTTTTCTCTTGCTCCTTTTAAGGATCTCTCCTTGTATTTAAATTTTGATATTTTAATTATACGGTGTCTTGGTATGGGTATTTTTAGTTTATATTTGGAATTCTGGACTTCCTGAATGTGGATGACTGTTTTATTCCCCAGGTTAAATGGGTTTCCACCTTCCATTATTTCAAATAATTTTTCTGTCTTTTTTTCTTTCTCTTTTCCTTCTGGGACACCGAAAGTATAAATGTTGGTCTGATTAATGTTGTACTATAAGTCGCTTAAGCAATCTTCACTTTTTTCCTTTTCTTTTTTCTTTTTCTATTTTTCTGCTCTGATTGAGGTCAGGTGTTTGTTTTTTTTTTCCCCCCCCAGAAGAATTTGTTCCATATGTAGCTATTGATTTTGTTATGTCCATGGGAGGATGTAAGTTCAGGACCTTCTTACATTGCCATCTTGAACCAGAACCCATCTAATTGCTCAAAAAAGGGAACTTATATGATTTTTGTTGTCAACTGTGAAAATACATAAAGTAAACTTCATTTAAAATGGAGTTGGAGGGGCGCCTGGGTGGCTCGGTTGGTTAAGCATCCGACTTTGGCTCAGGTCATGATCTCACGGTCTGTGAGTTCGAGCCCTGCATCGGGCTCTGTGCTGACAGCTCAGAGCCTGGAGTTTGTTTCAGATTCTGTGTCTCCCTCTCTCTCTGCCCCTCCCCTGTTCACGCTCTGTCTCTCTCTGTCTCAAAAATAAATAAACGTTAAAAAAAAAATTAAAAAAAAATGGAGTTGGAAAACCCTGCAAGGTGAGCTTTCATGCACTTACCACAGTACCAGTTGCAGCTTGCATAACCAGCAGGAAGAAGGAAGATAAGAATTATTTTGATATGAGAATACATTTTTCATTTAGAAAGATCCCTCCCTGTCTCAGCAACAATGCACTAACCACCAGTTGTAGTTAATAAAAAACTGCCACAACCTGAAACTCTTGTTTTCTCCAATGAACTTTTGTTTAAAATAACCCACCCAACTTCCTCCTTTCTAACAAAGCTGAACTTTTCCTTTTCTCTTCTGACTTGCCTATGGTTCATCATAGCTTGCATGTCCTGAACTGCAATTCCTCTGTTTACCTGAATAAATTCATTTTGCTAGTAAACTATTTTATATTTAAGGCTGACAAAACTCTGTTGTTCAAGTCTGCTACTAAGAATGCAGATTTTAGAGTTGTGCTGTCCAATAAAGATATAATGTGAGCTACATAGGTGATTATATAATTTCTAGTAGCTGTATTTAAAAAGATGAAATTATGGGGCACTTGGGTGACTCAGTTGGTTGAGTGTCTAGCTCTTGGCTTCTGCTCAGGTCATGATCTCACAGTTTCTTGAGTTTGAGCCCCACATAGGCCTCTGTGCTGGTGGTGTGGAGCCTGCTTGGAATTCTCTCTCTCTTTCTCTCTCTGTCCCTCCCCCACTTCTGCTGTCTCTGTCTCTCTAAAACTAAAAAAATAAACTTAAAAAAATATGAAAAGAAATAGGTGGTAACGTTAATAATATACTTTATTTAATCCAATCTATCTGAAAAATTTCAGGACATGCCACCCTAAACTATGCTGCTGTGCTTTATTGATTATTCTGAGAAGACAACATTTTTTTTCCCAATATATGAAATTTATTGTCAAATTGGTTTCCATACAACACCCAGTGCTCATCCCAAAAGGTGCCCTCCTCAATACCCATCACTCACCCTCCCCTCCCTCCCACCCCCCATCAACCCTCAGTTTGTTCTCAGTTTTTAAGAGTCTCTTATGCTTTGGCTCTCTCCCACTCTAACCTCTTTTTTTTTTTTTTTCCTTCCCCTCCCCCATGGGTTTCTGTTAAGTTTCTCAGGATCCACATAAGAGTGAAAACATATGGTATCTGTGAGAAGACAACATTTGAAAAACAACATATTCAGGTAAAAGTTTGCTAAAGACAGGTCCTCCAAAAGGAATTCAGTTGGCAAAAATCTCAACTTGGGAGGATTGGGTCTTATCACAGAGGAGGAAACTGGATTTGGATACCACACCCACACAAACTTGTCACAGCTATTATGTTTTCCATTTATTCCTGTAAGAGTTCATTCACCTTTTCTAAAAATTATTGACTCTCTCCTAAGTTGCCTACATCCCCTCCCTTTTTTCCTGTTAAGAGGGTATAGAACCTCTCAAATCCCATCACATTTTGGAGTCGTCACTTTTTCTTTTCCTGTTGCCTCTTGGCATGTAATATTAGAAATTAATAAATTTCCATACCTTTTCTTCTATTAATCTGCTTGTTGTTAGCCATCAAAGCTAGAGAAGTAGAGGGAAAACATTTCTTCTTGTACATGGCCAAACTATTATCTTTCAAAACTTTTTTGGATACTAAGTCTTAAAATTCCAGTGTGTGTTTCAGATCTATAGCACATCTTAGTTCAGACCAACCACATTTCAAGTTTCAATAGTTCAATGTGGCAATGAGATGCCACAATGGACAGTAGAGATCTAGAGCTTTCTGCTTAGAACTCAGGACTGGTACATGCTGGTTATGCAATGTAGAGCCTTTGCTAATGTTCAGTTTCCTCTTCTATAAAATAAGAATAATAACATTCTTACTTCATCAGGTTGACACAAGAATTGAAGGACTTCTGTAGGCAAAGTATTCATCACACTCCCTGAAAAATAGTCTGCTCTCAATTAATGCTATTTTGTTGTTGTTGTTGTTGTTGTTGTTAAGGAAAGGCTAATGATAGAACTCAATGTGTTGTGAGGAGGTTAGGCATATTTTCTTACAAACTGAGGAAACCAATTTTTGATCAAAGATTGATCCTCTAATCTAAGAACATGTGATTCCTCACTCCATCTTTAAGATGATACTTCTAATTGTAAGGAAATTTAGAATAAGCAAAAAAGATGACTAATGTCTCTAGTGGAAAACTATGCATTGTTTAGATTAGAGCACACTTTCTAAGTTATGTGAGCAGAGCCTTTCATTGCCTTTGAGCTATTTTACAACACTGAAAATAGTAGATAACTGATAGCAATGCAAAATAATTCTTGTTCTTAGACATGCAAATAAATTCTGTCTGGTGGAGGTTCAATTGACTTTCCTCCTGTCTCCTCCCACGGGAAAAAGGTAGTTTTGCATCCATTTGTAAATTCATTTCAACATTTCTTTACTGGGGAATTTTACCCCGTATACTTGCTTTGAATCAGTTGTAGTATCTACCTGATTCCATTGTTAATAATTAGTTAAATAAAATAATTAATATGTATTTACTATATATTTTTGAGAGTCATGATTTTATCCATTATGGACAATTTTCCTTTAACATACTTATCCTGCACTCTATTATCAAATTTATAAGAGCCATTATGAGCTCAATAAAAATTCAGTGAACTTTAAAGAATTAAGGATCATCTTTTTTCTATTTTGATTCTGGTTGTGAGTAGACACAGAATCTCTCCGTGGAAGGTTTGATGACACAAATCGTGTACAATGTTTGCCTTTGAAAACAAGAACACAGACTCACAGAATAGGGGGAGAGAGGGATAGAAAAATAATTATGAAAGAAAATACTGTTCCAACTGAAGTATGTACAAGTTGCTAGAAGTCATTAGCTGGCAGAAGTGATGGGCAGAGGTGTTCAGGAGATGCTTCTCTTGAGGCAGAAATCTTTGAGCTAGTGTTGAAAACTGAAAAGGAAATCTTATGCTTGAAAAATGGAAGAGAGGTCATTTGGGGCACATGCTGTGATGTATGTGAAGCTTGCATTTCTTCTCTATCCGTGAATTTATACATAAATTGCTTAATTAAGAAAATGCCTCTGTAAGACTCTTTTGCTTTTATGGCCTAAACGCATAAATTTGACAAGTGCATGCAACCTTTTATAGCAATTCAAAACTATTAGGGCTATTTCCTCTGACTTGCATCAAGCTGAATAAACACACTCTGTTCAAGTGGAAACTTGTTATGCTGCCTTTCTCTGCCTTTCAAAGCAATCAAAGCAGGGTCCTTGAAGCCTGAGTGTCTCACCTGTGCCGCCTAATGGCTCATTTATTTTGTTTATCCTGCTTTTGGGAAAATCAGAGTTAGCTTGACATTTGCATTGCTAATAAATCGCTTTCAAATTGCATTGGTACTTCACTTGGTTTAGATTGGTAACTTGCATTTGAACAGGACCATCTGGTCATTGCTGTTAGGTTTACATATCTTTAGAGAGTCCTGTTTTCGCCTAAGGAATATGTACACAACATAGCAGATATTCGTGTCCATCTTTGTGATTTTCTTCATTCCAAGTCCTTACAGTGCCACGTCTTTTATTTTATTTGCATGTCTCATAGTTAGATTAATCATTCTTCTTGGATTCTTGGTTCTAATACCTGACGTGCTGGTAGGTATTATCATCCAACTGATCACCCAGGAAGGAAATCCATGGTACAATTTTAATCTGCTTTCCGTCTTTTCTTTTATTCAATCACCAAGTTCAATTCAGCTCAACTTTGATCCATTTTCAGAATTAGCTTTTTTCTCTTCATTCTGAAGGCCTGTGACCAGTTTGTCCCTTTATCATCATTCACATAAATATTAATTTATGTATTATTTCCCCCATCTTTATTATTTCTTTATTATTTATTCATTGTTTCCCCTATCTTTAGTCTATCCCTTCCCCGACCATCCTTCAAACCTGTGCTTCCCAATTATTTTTACTTCCTGGCTTATATAGAAAATAATAAATTTGTAAAGCATCCTGAGATAAACAGAGGAGGCTGCTCATTTGGCAGCAACTGGCTCAGAAAGTTCCATCCATTCTGAGGGCTGATTGGAAAAGTTATTTCGAAACACAAGCCTTGAAGGCGAGAGTATGCTGCTATATCCTGGTTGGGAAGTTCTAATATACATTAATGCCATGTTAATTAGTTAATTGTTTCTGCAATAAACATTTAAAAACCCCACATAGTATGTCCATTGCTAACAGGACAAAGTTTAAATTTTTCATTTTATTTGTTTATTTATTTATTTATTTATTTATTGTTACTTTTTTTCCCCCTAAAGTTAAATTTGTCATTTTAGATTGAAGGCATCTCACAGTCAACTCAAATATAATATTTTTCATCATTATTTTCCATTTCTCTCCTATAAGAATGCTTTATACAGTTATCTTCATTTATTCTTTTTTTTTTCCCCCATAAAACCTTCAGCATTTCTTCTTTGCTTTGAATACTCTCTCTACTTCTGACTACATATCAGGATATCTAGTCCTGAGCATCACAAAGAAATGTTAGTCAACAACATCTACATAATTCAAAATTGAAAAACACATATAACTCCAAAACCAGATATAAGATTACCAAGTAATAAGACATATTCAGATAAGAAAAGTAAACTGCTTGAGAATAAAAAAAAATGGAAGAGAAAAATGAAACTATTAGATATGAAGTTTTAAGTAGAAAATACGAATGAGAATATCATAAAATAATCAGTAATTATTTCTGGGATACTTACAATGTAACAATGACTGTTCTCAGTGACACATATCTAAGTTAATCTTCATAATAACCCTATGAAGCAAAATTATTATTATTGTCCTCCTACAGATAAGAAAAATGAAACTCAGAGATTATGTAACCTGATTAAAAAACAATGGGTCTTAGAAAACTGTTATAAAAATTATTTAAAACATGAGGAAGAGAAAAAAAAGATAAAAGTGATGGATGAGTCAAAAACTATGAAAAGTCCAAGATATTACCCTTCTTGCAAGTTAATTGGCCCATCATATTTTTGTGGATGCTGGCAGAAAGCACAAGATTTTTGGTTCAGAGACAAACGACTTAACTACTTACAGCCTTGTAAGTAGTACAAACTTTGTTTTTGTGTGACCTTAACCCATAGTCCTGAGATTAGCTCAGTTGGATATTGCAAATGCTTTGGGTTACATCACATTTGAGGAATGCTGAATTTAACTAATCCTAATCTTTTAAAATAGGCAGTAACCAAATCTGCCTGACCTTTGCTCCAGAAGGAAATAGTACCCTTATTGGACCAGATATCAACGAAATCTGTCTTCTCTTCTGCAGGGAGACTGTCTTTATCTTCCAACATTTTCTGCTACATAAGTATTCTTGAAAATAGTCTGGAACGAAAAGAAAGTTAATAACTCTGCTTATAATACATGCAGAAATATGAGAGATCCATGGAGAATTGCCTCCCAGCAATAAGAAAATGATTACTATGAATGATGAAGACTATGTAATATACTCAGTAGTATTCCAGAAGGATAGTGGGAGATATGGGCTTTGAGTTATGGAATGAAGAAGTCCCTGGACTCAAAAGCATGGCATAGAAAATACAGTCAGTGAAATTGTAACAGTGTTGTATGGTGACACAGGGTAGTTACATCTGTGGTGAACATAGCATAATGTATAAAAAAGTTGAATCACAATGTTGGACAACTAAAACTGATGTAACATTGTAGTTCAACTCTATTCAAATAAAAAAAAATAGTACTATATAAGAGAAATAGCAAATGAAACAGAGATAGTATTAAACGATGTGAAAGAAAAAAAAACCTTCCCCAAAACTTCACACTCAAAGGGAGAGCAAAAGTGGCAGCAATCACAAGAAAAATTCATAATAGTTGCTAAACACCAAGTTAAATTCTGATTATTCATTACTATTTTCTCTAAGCACTAAAAGCAGATTGCCTTTAGAGACAAAAATCAGACTAGCATCCACCTAATCACAGAAATGTCACAAAACCAGAAAATAGTAGACCAACGTCCACAAAAGTCTGAATTAAAAAAGATATGACTTAAATATTTATATCCTATAATTAAAACATACACATATAAAATGGCAACAGACACATTCTCAAATGCATAAGACCCTATGAATTATTAGAAAAAGAAAAAAACTTTAGTTATTTGATTAAATTCACCTTATCAAGTGATGAAAATAATGGGGCAATGTAACATCATGTGCTTCTTAATGTGATGTAATATAAAACAAAACATCACTTATAAAATATTCTTATCAAAAATTTTTAATCTGAATCAAATCAACTCTGTAGAAATAAATTATTGGAATACAGAGGATAGGAGAGCAATTTATTTATTTTGATTTCAAGTTAAAAAAATTGTTTTTAATCTTTATTTTTGAGAGAGAGAGAGACAGAGTGAGAGTGGGTGAGGAACACAGAGAGAAGGAGACACAAAATGTGAAGCAGGCTCCAGGCTCTGAGGTGTCAGCACAGAGCCTGATGTGGGGCTCAAACTCACAAACTGTGAGTTCATGATTTGAGCTGAATTAGGATGCTTAACCGACTGAGCCACCTAGATGCCCCAGATTTCAAGTTTTTAGTTAAAATTCTAGTTAGTTAACATATATGGCAAAATTGGTTTTGGGTATAGAATTTAGTGATTCATTACTTACGTATAATACCCAGTGCTCATCACAACAAATGCATTCCTTAATATCCATTAAGAGAACAATTTAAATGATATTCAGAAGAAATAATTGGATATGTTCAGAACCTGGAATATTTTGCCTAAAACTGGCATGAATCTTTAAAAAGTCAATGTTACTAAAACAAGTTGTGTTTCTGCTTTAGAATAAAAGAGAACTAAGGGACATAATGATCCTGGATTGTATCCTAGAACAACAACGGTGAAACTATCAAGTCTATTTTGAAGCAATTAAAGAAATTAGAATATGGACTGGATATTAAATATTATGAATAACAGCATTGTAACTATGTTGGAGATTCTTTATTCTTAGGAGATACACTATTTAGGATTAAGTATCACTGTGTCATAAATAAATAAATAAATAAATAAATAAATAATAAATAGGGGTGTCTGGGTGGCTCAATTGGTTAAGTGTCTGTCTTTGGCTCAGGTCATGATCTCACAATTGGTGAGTTTGAGCCTTGTGTCTGCTCTCTGCTCTCAGCATGGAGCCTGCTTCATATCTTCTGTCTCTCTCTTTCTCTGCTCCTCCCCTGCTCTCTCTCTGTCTCAAAAAAGATCAAAAGCAAAAACAAAACAAAAAAAAAACCACCTTAAAATAAATAAATGATAAATAAATAAATAATGGAAATAAATAGCTAGCAAAAGAAGTATATATAACTAAAATCATTGTGGGGACATAATTGTGAATCTAAGTAAAGAGTATATGGCTATTTATTGGTATATTATTTTATCTGTCCAAAAGTTTAAAATTTTTCCAAGTAAAAATTTTGGGGGAAACATAAAAAGCTCAAGAAATCAGGTGTAGTAATGTGAAAAGATAAGTAGTCATATATTGAATACTTATATTGAATCAATCAATTTAAATACAGAAGTAAGCAACTGTGGATGTGACATATTTAGAATATATTATAAAATTAATGTACTCTGAAAATGTAAAATATATATGTGAGTTACAATAAGCAGAAGAATAAAAGGTGAATAGAAATACAAATGCATGAGTTTCATTATCTTTCATGGTATTTACTTTCAAATACTAATAAATCAACAAATAGATACCAAAATGTTATTAAAAGTCATAGAAATTGCCCCTGAAATATTTAATATAGGCTGTAAATTAACTAATAGAAGGAAAATTCTCCTTTACACTTTCCAAGAAAATAGAAACCAGTGAGTAAAAGCTAGAAAATGAAGAGCCAGTTAAAGACAGGAAAAACAACATAAAATTAGGTGTCAAAATATTGATCAAACATATCTATCATATCAATCAATAAAAAAGAGGATGTTCATCAGTTCGAAAGATTCTAAGATAGGATTAAAAGGAATTCAACTGTATGCTTATTCAGAGCTACATCTAAACAAAGTGCCTCCAAAGTCTTGAACAGTGATTAGTAAGCAGCAGATACTATGTTAATTGTGAGGTGACACAGTGGTGAAAAAAAGATATTGTACCAAGCCTCATGGATCTATAGTTTAATTGAAATTAGAGCTCAAAAGAATAAAGCAGGATAGAGTGTGGTAAAGTGAATAAAGTCAGGAAGTCAGGTAAGGTAAAGGTTGAATGAAAACGAAAGCCAAAAATACACCAGATGAACACAAAGACAAACATCAGACAAGGTTGACTTCAAGACAAAATATATTCAGCAAGGTAAAGAGGGGTCACAAGAGAGCTCTGTCATGAATCTTAATGTCCCACAGCATAGCATAACATTCATAAAGCAAAAGCTTTAGGAAATTTGGAATAAATACAAAAATATGGCAAGGGTAGTCAAAAATACTTATGAATATAGAATATAGAGTACTAAATAAAGTAGCTCTAGTAAACATACCAAAATTTGTATCCTCAATTCAGAGAGCAAACTTCTTGGAAACCACATTTGCAAAATTTGACCAAATATTAAGCCTCGAAATAATGTCAGTAAATTTCAGTAGTAAAAATGGTATAGACCATGATTGAATAGAAGTAGAAATAAATCGGGGCACGAGTAGGCATCGTACTCTTGATTTCAGCACAGGTCGTGATCTCACACTACTGAGATCATGCCCCGTGTCAAGTTCTGCACTGAGTGTGGGTGGAGCTTACCTGGGATTCTCGCTCTCTGCCCCACCCCCATTCATGCATTTGCTTGCACTGTCTCAAAATAAATGAACATTAAAACAAGTAGCAGTAAATTAAACATCAAAAATAGGAACCTAAAACTTCAATTAACTAAAAGTTAAGAAGAAAAAGAACTAAATGATAAACTTCTCAACATTTTTTTTAACATATATATTTTTTTAATGTTTATTTATTTTTGAGACAGAGAGAGACAGAGCATGAACGGGGGAGGGTCAGAGAGAGAGGGAGGCACAGAATCTGAAGCAGGCTCCAGGCTCTGAGCTGTCAGCACAGAGCCCGAAGCTGGGCTCCAACTCACAGACTGTGAGATCATGACCTGAGCCGAAGTCCGACGCTCAACTGACTGAGCCACCCAGGCGCCCCTCAACTTTTTTCTGAACAAAGATTCAAAACAGAATATTTGAAATACCTAGAAAATAAGGATAATGAAAACACTGAATATCATAGTTTATGTTATATGACTAAATCTGTCCTCAGAGAAAAATACAAAGCCTTTAGCATGCATATTACTAAGAGATAATATTATATGCAATCACACAAGAAGTTTGACTAAAATTCATTTTACACACTATAAGAAAGTTAAGAAACAAGATCAGGTACAAACATAATATATATACATAAAAATTAACCACAGTTTTCCCATTTACAAACAAAAATCTGTTAGGAAATATAATGGAAGAAAATATACTGTTTAAAAAAATGGAAGAAAATATACTGCTAGCAAATATAATGAAAGGAAATATAACAAATAAAATAGAAGAAAATATACTGCTTAAATAAAAACCATAAAATAAGCAAGAACATTTTTTAAAAGGAATGTATAGACGTCTGTAAAAATATTATTTATAATTCTACTGCACTGAGGTGTGGAATGCATGGAAAATACTTTAATGCTTCTTGTTTTTGGATAAAAAGATGCCACACAATATAGATGTCAATTTCAATTCTTTCTTTTTCCTTTTACTAATCTATGAATTTGATATTATCCCACACGATAAAAGGAGTGAAGAGTCTTTTTCACTTTAGATGTTTCTTTTTTGCCTTGAATATTTACAGAAAGCAGGAATCACTACTATAATTCCAAATAAAGAATAAAAGTAAACCAACAGAATCTTGAAGGACTTTTAGGTGTGAACAAATGTCATTGCTAATAGCTAACACTTAGGAAGTATTTACCATTTAAATGGATGAGTTTACTTAACGCAAGGCATTACCAGTTTTTACATGGTAAATCACAAATTGTGAGAATGACTATTCTGCCACATTTTCATACCACACATAACCTTATCATTTTTATGAATAAGAGGTATTTCATAGAACCCTACATCTGAAATATGCTCATAAACTGTCACTATGTTAGACTGGCACCACTTCAGGTTGATTTATTTGGGTCTTTTTTTTTTTTTTTTTTTTTTAACGTGTATTTATTTTTGAGACAGAGAGAGACAGAGCATGAACGGGGGAGGGTCACAGAGAGAGGGAGACACAGAATCTGAAACAGGCTCCAGGCTCTGAGCTGTCAGCACAGAGCCCGACGCGGGGCTCAAACCCACGGACCGTGAGATCATGACCTGAGCCGAAGTCAGACCAGGCGCCCCGATTTATTTGGGTCTTAATGACTTTTGTTTGTTTTAGACTCCTGTGTGAAATTTAAATAGGAAGCATTATTAGATAATATACATGAGCAGTTATGGATAGTTAATGTCAAGAAGAGGGCCAGGTTATGAAAAGATGCCCGTGGTGGTCATGAGGATAGAAGATGGACGTGGGGGGGGGGGGGGTGAGGGGGTGGTGGCTGAGGACTAATAGTAGAAGTGGGAAGGAAACAAAGAAAAATGTCACCACTTGTGTCTTGTTATTGTAATTTACTATTCCCACAGTTAATTAGAGTAAATAATTATTTAATTTGAAATCAGTGTCTCAAAATTCATTGAAGAGATTGGTTGGAAGTGTTTTTGTTTTTTTGTTTGTTTTAATTTCAAAATTTTTATTAATGATCATTTTTAATGATTATTTTTGAGAGAGAGAGACAGAATGCGAATGGGGGAGGGGCAGAGAGAGAGAGAGGGAGACATAGAATCTGAAGCAGGCTCCAGGCTCTGAGCTGTCGGCACAGAGCCCATTGCAGGGCTCAAAATCACAATCTGAGATCGTGACCTGAGTGGAAGTCAGACGCTTAACCAACTGAGCTACCCAGGTGCCCTATATTCATGATCATTTTTAAAAATTAGACTTCATGTGTCTTCATTATTTATCAGGAACATGCAAAAGGTATTCTTGTAGGTTTATTATTTAAAAAAAACAAAACATCGTTGAAGTTTTAGAACTATGCTTCTGATATATAAAGACCATTTCTTTTCAGAATCATCTTGATGAGTGGAAGGAGCTAGGGACTGGTAGGTGATACTGAGAACTGGTTTCTAATTGCGGGTCCATCTCTGAAGGACCCTTGGGCAAATTGTGCTCTGTACACTTGCTTCTTAATCAAATGTGGGAGATTTACTGTGCAGATATGTGGAATCATGAGAATTTACCTACAGAGTAATTTTGTAATACTGAGTAAATAAGCCTAAAGCCTAATGACTTCCCTACATAAATCTCAGTCATAATGGTAATTTCAGATCTCAGTAAATCATTTAATGTTAGAGAACAAGGATGATCATTTGATTTAATCTATCATGGACCATTTTCTATATTTTTCCTACTTTTATATTTCCATTTGAAAGAAGAAAACTGATAAAAACAGCTACTTAAGTTATTTGGAGTAAACATTTTGTGTTATTTTTGCTATGTCAGATTCCAAGCTTAATTTGCTATAATTAGAAATATTTTCCTCTCTCCTCTCCTTTTTGTCAAAAAATTTGTTGGGATTCTTAGAAATGAATAAATGACCTCCCTTAGGGAAACGTTGGAAATTCATGAACTGTGGTTTCTGTGGTACCTGTGAATTCCATGTGTAAGAGACCATTCTAGAATTAAAATAATGTGTGTGTATGTATATATATATATATATATATATACGTATATATATATATATATATACGTATATATATATATATACGTGTATGTGTGTGTGTGTGTGTATATATATATATATATATATGTAAATGGGTTGGAACCTGGGTATTTTATGTCCCTTTTTTTGTAGTCTTGTCAATATTACCACAATAAGATGCCTACATATACTCTTTCAAATCTAGTGGTATCTCTTAGATTCTTTTCTGATGTAACATTTTGGATAATGGACTTAGCTTCTTTTAGTTCCCTAAGGAAGCTGGATATTACATGTAACAAACTGATAATTGTGATGTAAATGTTTGCTGTCATGACTTTACCTACACTAAATATGCGAATTTTGAATGGAGGATCTAGATCTGTGTTTAACTATCTATATCTACATAGTAGTGGAAATATTAACAGAGCTAGTCTTTTGCTAACTCAATATTATTAACTAGATTAAATATGTTTCTAAACTTAAAAAAAGAAAACTAAACACTAACATATTTTGAGCACTTACCTTGTACCGAGCATTTTCATATTTAATTGTTTATAGTAAATTGAATTTCAAAAAAATTGATGAAATTCAATTTGTCTGTTAATTAATGAGTTCTTGTGTTTCAAAATGTTTTGTGTACCTCAAATATAATATACAGTTCCTAGATTCTTTGAGTTTTTTTGTTTTTAACTGAGTAAGAGAAAACGGGAAACTGGTGAAAACTACCACCACACTTTCCTTTGTAGTTTTCAGCTTGCAAAGTAGTCTTCTGCTTCCCCACTTGGTTGTTATTATCCTCCTGTTTGATTCTTTTTGACATCTTTTATAAACAAAGATTTGGACAAATTTTCACCACATGATTAGGAAATTTGGTCCCTCAGTAAACCAATTCTCTCTGATTACTAAAAGATGTCAGTCTGTCTTGCATGATGAGAACCATAGGACTAGCAAGTTGAAAATATCGTAACCTAAACAGGCCCAATGGCTTCTTCTGGCATTTGAGTACAAACTAGCTTTTGCAAACTAGTGGCACCCCCTGTGACAATTGCCATCGTTTCTTTTTCTCATATCACTGTTGTTCATTCTCTTGCCCTCTATCTGATGACAGAGACAAAGACCCAAGAGTGCCTGCAGTAGGACAAATGGCAACAGCTCTCAGCTCTATTCACTTCCCCACTGAAAATATGATTTCCCTTTCATTCATTCAATACATATTTATATATGCTTTGTTGAGTACTTCTCATCTGCAGTATACCACACTAGATATCGCAGAGAGGGGAAATGTAAAAAGGGACCTAACGACCCAATTGGTGGAGAGGCAGACATAATATATACAATAGAATAAAACGACTATTTTGTTTTCTAAAAACAAGTTATTTTCTAAAAACTTGCCTCCTCAATAGAGGCAAGCAAACTGAATTATGTCTTAACGAGAAGATGCTGAACAATTAATTCTTACAGGGGTAGTGTACAGGCAGATTTCATGATGGAATTGGATGTTGGAGGATAAGGATTTCAATTTTATTCCAGACTTAGGGAGCACTATGAATAAAGACACATGGTTCTGAGCATATCAGTAAAACTATGAGTGGTTGGACATGATGTCTCATTGGGTAGAAGACTATAGTTGATAGGAATGCTAAAAAGTAGTTGCCAGGCATATGATGAAGTGCCTTTAGAGCTATGTGAGGAAATTTGGTATCAAAAAGGAGATACCAATTCTGGGGAAAAGATATGGACAAACAGATGCCTACTGAGCCTAGTGCAATTATGGGTATAACTGGGTAAATTATGTGTAAATAGAATTTTCTTTTATTTTTAATTGTAAGAAAAACAATGTGGAAGTCATAAGATAAGTAGACATTGTTGATGTCCGTCCCATCTTACACATATGCTGACTCTAAGGTCCTGTGTTCCTGTGCTCTCAGCCTTAGAGCTTTCTGTAGTGCTATAAAAATTTATGCAGCCCATGCACAGGGCAGCCTGTAAGTGAGGGATTTAATGTCCTAAGAGTCAAACTTTAAGTAGGTAAGAGAAAAGACTGTGAGGATAAATATTCCAGCTTCCTCATCTGTTGAGAGAAAATTCTGAAGCAAACTCAAAATGATTTGTCAGATGGTCCTTAGCGAAAATGAAGTCTCGTCATATATTTACATTAATGATTCCACTCATTAATGTATAATTTGTTGGGTTTTCTCTGTTCTCTGTCTCATTTCTGTATGCCTTCACTTGTGCTTCAGGAGACCATTTCTACATAAACTATCTGCAACCGAGATCTTTGTCCCACTATTTTTTTGGAGGTGGGTAGCCCAAATTAAGACAGTTTGTATTAGTAGTTGCCTTAGAGAGCACACCCTCAGACTAGAATCCTGGAAATGCAACTATTGTCCATCAGATGGTAACAAGAAACCCTTTGTTGGTGAGTGGGTGATTTGCAGTAGCACAATCATTTAAACTCTCACTTCTTGGTGGATTGGGATAATGTACAAGTAGACGTAGAAGCAGTGGCTCAAGCAATATATAGCACATGGGAAAATGTGGGAGCAATGGTCATTTTAGAGATTTTTGGAATTAGATAGCTTTTAGTAAATATTCCAGATAATGTGAAGAAAAAAAAGGCATGCTAAGAGGGTTACCCAACTACTAACTCAGTGTAGGCTGGGATATCCAGAAGATCTCTATCCAGAGAGTTCAAATGGTAGCATATAAAGAAATTATTTAAAAGTTTAAATTTGCTACCATATTGAAAAAAAACCCTTCAATTTCTCTACTAATTTTCCTCTCTTCGATGCCTTGGTAAAACGCATGGGTGCCAGAGGATGGGGAACACCCCCTACAATGATTCAAAGATGGATAAAATTAGTGAAGATTTTAAGGGTCCAACGATCTGGGGCCATACTAAAACAATTCTCTGCAGAGAATGACATTATTTCACGTTGTACTTCTTACCACTGAAAAAATTAGGTGAACATGTTTGTTTCATTCTTTGTATTTTTGAGGAATACTTCTTTGATCCGTTTATTCAGTGACTTTGATTGATGTTTTGAGAGGAGCCCAGAGGTTGAGAGGGTCCTACAGTCAGTTATAAAGTGTGGCCATGCCTTATGCAGAAGAGAAATAGTGATCTAGTTGAAAAGCAATCTCTGCCATGCTGTTGGGAGCCAGTAGCAACTGAGAACCAGACCATCGGGTATTAAATTACTGTGAAAATGAGTTGCCTATCATGACCTGGGATCTGGCAGATCCACTATGGTCATAGGTCAGGTGGGCACAAAAGCAATCCATCATGGTTTATCATTTGGAGTTGGGCCTGACTAGATCCAGAGTATGTGATTCAGATATGTGAACTAGTGTCAGATGCATAAACGAGTGGCTTAGTCCTACGTGTCACCTAACTCTGTCAATGCCTCTCTTTCAGCCAACAGCTATTTATTTATGAGCATTCCCTATGACCAGCTTACAGCAGGAAGAAACTCAGGTGTAGCCCTTTCATAGGTCTGCTCAGTATTCTGACATGAGCTGAAAAAGCAGACTACTGTCACAATAAAACCTCCTTTTTAGTCCTAGAGAACAGTGGCAAAGGGAAATCTTTCCATTGGGAAGAGCTGTGGAAGGAACAATTGAATAACTTTGTGTGGAGGGGTAAGTTGTCTGATGTAAAGATATGCATGCAGTAGTCTTGGGCAGAGGTGAAGTGATGGTTGTTGGTCAGAACATGAGAGAAACAAGATTGAAAGATTGGAGGCAAATCGTGTGAAGGAAAGGTATGTGGATGCTTCTTCAGGAGTTGGCTCTATGTGTTTAGATGCCCCCAGAAGCCTTCACTGTAGAGGAGGCACTCAACGATCAGGATGACAATGTGATTGATGTATCCTTGCTCATCCCATTTCTTACACTCTGGGCCCAGGAAAAGGCAGAGTGATGACGATAGAGGCTCAGTATATAAATCCAGCAATATGGGCTTTTTGGCATGGCCTTTCATGGCTGCCACTAAAATTTAAATCTAGAGTCTTGTTAGTGTATGTAGTATATGCAGAAATCATTTGCCTATGAAGTTTAAAATCTGGCCTGCTTTGCAGACTTAGCAAAATGTTCTTGTGTCTTAATAACTAAAAGTCTTGAATGCTAGAAGAATTTCTTTCCCTATTTTTTTTTTTTTTTTTGCCACAGCTGAGGATACATATTGAAATCTGAACTCCTATGTTTAAGACCCTGTTAACATGAGCCCTGCCTATTTAGAACAGCTACTCACCTTTGGACAAATTGACCTAACAAAATTAAATTCCTGTATCGCCCATACTTACAAAGCCAAAGACTGAAGGTGTTCTCCCAGATGTACCTGATAAAAGCAATATGCACAAAGTATAAACCAACTATGAAATGTAATACAGTGTGTTACAAACAACTATGTTTGAAAACTTTTATGGCCTTGTGCAATAAGCCCATAGCCTAAAGCCATGCATCCTGGCCAAAAACAGCCAGTCTCCACAGATGTTACTTTATTCTTCACATACCAGGGCTTATATATGATTAGCAAATTTCCTGGCCCAAATAATCAAATACTCAAGTTTAAGGGGACCAATCTGTAATACTTTCTGTTGTTGTTTTTCCTTCCCCTTACTTGAATACAATTAAAAGATGGGCAGGAAAAAAGAAAACATCAGCTTTGTTCCTGAGTTGGTTAGAGAACCTGACTTAATTCTTTGGCTTCCAGTATTTTACACTAACTTTGACAGACATCATGGAGAAAGGGACCATTACCTGCAAGACTAAGACTTGAGTGTTCCCTCTCTTCAAGCAAGCACTGACAAGGGAGAGCCCAGAGTGGCTCAGACCTATATGTTTGTTTTCTTTTCTAGGACTCCCCAGTCAGTTACGTCATTCCTGATCTGCCAGGGACAACTGAGTAAAAGGCAAGGATTGGTCAAGAGTACTATTCGGGGAAAGTTCCTCCACACTGCAATATGAGGACTAGAGTTCCAACTGAAAACAGATCACTGTTTTGAACCAAAACACTTTACCAAGGGGGTACTTTACCTGTGCATCTGCTAGAAGAGGATTTTTTTTTTTTTTGCCTTGCTAATCATTTAGTTCAAGTCTAAGACTTGATAAGACTTGAGATGACAAGCCTTTACTTTACTTTCTAATCCATACTAGTAAGTTTAATTTTACATGTGAAATTAATGTGAAAGCATTAATTTACGAATTAAATGATCTGGACCCTACAAATCACTTAATGCTTGCCCTCCCCAAGTCTAATTTTTCTTCTATCTGAAATGATGCTAGTCAGAGATTGTGAGAATTCAATAGCATATATGAGAATGTTGTAAATAAGAAAGGATTAAATATAAATGTTAGATGGTAAGTGGTACCTATCTGAAATTCAATGCTTGTTTTGTCTAAATACACGATTAGATAAATATAGAAATTAAGGTCAATTACTACTAGCGTTTATAATTTTTGTGACAAATCATACTTGGAATGTGTTTTAGTAATTTTCCTCTTAAATATAAAAAAAGTGAAAATCACTAGAAACCTCATCAGAGAGAAGTATCATTAATAGTTTGGTGACAGTACCACAATCGTGTTGTATAAAATCATGTTATACAAACTCCTTTGCATCTTGCTTTCCCCAATCAATACATTGTAGAAATCCAGGTCCCTTGATATCAATCTAACATTTTTTAAAAGTCTGTAGGATATTATGTGGGTATATGAACTGAAGTTGGTCCGATTATTTCCCGCTTGATCAGTATTCACATTCGATTGTTTCTTGGTGTGTGTGTGTGCATTCTTTCCCTATGGGGTAAATTCCTAGATCTGGAATAACTGTGCCAAAGATAAGTGTATTTTAAATTCTATCAGACAGTATCAGATTATTTTCAAAAATTGTGTTTCCTACCAAAAACATACCATTGTATATTCATTGCTGTTTCACCATCAGTAAGAATGAGAATCTTCTCATTTGTTTCATAGATGTTTGATTTACCTCAAATATAAATTTCCAATTCATAACATTTATCCGTTTTTTTTCTATTGGTTGCCTTTTCTCATTGATTGTGAAAACTCTTTTTACATTACACGTATTAATGTTATTGAAAATATTTTTGCAATCTATTTTTGTTTTGACTAAATGTGTGGTATCTTTTGCTTTTGAAAGGTTTTGTTTTTTATTCTTCCATTGTGAACTATTTCAATCTTTCATTGTAGTGTCTGGATATATTTTCTTATATTTCTTCCAAAAATATTTGTTTAATTGTTTTACACTTACTTTCTTGTACCTACTCCATCAGAGTTTTATCCCCCCAACCATCAGAAGCATTTGACAGAGTTGATCACTCCTTCATTTTTGAAACCATTTCTTTTCTTGGCTGGTTGGCTATCACGTTGCTTCTGGAACCCCCCAACTGACCTCCCACTTTGCACTCTTATCTCTGAAGCCCGTCCTCCATAGACATTCCAGTATTATATCTACAAAATGTAAATCATATACAATACAGTTCAAAACCTTCCAGTGATTTCCCCTTTCGTTTGGCATAAAATCCAAACTTTTGCTTGGGAGGTGTCTCATGATTGGGCCCCTGTCTTCCTCTCAAACTTTTCCCCAGATCATGCTCCCTCTTCCCTCCAGCCACCACTTTTGTCTTTTGATCTGCAATCATGCTAGGCTTACACCTCCTCAGACCTTTGTACTTCCTTTTTTTCCTAGTGAAAATGTTTTCTCTAGTCGCTCACAGAGCTCTCACATGCACTTCATTCAGGACTCAGCTCAGATGGTGTCTCCTCAGAAAGGCTTCTTCTGGTTATTTTATTGTAGTAACTCTGCACCTGATTTTATAGATTTCCTTGTTTCTCAAATTATTGTCCCACACTGGACCCGAGTTCCACGAGGCAGAGACCTAGTCAATCTTTTCATCACTGTATTCCTTCTTCCTACAAAAGCCACAGTAGGTCTCTAATAAATCTTGAATTAATATATGAATACATGAATTTAATCTATAATATATCTGGAATTTTTAAGCATGTATATTGACTTTATCACTCATGATCATTCTATAAACACTAGGATCTCTTTGTGAACTTTCTATTATGTTCCATGGATTGATCCAATACCACTCATCCAATGGTTTATTCCTGGTTTGACTGTATCTCAATTGTGGAAGGATTTGCCATGTTTGTGAAGATCATAATGAATTTCCACAGCTAGAACATCACTGGTATTCATCTGTTTAGATTGTTTTTATGACTTAAACATTTTTGTTTTATTTTTAAAGGTCTGTGCCTTTATGTACTAATTTTTCAATATTTCTCAATTCCTAAGCAACATGTTATTCTTTTTTGTATCCTTTTTGTGAGATGGTACAGAATGCCTCTAGTTTTGGCACAGAGGCCTTGATTGTATCTGTGAGTCACCTATGAAATAGAATCTCTTAGTTCATTGTACTGAGCCTCCTTTATTATTATTTGCTAACCAATCCTCATGTGTCTGACTTACCTCCAAGACTTCCCCAGGAAGGTAGGTCTTCCTGACATTGGTTCATTGGTCACAACTGCTTTCTCCTGACCTTTTCTATTCTATCTGCCTAGGAGCTCTTCCTTTCTTAGTTTCCTGGTTAATATCCTTTAAATCTCTGTGCAGTCATCATTTCTTCAGGGAAGCTTTCCTTGTCTTCTCTGATAAAGCTAGCTCCTATTGTTAAACATGCTCTCAGCTCGATGTACCTCTCTTTCTTCGCGTTTCTCAGAGTTGCACACGTGTACATTTTCTGAGATTTGATGATGTCATCACCTGAATTTAAGTTCACTAAAGGTAGGAACTGTGTCTGGATTTTACTCTGTATTTTATCTGCAGCACCAAGCATAATGAACTGACTCATCACAAGCATTCAATAGGTATTCATTGATTAAAAGACTTGGTACTAAACATTAGATAAACCACATTAAAATATATCATGCAACCGTGCCTGGGAAAATGTCTATTTTGTAGATTGATATCACCCTCCTCTTTGACATTCTTAAAGCTATTCTGTCCTTTCAATAAATCTATGAATAACGATTCAGGTGAATGAGAACTACATAGAATTTTGGAACACAGGCAGCCACAAAACCATTCAACATAATGTAAACTCTTATCTGATGCCTCTAATAGGAAACCAATGCTGCGCAAAAACAAAGCGCTGACTAGCTTTCAAGAGTGGCAAATTCAGCAATACTTTCTGGTGCTCTAGGAAATTATTAGCAATAAGCATTCTTTGGCCTGGCTTGACCCACAAAGCATTAAGTTCATCGTTCATTTTTATTGTTTCCTACTTGGAATGCTGTAATACTTTAACAAATTATCTGATCATCTGGTACATAGAGATCAGTTCACTTAAAATCCTGCTAATTACTTGTCACCCATTTAGAGACTATTGACTATTGTACACTAATTTTAAAGAAATGACAATGTTCTCTAGATGCCCATGGTATTAATGTTTACCATATTGCTTACCGAGACAATTCTGTATTTAATTAATCATCTTTAGCTAGCAAAACCTCTGAGTGGCAGCAAGATCTGCCAGTCTTGTCCAATCTGTTTGTGTTGTTCATCTGCATTTCCACTCCTAAGAACAGAGTTCTTGATGATATCTTTGGAATAGCTACCTCATGGAAATTGGCTTTGAAGAAATGCTGAGGTTTATTTCTCTAAACTCTATGTGTTAATAATGTCACATTGGAAAGGAGCTTTACTATCATGGAACATTTTAGGAAGTATGTTTAAAATAGTTGAGGTTGGTGCCTGTCAGATGAATGTCTATTGGCATTGCCACAGCAAACATCTATCTTATACAATGGAGGAAGTTTCTGGGTTTTTGTGTACATTTCTGTTTCAAAATTTTTAACAATTTTATTTCTGATTAATTACAAATGTGTGGTCATTAGTGAGAATATGAACTCTGAGCTTCCTACAAATTTATTTTCCCAAAGAAAACAGAGCGCTTAAAACACCAAGTATGTTGAATATAAATAATTATAAAAGTTTACATGAGAGATCAAGACTAAAAAGGAATGAATCATTTCCACCAGAATTCAATCTAAAACTCTGTCTCTATAACAAAAACAAAGATTAAAAATATCTTAACTCCAAGAACAGAAAAGGCAATATTTAACATATATTAAATGTAGTCAGTGGGAATTCTGCTAGACATTTTATTAAAACTTATTCATAATAATCTCGATTATTACGCACACAAATTGGTTGGAATGTAAAAATAAACGTTGATTCTTAGTTGAAAAAGTTCTTCTTTTGAAAAGCATCTTAAAGAATATTATGATCCTTCAGAATCCAATAATGTAAAGCCTTACAGTCCACCTCTATTCACAATCTTATCCCAAGAATTCCGTCACATTCTGAAAAATACTTAATCTCATATATCTTGAATACTTGTAGCTAATTTAGTCAAAAGAATATGATTTCATATTCATTGATTAATAGTCGTGAATGACAGTACATTAATTTTAATTTAGAACCAGCATGTACTAATAGCGTGCATACGCTACTCTCAAGTACATGTAATTGACACTTAGAATATTCACATGATCTTTGAGCACATTAGAATGCACATGCAACGTAAGAACCGTGGATGCATTTTATGAGCTTTGGAAATAGAGTTAGCTATGTTTTAAGTTGTGTCACCCAAAAAGATTCATTGAAATCCAAAGCCTCATTCTGTGAATGTGAACTTACTTGAAAGTATGGTCTTTTCAAATATAGTCTGGTCAAAATGAGGTCACATTTGTTTAGGGTGGACCCTAATCCAATATGACTGGTGTCCTTCTAGGAAGAGAAGAGACACAGGGGGAAAACACCCATGTGATAACAGAGGTAGAGATTGAAGAGGTGCAGCTGGCAAGCTAAGGAAAGTCAAGGATTGCTGGGAAGCTACCAGAACTTGGAAGAGGCAAGGGAAAATTCATTCTCCTCTACAGACTGCAGAGGGAGCACAGGCTTGCCTACAGCTTGATTTCACACTTCTAATCTCCAGATTTGTGAGACAATAAATTGCTGTCCATTGTTCATGATACTTTGTTACAGCAGCCCTAGGAAAGTAGTATGTGGTGAAAAGGTAGAGATGTTGGTGCCTGTCAATCATTTGCCATATCAGACCTGGGACAATTTGATTTTATGGTATTATTCTCCTACCTCAAAGAACTGCATGGCTGATATTAATATATTTTAAATTATAGTGAAGTAAGAGTAGTCCTGTTTTTCAAAATTTGTTCACACTTCTTGAGACATCTTTGGGCATCCTTCCTCTAAATCAAGACCACTAAACGTTTCCATTCCTGAATTCACCAAGATGTCACATTTTTTAACGTGCTGCATTCTCATCAGTTCTGGAAAATTCTCACCGTTCTTTTAATATGGGTTATCTTCTTACAGGCATTCTCCGTTGTAACAATGTTGCATAACAAACATCGAAAAAACTTGTGTTTTGATTAGCGATGAACGTTAATTTAAATGATGGGCTGTGGGATTCATCTGATCTGGGTTAAGGTTGATTGATTTGGTCAGGCTGCTCATGCTTATGTGATCAGCTGTGGATTATCTAGGCATCTTTGTTTATCTTGGCTAGGTTTACTCCCATACTTGGGATCTGCACTTTGCCACCTGATCTAGGTTGTCTTCAGTTGGGATGGCTGGTAACTTGGCTCTGTGTCATATTGTTCATCTTCCAGGATGCCGGTCATGCATGTTCTCTTGGCATTCACAGAGCTCAGGAGATAAGCAGGAAGTGTAAGGACTTCTCAAGTCTTTGCTCATGTTATATCTGCTAACAACCCATTGGCTAAATCAAACCATATGGCTTACCTCGGAATTGAAAGGTAGGAAGATATTTTCAACCTCTTTATGGGAGGAACAGCAAAATCGTATGTAAAGAATATGGTACAGGGAGTGGCAAACAATTAGGGATATTAATGGAGTCAATCTTACCATTTTTCAATTCTTCATATTATTTTTGGAATTCCTTCTGGATGAATATTTCACATCATTTTAACAACGCTTTCCTATTTTCTAAATTGTCTTTCTGTTTTGCATTCTTGCTTGTTTTCATACCCTTTTACCTCACTAATTTACTCTTCAGATATGACTAATCTGCTATTTATTTATTTTTTATTTATTTTTTAAACGTTTATTTATTTTTGAGACAGAGAGAGACAGAGCATGAACGGGGGAGGAGCAGAGAGAGAGGGAGATACAGAATCGGAAGCAGGCTCCAGGCTCTGGGCTGATGGCCCAGACGCGGGGCTCGAACTCACGGACCATGAGATCGTGACCTGAGCTGAAGTCGGACGCTTAACTGACTGAGCCACCCAGGCACCCCTAATCTGCTATTTAATACAAAGTTTCATTTCCAAAGATTATTTTTTTATTTCTATGTTATATTTTGTCCCTTTATAAGTTATGCTTTTTTATAAATATGCCTTTTTTTAACATAATGAACTCTCTTGTTAGAATTTTTAATCCTCCTTTATCTCTTTAAGTACTATAAATATACTTACCTCATAGAGCTTTTCAGGCTGATCTTTTGTTTTGTCTTGATATTTTTTACCCTAAATTGATATTTTTATCTTGAAATCACTTTATAATCTGGTGACATATATAGATATGAGATGAGGGAAAAAGAGATAGAGCCTCTTTAGCAGGGTTAAGTTACTATTTTATTTTTTAAATTAAATTAAATTAAACTAAACTAAATTAAATTTTTTTTGAGATTCCACATGAGATAATATAGTATTTTTCTTTCATATCTGACATATGTCACTTGACATGAGGCCCTCAGTATTCGTTTATGTTGTTACAAATGGCAGATTTTTCTTCTTTTTTATCGTTGAATAATATTCCATATCACATTTTCTTTATCCCTTAAGCCATTCACCTATGGATACTTAGATTGTTTCTATGTTTTGGCTATTGTAAAAAAAAAAAAAAAAAAAGAACACTGCAATGAGCATGGAGCTGCATACATTTCCTTGAGATAGTGATTTTATTTCCTTCAAATATATTCCCAGAAGTAGAATTGCTAGATCATATGATAGTTCTATTTTAATTTTTTAAGGAAACTCCATACTGTTTTCCCTAGTGGCTGCACCAATTTACATTCCCACCAACAGTGCGCAAGGACTCCCTTTTCTCCACATCCTCACCAGCAATTGTTATCTCTTAGCTTTTTTATCATAGCTATTCTCCCAAGTGTGAGGTGATATCTTTTTGTGGTTTTGATTTACATTTCCTTAATGATTAGTGATGTTGGAAACCTTTTCATGTACCTGTTGGCCATCTGGATGTATGGGTTCCATATGTATTAACCTCTTACCAGAAAGATGATTTACAAGTATTTCTCTCTATAGTAACCCCTAATTAGATATATAATTTGCAGATATTTCCTCCCATTCTGTAGGATGCCTTTTAATTTTGTTGATTGTTTTGTTGTGCAGAAGTTTTCAGTTTGATGTAGTCCAACTTGTTTATTTTTTATTTTATTGCTTGTGCTTTGGTGTCATACAAAAAAATTGCCAGGATAAATATTAGGGAGCTTTTTCCTTATGTTTTCTTCTAGGACTTTTATGGTTTCAGGTATTACATTCAAGACTTTAATCCGTTTTGAGCTAATTTTTGTGAGTGGTCTAAAATAGGGGTGCAGTTTCATTGTTTTGCATGTGAATATCCAATTTTACCGGCACCATTTATTGAAGATTTATCTTTTCCCTCATTGAGTATGTTGACTCTCTTGTCAAATATCAGATGACCATGTATGCATGTAGGCTCTCGATTTTGGTCTATTCGTCTACATACCTATTTTGATGCTAGTGCCATACTGTGTTGATCATTATACTTTTGTAGTGTAGTTTTGAAGTCAGGAAGTGTGAGGCCTCTATCTTTGTTCTTCTTTCTCATGATTGCTTTGACTGTTTGGGTTGTTTGTGATTCCATACAAATTTTAGTATAGTTTATTCTATTTCTGTGAAAAATTCCACTAGAATTTTAATACATATTGCATTGAATCTCTAGATGGCTTTGGGTATATGGACATTTTAACAATGTTATTTCTCTTGACCCATGAACACAATATCATCCCATTTATCCGTGTCCTCTTCGATTTCTTCTATCAATGTCTTACAGTTTTTCAGTGTAAAGGTCTTTCACCTCCTTAGTTAAATTTATTTCTAGCATTTTATTCTTTTCAATGCTATTGTGAATGGGATTATTCTCTTCTTTTTTTATTTTTCAGATAGTTTATTATTAGTGTATAGAAACAACTGATTTTTGCATGGTGATTTTGTATCCCACAACTTTACTGAATTTGTTTATTATTTATTTATTTTTTTTAGCATTTAATTATTTTTGAGAGACAGAGAGAGACAGAGCACAAGCAGGGGAGGGGCAGAGAGAGAAAGGGACACAGAATCTGAAGCAGGTTCCAGGCTCTGTCAGCACAGGGCCAAACATGGTGCTCAAACCCATGAACTATGAGATTATGACCTGAGATGAAGTCAGAGGCTTAACTGACTGAGCCACTCAGGCACCTCTTGTTTATTATTTCTAACAGCTTTTTTTTCATGGAGTCTTTAGGGTTTTTTGTATATAAGATCATCTTATTTGCAAACACAAACTGTTTTAGTTTCTTCTTTCCAATTTGGATGCCTTTTATTTCTCCTCCTTGTCTAGCTAGAACTTTTAGTACTATGTTGAATAACAGTGGTGAAAGTAGGCATCATTGTTGTTTTTTTCTCCTGATTTTAGAGGAAAAATATTCAGACTTTCACCACTGAATTTAATGTTAATTGTGGACTTGCCATATATAGTCTTTATAGGGTTGAGGTATGTTCTGTCTATATCCAGTTTGTTGGATGTTTTTATCAATGAATGGATGCTGAATTTTGTCAAAAGTTTTTTCTTCATCTATAGAGATGATTATATGATCTTTATCTTTCATTCTGTGATGTTGGATATCACATTTTTTCATTTGGATATGTTGATCTATCCTCCATTGCAGACATGAATCTCACTTGATCATGGTGTGTGAACCTTTCATTGTGCTGTTGAATTTGGTTTGCTTATATTTTGTTGGAAAGTTTTACATCTATATTTATCAAGGATATTGATCTATAATTTTCTTTTCTTGTGGTGTCCCTATCTGGCTTTGGTATCAGGGCAATTGTTCGCCTTATAAAATGAGTTTCATAATGTTCTCTCCTCTTCAAATTTTTGAAAGAGTTTGAGAAGAGCTGTTGTTATGTTTTCTTTAAATGTTTGGTGGAATTTAGTAGTAAAACTATCTGGTGGTGACTTTTCTTGGTTGGGAGATTTTTGATTATTGATTTAATTTTTTTTCTTCTTTTCTTTCTTTATTTTTAAGAGAGAGATAGAGAGACACAGTGTGAGCAGGGGAGGGGCAGAGAGAGAGGGAGACACAGAACCTAAAGCAGACTCCAGGCTTTGAGCTGTCAGCACAGAGCCCGATGTCAGTCTCGAACCCATGAACCTTGAGATCATGACCTGAGCCAAAGTCAGGTGCTTAACTGACTGAGCCACCAAGGCGCCCCTTTATTTTTTTCTTTTAGAGAGAGAGAGAGAGAACATGATCAGGGGAGAGGTACAGAAGGAGAGAGAAAGAGAGAGAGAGCGAGAGCGAGAGCGAGAGAGAGAGAGAGAGAGAGAGAGAGAAATATCAAGCAGGATCCATGCTCAGTGTGAAGCCTGACATGGGGCTTGGTCTCATTACCCTGGGGTCATGACCTGAGCTGAAATCAAGAGTCAGAAGCTCAACCAACCGAGCCACCCATGCACCCCCTGATTCAATCTTCTTAGTTATTATTGGTCTGTTCAGAATTTCTATTTCTTCATGGGTCAATCTTGATAGGTTGTATATTTCTAAGAATTTATCCATTTCTTTAGGTTGTCTGACTTGATGGCATATAATTTTTCATGATTTTTTTACTTGTTTGATATCATTTGTAACATCTCTTCTTTTGCTTACAATTTTATTTATTTGAGTCCTCTCTCTTTTCTTGGCAGTTAGTATAGCTAAATATTTGTCAATTTTGTCTATGTTTGAAAAACCAACTCCTGGGGCACCTGGGTGGCTCAGTCAGCTAAGCGTCTGACTCTTAATTTCAACTCAGGTCATGATCTTGTGGTTCATGAGATCAAGCTCTGCACTGGTCCCTGAACTGTCAACATGTTTGGGATTCTCTCTCTCTGTTTCTCTCTGCCCTTCCCCTACTCTCTCTCTCTTTCTCAAAATAAATAAATAAACTTTAAAAAACAATTATTAGCATTGTTAATATTTTCTATTATTTTACTATTCTCTATCATTTAATTTTGCTCCAATCTGTATTATTTTATATTCTGGATACAGTCTTTTGTCGTATATACATACATGAATCTTTTCTCTTTTTCCAGTTTGTCTTTTCATTTTGATATCTTTCAAAGCTAGGAATGTATTTGTTTTGCTGTAGTTCAACTCATCAATTATTTTTCTTAAGTTTTGTGGTTTTTGTGTCTTGGGAAATCTTTGCCTAATCCAAGGTCATTAAGATTTTCTTCCATATTTTCTTCCAGGAGTTTGATAGTTTTATATGTTTAGGTTTATGAGTCCTTTTGAATAAACTTTTGTGTATGGTGGGTGGCAGAGGGCAAGGTAAGAATTTTTGTCTTTCCCTGTTAGAATATCCAGTTGTTCTAGTACCATTTATTTAAAATACTTTTTCATTGAATTTACTCAATAGCTTTAATTAAAAATCAATTTAACATATATACATGTGGGTCTTTTTCTGAACTCTGTTCTGTTTCATTGATCTCCATGCCCATCATTATGCCAATACAAACTGATTTAATTACTATTGTAAGTCTTGAATTAGGTAGCATACATCCTTTCTCTTTCTTTCTTTCCTTCTTTTTTTTCCTCAAAATTGATTTGACTATTTTTTTTATTAAAAGTTTTTTTTAATGTTTATTTATTTTTTGAGAAGAGAGAGACAGAGCATGAGCGGGGGAGGAGAGAGAAAGAGGGAGACACAGAATCTGAAACAGGCTCCAGGCTCTGAGCTGTCATCACAGAGCCCGACACGGGGCTCGAACTCATGGACTGCAAGATTATGACCTGAGCTAAAGTCAGATGCTCAACCGACTGAGCCACCCAGGCACCCCTTGATTTGACTATTTTGGGTCCTCTGCAGTTTCATGAGATTTAGAACTATTTATTTATTTTTGTATTGAGATTACTTCAAATATATAGATCCAAATGTAGATAATGGACATATTAATAATATTGAGTCTTTCAGTTGATGAGTACAATATATGTTTTCATTTATTTAGGTCTTGTAAAATTTCTCTTACCACTATTTTGTACATTCTATATTTTAAAAATTTATTCCTTAAGTATTTAATGGTTTTGATACTATCATAAATTGTATTTTGAAATTACACTTAATGATTGTTTATTACTAATATATAGAAGTGTGATTACTTTTTAAATATTGTCCTTTTATCCTGTGACCTTGCTATGTTCTATTATTAGTTCCAGTATCTTTTTGATAGATTCCTTAGGCATTTTGTGAGTGTAATTAATGTTGACTGACAAATACAAATTTTTACTTTTTCTTTTTTTAAAAATGTTTATTTATTTTTAAGAGAGAGAGAGTGCAAGAAGGGGAGGGGCAGAGAGAGAGGGACAGAGGATTCCAAGAGGGCTCTGTATTGACAGCAGTGAGCCCAATGTGGGACTTGAACTCATAAACCCATGAGACCATGGCCAGAGCCAAAGTTGGATGCTCAACCAACTGAGCCACCCAGGTGCCCTGAAAATTTTACTTTTTCTCTTTCATTCTAACTCTCTCCCTCTTGCTACCTCTCTCTCTCTCTCTCTCTCTCTCTCTCTCTCTCTCTCTCTTCTCTGTCTCTCTCTCCTTATTTCTTTCTTGAGCTGACTAGGAAATTCAGTACAAAGTGGGAGTAGATAATGCAGTCTTGTTATTGATCTTGGGGGAAAGCTTTCTATTTGTAACCATTAATTATTATGTTAGCTATATTTTTCATAGATAGTCCTTTTTATCAGCTGAAATATTTCCTTCTATTCATAGTTTCCTAAGATTTTCCACTTTTATGACTATTGAATATTAAAAGTGCTTTATAAAGTGTGGTGATCATCTGGTTTTTTCTTTTCTTGTTATTGTTTTTAATTACTTTATTTTTAATATTCTAAATTATATTCCTTCATTATAAGATGTTAAAACTTGCATTCCTGGGATAAAGCTTAATTGCTCATGATGTTTTTTTTACATATTGCTGGATTTGGTATGCATAATAGGCATACCTTAGTGTATTGCACTTTATTGTGTTTTTCAGATACTATGTATTATAAATTCAATGTTTGTGGCAACCTTGCCCTGAGCAAGCCTACCACTGCTATTTTTCCAACAACATTTGCTCATTTTGTGTCTGTATGTCACATTTTGGTACTTCTTGCAATAATTCAACACTTTTCATTATTGTTATATTTGTTATGGTGATCTGTAATCAGGAATCTTAGATGTTACATTGTTAATTGTTTTGGGGAGCCATGAACTGTGCTCACATAGGACAGAGAACTTATATTCATATATGTTGTGTCTGAGTGTTCTACTGACCAGCCATTCCTTCGTCTCTTTCTCTCCTTGGGCCTCCCTATTCTGAGATACAACAATAATGGTATTAGGACAATTAATAATCCCACGAGTGCCCTTTAAGTCTTCAAGTGAAGGAAAGAGTTACACATCTCTCAATTTAAATCAAAAGCTAAAGAAAATTAAGCTTAGTGAAGAAGGCATGTCAAAAGCCAGGGTAAACCAAAAGCTAGGTCTTTTGTGATAAATAGCAAAGTGGTGAATGCAAAGGAAAAGTTCTTGAAAGAAATTAAAAGTCCTATTCCAGTGAACACATGAATGATAAAAAAGCAAAACAGCCTTATTGCTGATATGAACAAAGTATTAGTGGTCTGGATAAAAGATCAAACCAGCTACAACATTTCCTTAGTAAAGCCTAATCTAGAGCAAGACCCTAACTCTTTTCAATTCTCTGAAGACTGCAAGAGGTGAGGAAGAGAAGTTTGAGGCTAGCAGAGGTTGGTTCATGAGGTTTAAGGAAGGACGCCATCTCCATAAAATCAACGTACAAGGTGAAACAGCAAATGCTGATGCAGAAGCTGTAGCAAGTTATTGAGAAAATTTAGTTAATAATAATAGCTAATGAATATTCAATTAAGCAACACTACACAACAACACTAGCACTAAACAACAGATTCTTAATATAGATGAGACAGCTTTACATTGGAAGAAGATGCCATCTAGGATTAGAGAGAAGTCAATGCCTGGCTTTAAAACTTCAAAGGACACACTGACTCTGTTGTTAGGGGCTAATGGATCTTGTGATTTTAAGTTGAAGCCAGTACTCACTTACCATTCAAAAAATCCTAGAGCCTTCAAGAGCGATGCTAAATCAACTCTGCTGGTGCTCTAAAAATGGGACAACAAATCCTGGATGACAGCATATCTGTTTACAATATGGTTTGCTGAATATTTTAGTTCCATTGTTGAGACCTGCTGCTGAGAAAAAAAAAATCTTTCAAAACATTACTGCCTATTGACATTGTATATGGCCACCTGAGAGCTCTGATAGAGAAGTGCAATGAGATTAATGTTGTTTTTCTCCTACTAACACATCTATTTTGTAGCCCATGGATCAAGGAGTAACTCCAACTTTCAAGTCTTATTATATAAGAAACAAACTTTTCATAAGGCTATAGCTGCCATTGATAGTGATTCCTTTGATGGATCTAATCAAAGTCAATTGAAAACCTTCTGGAAAGGATTCACCATTCTAAATGCCATTAAGTACACTTGTAATTTGTGGGGAGAGATCCAAATATCAACATGGAGAGGAATTTGGAAGAAGTTGATTCCAACCCTCATGGATGACTTTGAAGGGCTAACACTTCAGTGGAGGAAGTAACTGCAGATGTGGTGGAAATAGGAAGAAAGCTAGAAGGAGGAATGGAGCCTGAAGATGTGATTGAATTCCTGCAATCTCATGATAAAACTTGAACAGATGAGGAGTTGCTTCTTATGGATGAGCAAAGAAAGTGGTTTCTTAAGATGGAAACTATTCCGGTAAACATGCTACAAAGATTGTTGAAATGACAACAAAGGATTTAAAATATTACATAAGCTTAGTTGATAAAGCAGTGGCAAGGTTTGAGAATATCGACTCCAATTTTGAAAGAAGTTCTACTGTGGGTAAAATGCTATCAAACAGCATGATAGGCTGCAGAGAAATCGTTCATGAAAGGAAAAGTCAATCTATGTGGCAAACTTTATTGTCTTATTTTAAGAAATTGACAAAAATAAAAAAAAACAAAATAAAAAGAAATTGCCACACCCACTCTAGCCATCAGCAACTAGCACTCTGATCAGTCAGCAGCCATCAACTTGGAGGCAAGACCCTCCACCAGCAAAAAAGATTATGACTTGCTGAAAGCTCATATGATGGTCAGCATTTTTTAGCAATGAAATATTTTTTAATAGGTATGTACACTTTTTTTAGACAATGCTATTGAATGCTTAATAGACTATAGTATACTGTAAACATAACTTTTATATGCACTGGGGAACCAAAAAGTTAATTTGACTTGCTTTATTGCAATATTTGTTCTATTGTGGCGGTTTAGAACTAAACTTGCAGTATCTCTGAGATATATTAGTATGTTGTTAAGGATTTTTTGCACCTATGTTCATGAGGGATATTGGTCTATATTTTCCTTTCCTTGTGATGACCTTATTTGATTTTTTTTTTAAACACGGCAATGTTGATTTCATAAACTTGGTGGATAGTGCTCTCTTCTAGAAAGAGTTTTCTGTTTAATTAGTGTTTTTTTTTTTTTTTAATTCTAAACATAAATTTAGTGGATAGTACTCTCCTCTATTTCTGGGAAGAGTTTTCTGTTTGATTAGTGTTTTCTTCCACTGTACATATTTAATAGAATTCACTAGTTCAGTCATTTGTGGCAATGTTTTGAAATATGTATTCAATTTCGTTAATAGATTGAATAGATTGAATACTACTCATATTTTTCTAACTTCCTATCTTGTCAATATTCTGATCAAGTTGTTTCTTGGGAAAAGGAATTTTTCCATCTATCTCTTTTGTTGAGTTTATTGGCATGAAGTTGTTCACTGTATTGTCTGAATATTATTCTAATGTCTATCAAATCTGTAGTGATAGCTTCTTTTTATTCCCGAGACTGGTAATTATCACTCTTTTTTTGGGGTCAGTTTAATCAGGATTTACCAATTTTTATGAATCCTTTAAAATAACAAATTTTTCTTTATCAGTTATCTCTTTCAGATTGTTTTTTACTTAGTTGACATCCATTCCTATTTTTACTGTTTTTTGGTTTTCTTCTGCTTACCTCAGGTTCACTTTACTTTTCCTAGTTCCTTAAGGTAGAAACTTATGTCACTGATTTTCGACCTTAACTCTTTGTATAAGATATTAAACCTAATCACTCCTGTAAACATTCATTTAACTGTGTATCACAAATTTTGATATGCTATGTTTTCATTTTCACTCAGTTTAAAATATTTTCTAATTTCCTTTGGGATTTCTTTTATTGATGAGTTATTTATAAGTGTATGGTGTGATTTCCAAATACTTATTTATCTTATTTTTCATTTCTAAATTAATTCTGTTGTTATTAGATAATATCTTCTATTTGATTTTAATCCTTTCAAATGTACTGATACCTGTTTTGTGACTCAACAGGTGGTCTGATATGGTTTAAATACTGTGTCCCCTTAAAATTCATATGTTGAAATCCTAACCTGATACCTTCTCATTTAACCTTCCAGTCCATATCTTGCCATTGGTGTAAGGTAATCCTCTACTGCTTTAGGTTTTTGTTTGCTTGTTTGTTCGTTTTCGGCTTTATAAAGGCTAAGTTACTCAAAAAACAAACAAACAAACAAATAAAAAAAACAAAACACCTCTGGATGGTGGAGATCATTGTGAAAACCATCCTAGGTTCCTTATAAAATCTCCAGATAGAAGATAATTGCCTGATTCTAGTAGTTGCTAGTTACCATTTAATTCTGCATTTCTTGGCCATAATATAAGGAGGCTTATACAAGTTAACAAATATTGTAAATCTTGTGTCCAGACAGCAAGCCAAAAACATATGTGTTCAGCATTTCTGTGATCAAAATAATTCATCGGTGATCATTTTTTAATACAAAGGAGGAGTATTGAGGAAAAAATACCTAAATTTGGAAAGAGACAAAAAGATAAATACATATTTTTCAATGTTTTACTGAGGCATTATCTTATATGTCCACCTAAGAATTTTCTAATTCTTCAGGAAAATGTAGGTTTGTCTGACTTACTGTTTACTGTTGATTGGGGTGTTTTACCCTTCTATATATTTAGCTGTTAACTCACAGAAAACATAATGATGCAAATGCTACAATAAACAATGATGCAAATAAATTTTGTCTAGTAGATATGCAAATGTATTTTCTTTTTATGTAAAAGAGTTTACAAGATAAAGTTCACAGTATTGCCCTAGAGGACATTAACCAGTTTTGCACATAATTTAGCAATTTTATCCTAGCCTTCTTTCTTTTAGTGGCTATAAATACAAGTGTTTCTCCTTTGAACCAGATTTGCCACCTTGCTAATTCCCTCATGGACATATTACAAAAATCTTTAACGTCTTTAAAAATCAAACAAACAACAACCAAAAACCTGAATACTACTTTTCACCATAACTGGTTATAATCACCTGAAGCTGGTAAATGACCATAAACTCTGAGTTCTCCATTTGCAGAAACTTTTTTTCTTATTGAAAACCTTTTCCTGACCACATGCAATAGAAATTTTTTAACCAACAGCACACAGATTTATGGACTCATTCTGTCTTATCCAGAGTTCTGGATAACTGAACAATGCACTTAACTGAACAAGGGGTCCATGAAATCCTCATCCACCATGATATGTTCTCCTTAAATGACCAACTTAAAGAATTTCTTCACTCCTGTGTGCACTCTCGTCCTTTGTCTGGTGAGTAAATAAGCTCAGAGGTTTTTTTGTTCAGAGTGGTCTTCATTATCTGTGCTTTATCACCTTAAAGGAAATGGTTTCAAGATACATGCATTTATACCTGTTGTTTCATGTTCAGGCCTTGTGATATAATAGCAGTAAAACATACTTTTTAGCAATATAGACCTATGTTTGAATCCTAGAATTCCTCAGGCAAGCTATTTGCCTCTTTAACTTTCTATTTTCTGCAAAATTGGACTAAAGACACCAACACATAAGACTGTTTTGAGGATTATGTGAAATAACCCATAATAAGCACCTGATAATTAATAAATTGTGGGTTTCTTCTCACCTAAAATATGGGAACATGTAGTTTGAGAACTCCTCTGAATCATCGACAAAAAAGATTTTTTTTTCCTTCAACACACTGCTAGGATTGCACTTTGAAAAACCACCACCAGTAACTTCTCAGAGCAAATTCACACGTACTTGTCACAAACCTACCTCAGTCTGAGAATCAAATGTTTTCTGTTTTAGAGAGGGTATCCTGCAGGTACAGTTAGCCATTATTCAGTTAAAGGGATTAATGTGGACAATTTGAAAGGAGGGTGAATGTCTCTTTTTAGACTGAAAGGCATTAATTTGGAAAACTGAGGTGAATTAATCTAGAGAAACATCAAATTTGAGGATAACTCTAGGAACGAAGGCATCCCCCAACTAGCTTTCTCTCTTTCCCCTCATGGATCCACACCAGGACACCTAAGGAAGGTGAGACTAGGGTGGATTGTATAATAGGAGCTCCTCAAGGAGAGGAATTAGTTCTATTCATCTGTACCAAGGTTCCCGGTATTATTTTCAACTATTAATAAATTATTATTGAATAATCAAAGCTGGGTAGTTTCTTATTCTAAATTTGCGGCTCTAAGCATAAACAGACAGAAGAGCCTTGGCATGTTTAACTACTCAGTTCAAATATGTGATCGGACTGATTGCTTTCCCCAGGGTCAGAGAATTTTCATCGTTGGTAGCTTTGGTATGGTGTCAACACTTTTACAAGTAAGATGCAACACATCCTGGTGTAAGTAAAGAAGTTTTTTTAGAAAAAAAATTCTCAACATGTTGTATAGTCTTCGAGCAAAAATACTGAAAGTCAGTGGTGCCTATGTATATACATTGCTAATATATATATTAGCAATCCAGTTCTGGGCAAGAGTTCAAAGGAAATATCTGCTACAATGTTAGACACTTTCCAACAGAGTGGGGAAAAGATTCCAATAAAAATCATGCATTTGATCAGCTGCCATATTAGTGGATGGGTTTTTTCAGCTCTTAATCTAAATGTTCTTGTTGGAAAGGAAGAGTTTTACCTTCCTTTTGGGTATTAGTGGGAATAATATATCAATATCTTTCAATGGATGAAAATTTGTTTTGATAATATGATCTACTGAATAGAGAGGTCTACTCTTTAGATGTAAATTGAATTCAGATGTTTCTAAAAAAATGTGATAAGGAGCTTTTCCAAAAGACAATCTTTATCATTCTTTCAAGAAAAGAATTATAGATCCTGGATACTCGTCATTAGAATACATTTTAAATACTTAATCCCTTTAGCTTGGAATTTTGTTTCAATATAACCAGAATTTGATGATGCAGCAACAGTGTTATAAAATTAGCCATTTAAGATTGTTTCATGTACATGGCTAAACCAATCTTCTGACTTTTTTTCCTTAATTCATCTTATATGTATCTTGTTCAAGAAATGTCTCTATCATATGACTTCACTCATATGATGACTTTAAGACACAGAACAGATGAACACAAGGGAAGAGAACCAAAAATAATATAAAAACAGGGAGGGAGACAAACCATAAGAGACTCCTAAATATGGAGGACAAACAGAGGATTACTGGAGGGGTTGTGGGAGGGGAATGGGCTAAATGGGTATGAGACATTAAAGAATCTACCTCTGAAATCATTGTTGTACTATATGCTAACTAATTTGGATGTAAATTAAAAAAAAATAAAACAAAACAAAATAAAATAAAATAAGAAATGTCTCTTTGTAAAGTTGAAAATTAACCCTAGAGGAAATAAATCTTGTTCCATATTTAATCCTGGATTAAGATAATATTGGTTTCATAGAATCATATTTAAAAAATTAATATAGGGATGCTTGGGTGGCTTAGTCAGTTAAGCATCTGACTTCAGCTCAGGTCATGATCTCACGGTTTGTGAGTTCAAGCCCAGCATCGGGCTCTGTGCGGACAGCTCAGAGCCTGGAGCCTGCTTCCGATTCTGTCTCCCTGACTCTCTGCCCCTCCCCCACTAGTGCTCTGTCTCTCAAAAATAAATAAATGTAAACAAAAAATTAAAAATTAATATAATGCATTACTTATGCTTCAAAAATACAAATTGATTTTTGTATTTTTGCAAGAGTCAATATAAATTCACGAACTATAAAAATTTGTAAAGCCATGTGTTCCTCTTTTGCTATTTTTAAAACCAATACTGTGGGGGGAGGCACCTGGGTGGCTCAGTCAGCTAAGCAACTGACTTCGGCTCAGGACACATCATGATCTCCTGTTTCCAGAGTTAGGGTCTGGCATTGGGCTTCCTGCTGTCAGAGTGGAAGGAGCCTACTTTGATCCTCTGTCTCCCTCTCTCTCTGCCCCTCCCCTGTTCGCGAGGGTGTGTGTTCTCTCTCACTTTTTCTCTCTCTGTCCCTCAAAAATAATAAATAGACATTTAAAAAAATAAGCACGATACTGTGCATTTGCAAGACACGTACGAAGAGTAAGTGGACAAGGAAAAGAATATTAAAACAAAAAAACCAGAGTTTTGTACCTAGTTGATCTCTTTATTCTTCCTCATGACACGGACTGTAGCTAATACACACTGTTTACAAAGCTTGGACTATGATCTGTGACTATGAATTTTGGAGGTCATTGGGAAATTTGATCTTGGCAGGTATGTTGCCCTCTTCAATGTTGATTACAAAGTTTAGAATCCCGTTGTTTCTCTGATAAGTATGATATGAGAACAATTTCTAGCAGAGTGAAAAACAAAACACATTGTCATGAAGGAAAAGTATAGTTTACAAACTGAAAGAAGCTCATTTAATCAATATAAATCCTAATTGCAATAATTTATGCCAATGCATCTTTATGACATATACTCTGACCAGCAGGTGGAGTAAAAATGGTTGGTACTTGGTTTAAAATTCTAAAAAGCAACATGCATATGACTTCTGAATGTCAAGAGTACCAAAATGTCATTCTGGTTGATTGAATTCAGATGTGTTTGCACCTGGAAATCATTGTGGCCTCTTTTAGTTATTCAATGGTGGAAGATATTAGACTATGGCAATTTTGATATGTACGGAAAATATGGTATATTTAAAATTTTCTTTTCCTTCACTCTTCTTTTAGCTCTTTCACTCTTTCTTTACTTTTGAATTTTAAGAAAAATACATGTTTGTGGCAAACATCCTGTTTTAGAAGGTTATTTGGTAAAATGTGGAAGTCTCTTTCACCTATCCTGCTTCTTTCCACTCTACTGTTAAGTGGTCTTAAGAAATTGACATAATTCAATGTAGTTCACAGGTCTGGAAGATATTTTCCCTCATTTTTATTTGTTTTTGACTTTGTTTTGATAAAAAAATTTTATTTGTTTGCAATAAAACATATCAGTCTTTTCCTTTATAGCTTCTGGTTTATATTGAATTTAGGGACAGCCTTCCGTGTCTCCAGATTATAAAATAATGTGACCATGTTTTCTCTATTATTTATGGTTTTATTTTTTCAATTTATATCTGTAATCCAGCTAAAGTTTTATATGATTGTTTTTTTTCTTTTTCTTCTTCTTCTTCTTCTTCTTCTTCTTCTTCTTCTTCTTCTTCTTCTTGTTCTTCTTTTTTGAAGGCCTGAGGAAAAGACTTGGTTTATTATTTTTTCTTAAATAATTGACTAGCCAGTTGTCCTATCTCCTTTATTTTAATTTTAAGATATGACAACATTCTCTCTGTTAAGTTCAAACAAAGGAGAACAAAGCTTTCTATGGTCATTGTGTCAACTCTTCTATTTTTTGATCTTACAACAAAAGTTTGCAGCATCTCAGTGGTATTGATAAACATAGCTCCAGGGAAAATTGTCATAAAAGAAGGAATTTATTGCATATTCAATCTGCTTCTCATTTGAAGTAGAATGCTTTTCTGATTTATTTAAAAGTGCAATAGGATGGTTGAGGAGAGCTTTTGATGGAGAATTTGTTGACAACTGAATTTTTATACAGCTATTAAATGGCAGATTCCTAGTTATAGGAAAAAGTTTTTTGTCCAGTTGGAAGACAAAGTAAATCAGACAGTTTCAGAATTTAATAATTTTAAACCAACCATAACATTGAAGCTACACAAGGAATACGTGTTTCATTAAAATGTTAGTTACACCCTGAATTTTAGACTCTTGCCCATAGAGCAAGTGATAAGGGGAAAGCAATCTCGTGTTGGGTGTGTTATATGGACTTTTGCAGAAGCCAATCGTCCTTCTATGTCTGCAAACTCAATGAAAGAACTGATTGGTGCAATAACCTAAAACTATTTTTTGAAATTAAGTATTCTTTTTTGGTCACTCTTTTAACACCACCCCCATCCCACTCCTTCACTTGTAAACTTCTCATGCAAATGATATGGGCACAAATGATTGTCTCAGGGGCCTGGAACCAGATAAGCTGTAGCCCTGGTGAATACAGTCACAGAGAAGTAAGTAGGTCAGCAATAAATCACTGCCCATTGCAACTAATGGATTTAGTCAATTAGAAACTTTAAGAGGCACAATATCATCAGAGAGGTGGAATAGTTTAATGGATAAAGCATGCATTCTGCACTGGATTCTACTCCTGTAACCAATATACTACCCATGTTAAATAACATGAATTTAAATAAAAAAATTGAAAAAAAAAAAGCATCTGCTCTGATGTCTAGCTTCCTGGGTTCCAATATTGTCTCTGTTGCTTGACAACTGTGTGTTATTTATTATTTACTGGCAACCATGTGTCCTTTAGTCTCTTTGGCACTCAGTTTCTTCATCTGCAGAAATAGGGTTGTGAAGAAAAATTAATACAGGTAAAGCATTTAATATTCGATCAATTCTGGTTAATAGTCTTTAAGTTTTTGTTCTGTAAGAGGGACACTGTCTTTTAGAATCCATAATTTCAAGATTAAAAATTGTAAGGTAATAATGCAAGCACTTGTCTTTCAAATTACTTTCAGACTATGGAGAAAAGTTAGCATTGATACTATCCTAATGTGTCCAGACTTCAGTTCCTATCTGGATTCTACTTTCTTGGAAGCATTTTACTATTACTAGCAAGACCTAAGAAGTTCTCCTTTGGAGTTTCATTTGTTTTACAAATGTGACTCTCCCTTCCCTCAGAATAGGTAAGGAGTACATCATTCTGTAGAAAATACAGAAAAGTATAGGGAAAGTAAAAAATCAAGTACAATTCCATTATTCAGAGAAAATCTCACATAAGATTTAATGTTCTCTTCCACACTTTTCTTCTTAAGATTCACAGCTATTTTCCCCATAATTACATTTTTTACAAAAATGTTTATTTAGTTTTGAAGGAGAGAGAGACAGAGTGTGAGTGGGGGAGGGGCAGAGAGAGAGGGAGACACAGAATGTGAAGCAGGCTCCAGGCTCTGAGCTGTCAGCACAGAGCCCAACTCAGGGCTTGAACTCACAAACCATGAGATCATGACCTGAGCCAAAGTCGGACGCTTAACCGACTGAGTCACCCAGGTACCCCCCATAGTTACGTATTTTTAAAAACAATGTCTAGTAGTTATATAATATTCTTTTATATTTCAACCTTAATTTATCTAACCCTGTGGATATGCTTCTATGCATCTATATAATAATATCGATCTATTTCTTAGTTTCTCTTGCTACAAGTAATGCTGGTAATATGTCCTTTATTGCATCTTTGATTATTTCCAAAGGAGAGATTTCTGAAACACTATGGTATTATTGAGGACCTTGATACGTATTGTCAAAGTATTTCCCAGAAAGTTTGTGCCGATTTATATTCCTACCAGGTGTATTGCTACTGTCTTTAGGATAATGTTTTCTAATTCTTGCCATTTTGTTGGTTAAAAATATCTTCTATTCTTATTTTAATTTGTATATCTTTGTTTAATAGTGAGTTTGATTATTTGCACAAATTTTTTTTTTATTAAGAATGAATCCTATATTATTTTTGTTTCCCTTCCCTTATGTTCATCTGTTTTGTCTCTTAAAGTCCTCATATGAGTGAAGTCCTATGATTTTTGTCTGTCTCTGACTGATTTCACTTAGCACAACACCCTCCAGTTCCATCCACGTCATTGCAAATGGCAAGATTTCATTCTTTTTGATTGCCGAGTGATACTCCATTATATATACCACATTTTCTTTATCCATTCATCCATTGATAGACATTTGGGGGACAAAACAGAAGAGACTCATAAATATGGAGAGCAAACTGAGGGTTACTGGAGGGGTTGTGGGAGGGGAGATGGGCTAAATGGGTAAGGGGCATTAAGGAATCTACTCCTGAAATCATTGTTGCACTAGATGCTAACTAATTTGGATGTAAATTTTAAAAAATAAAGAATGACCTTTAAAAAGAGAATGAATTTCTATGTCTTTTAACTGAAGATCTACTTTGCCAGTATTTTTTAATGTGTTATCAGTTTGTAAGGGTTAACAATCAAGATTAAAGTAATTATTTATATTTATGCAGCTACTTAGTGCATTATATTATAGACTCAATTTGTCTCTTATACGACTGTGCCATTTGAGTTAAGATAACTGCAATGTTTTATTTGGGACTAATTTTAAACCTACTTGCATCTGCTACTATTACCTTTACCCCTCTTTTCAGGTCCCTATCTCTGAGGACCTGTTTTCTGGATGCTTACCCATAATTATACTTTAGCTCCCGAGAAAACCTACCCAGGCCTACTTTTGCATATATTTCTTTAAACTCAGCCACTTTTTGACACCCTTATTCCATTAAATTCTACCTGTTTGGCACACTAATCTCTCAGGACTGAAGAATAGTTTATTTTTAAATCAGATCACAATGTACTAATATACTTCCTTCCCTAGATAGGTAAATTTAGCATGTTAAGGAGTAGTTTTAACATGGGAAATAGCATGGTATACAACAAGTTAGAAAAGACTTTTTTATATAGACAGGTGTTCTGATACACTGAGATAAGACTAGCCCACCAGGTAGATATTAGCTGCCTAGCTATCTACAGTGTGAGCCTTGGGTTACTTTTAATTTATAGTTTCCAAGATCTCATGAGATTTCCCATTGATTTCTGCATCTGTTAGAAAATGCGTAAATCTTTAAATGCTGGGATATTAAAATCTTAGATCTCAAATAGCAGGGATGACCTGGCTTTGACAGAGTTAAAAAGAATAGTAACACCCTAAAACAGCTAGAAAGCTCCCAGGAAGGGCAATTTAAATGACTAAGGAGATTTCTAAACTCTGAAAAATGATGGAATAGAAATATTGAACTCCAGTCTGAAAAGTCAAATGCTGATGAATGAGAAAGAAGACCAGCGTTCATCCAATCACAAAAGTGAAAAGGAGTGACAGGGAGATTTGTTCAAACTCTCAGTATTAGAATTATGAGCTATCTGTCAAACATACAAATCACAATTCTAGAGAACCATCAAGGAACATATGTAACTAGTATACATTAATAAAATTAGAGACTTTAGATAAATTTAGAGATGAAAGACCCGTAAGTGTCTAGGAACTGACAGTGGTTAAGGCCTGGTCTTCCTCCAGGCATTCCTTGCTGATGATCTCATGGGGCGTATTTTCCTTCACTTCCTACCGTCCTTTTCCCCTCTCGTCTCAACAGAATGATGCTGGATGTTATTGTCTGAGGTTTGCTTAGGTCCAGCGTAATAGTCCTAATAATCTATGTTAAATCAATGGTCATCAATAAAGATATATTAACCATAAACTAAGCACATATGGTTGCAAAATTTGACAGCGTCTGATAATTTTGGAACCACTGATTCTAAAAGAGCAATGATTTTACAGAATTTGAAGGCATTTAGGTGCTTTCCTTAGAGTAGGAAAAAAGCTATCATACTGTATGTGTAATTTTCTGTAATTTTGCCACTTAAACTAGATGTATCTGAAAATGGCTCCTATATTCAATAGGCTATGAAATAAAATTGCCTTTTCTGGGTAGTAATACAGACTAATATAAAGGTCACTGTCATGTTTTAGACTTTCAACAATGTTCATTGTGCTACAAATAACTGTGGCTAGCATTATTATTTCATGAAATCTAAATTGTATAAATTGGATTTTAATATGTAAGGTAGGTGGTAGATGAATTATATTGAAAACGTGTACATACCATATTACTCTTTAATTGAAATCCCTTTTTGAGGTTTCTTTTAAAGCTAAAGCTAATATCTCTTAGCGTCTCTAGTTATCGAAACCTGGGTTTGAGTTCAGTGTTTATGCGAAAACAAATTATGTGGAACTGGTCATAGGAATTTATAGAATATTGTCTATCTTGGGCTGTTCCCAGATACTACAGAAAGTCTTCTTCGTAACAACTCCTTCATATTACTCTTGACGCGATTCTCCTTTTTGTATAACACACTAATTTTATTTTATTTTATTTTTTATATGGCAGGTATGGAGAGTGTCATTGTTGACAAGGTGTCACAGCAGCACCAACATTTTGCTGACCAGCCAGATGGGTTTTGACAGCTTCACTGAAAAAGGACACAGTGTGATCGAGATACCAATATTAAGAGTGAATACAAAACATAAGAAGTGACAAAAGCTCACCTAAGACCTATAATAAATGATTCTGGAGCCATATTAAGTTCCATCTTTAAATTCTACTTCCAGAAAGGTCTCTCTTTTTAACTTATCCCAAAATTATTTTATTAGTTGACCTACTTATCACCATTAAAGAGTTGTCACTGCTGGTAAAGATAAACTGGTGCTATGGTCGATTCAAAGTGACAGAGACATTGTTCCTGGCTTTAATGGACTTATGATCTAGTAAGAGAAATAGACAAGTACACAAAAATTTATGATGCAAACAGGCACAAAAGAAGCAGAAATCCTATGCACAGTTCATAGAAAGAGTGATGAGTGGTGTTGGCGAAATTAGGGAAGATTTCATGAAGGAAGTGGAATTCTGAATTGGTCCCCAACAATCGGCAGAAGCAGTGCCTGGGTGGAGGGTATTCATGAGAGAGGTGGGAGCATGAGTGAAGTCAACTAAAAAATAGTGAGTGGTCAAAGGTTTGCTGAATCAAAAGTGCATGAATTTACTCATTCACTCATGCAGCAAAAACTTAATGAATGCCTAGTTCTAATGCCATATTCTAGGAGTACAATGGTGAATGAAATAGATTTGGTCTGTGCCTTTATGGAGCAAATTACAACCTGGTGAGGAGACAGACAGCAAGTAATAAACAAGCTATGAATATACTGTTTCAAGTGGTAATAGGTGCTATGAAGATATAAACAAAGGTTGGAGGCAGAATACAAGGGAAGTCTACTTTAGATAATCAGAAATCTCTGAAGGGGAGGGATTTACCTTCAGACCTGAAAATTGAAAAGTAGCCTGAGGAAAAAAGAGGCTGAGAGGAGAAAGAGTGTCTCAAACAGGGCAAATGGCATATCCCCTGAAGGGATATAGAACTTTTGTTTGAGAGACTGAAAGAAAGTCAGTGGGACTGGAGGGTAGTGAGGAAGGAAAATGGAAAGAAGACTGGAAAGACACACGCAGGCCCAAATTAATCTATGAGATTTTCAGCTGCAGGAAGACATTTGGTTGCTATCTGAAATGTGATGGGAAGTCATGAAAGAATTCAACAAACATGTAGCATGATTTTATTGATTACTCTGGATGCCACGTGGAAAATAAATATGTAGAAATAAAAAATGCAATTGGGAAAAATAGGCAGGAGGCTATTGTAGTAGTCTAGGTAAGAAATAATGGTAGTTTATAGAAATTTATGGAATCAAGATGTATTTACCAGGATTTGCTGATGCCGATAAAGACACAAGGCTGTTAACACAGGTTAGGGACCGAGCAGAAAAAAGTCTTGTGATTCAGTTCTATGTCACATACCTCTGGAAGCTTTCTCTGACCTCTGCACGTTGGGGCAAGTGTCCCCTCTACAGTGTTGTTACAATACCCAGCATTGTACATTTCACATTGTAATGTAGCTACCTGTTTATGTGTTTGTTTTCCCAACAAATCAACAGCTAGTACCTGGAGAGCACAGACCATATTCAGCATTATTACCTCATTCATAGGCCCAATAGTAATTTGTTGAAGACATGACTTTAGGTTGAATTTGGCAGAATATTTTGGCTTTCTGAGAGGATATTAGGATAAAGAACTAGGGGAGTAAACAGATTCAATCAATAACAATGTAAGGGGAACTGCCTAAAGAACAAGCCAGAAAGTTAATCTGTATATTAATCTGTAGATAGTACAAAATTACTTGAGCTTGTAATTTTTCAGCCATTTAACAAGGCAAACAAATCAATGTTTTTAGTTGTATTTCAGAGAATTTGGATCAAATAATATTTTATTAAAATCTCTTTGCCCTCAAATCTAAAATTATTATATGATTAGTTTGAAGCCCTATAAGTTTGGAGTCTTACTCAAATCAATTTTCATTCTATGGGTAATTTGGAGTAGGAAGCCATTATGGAGACAGAAGACTTGTTTTATAGTCATCCTTCACCATTACAGTGGGTGGGTTAGTGTCTATGGCTTTCCTTTATCATTTCTAAAATCCTAAGAGGTTGTCTGGTCTGGCTGTGCTAGTCATATAGTTATGTGTTTAGGGGAAGTAGGGGAGGAATCTGACTTCAAGTACTTTACAATCTACCTGGGCATATGCCTCAGACGTTCCAGTAAGTTTGATTTGCTTAAGTATAGTCTCTTGAATGGGAAATTTTTAAAGATTTTGTAAAAAGAGCTCTCATTGTCCCAGCAGGAGTGATGCATGTGGGATAAAGTGAATCTGACGCACATTTAGGAAAAGAATAAAAATAAAAACAAACACAGTCTTCAAGTATTTATAAAGACATAGATGGAAACATGATTCAGTTTTCTACTGTAAAAAAATATTTTACAAAAACAGCGTAGATATCTGTGCTAGAAATGCACACTGCACCCCACTACCCACATCCCCTTCTAATGAAAACTACCCGTTTCAAAAGCTCTGTTTCTAGGGAGGTACATTTTATGTCACATAGCTCTTTGTCTCTCTGCCCCTAGAGAGCAATCTTATATAGTTGGTCCCTAGAGCTGCTTTAGATTTAGTTCCTCAGTGTTGTCTAGTTCCAGGCCTAGTCTACATATATTCCTAAAATAAACTCTCATCTTCTTGAGGCAGATTAAATTAGTCTCCATTCCTTGCCACTGAAAGAGCAAAACTAAAAATAGTGTTGATCAGTTATGTATGAGAAAATGAAACCCATTGTAAAAAAAAAAAAAGGATTAGGGAAGAAAGAAATCTATTTCCAGTGCATTTCGAGGATGGTTCTAATTTATTTTTCTTTTATGAGTGGGCCATCTCTAGGGACAGAAACTTTCATAGAGCTCCCATTGCAGCTTTCAAGTGTTGCATGTTGTTCTGGATCTTGCCCTAGATCTCTTGACGCTGATGCTGGTGGTCTATCAGAACCACTCCAAGGAAGCCTGCTGCAAGTATTGATTTCAAGGCCTAGCCCCCGGAGATTCTGCAGGAAGTCTGAGGTACACCTGGGCACCTGTAATTGTTTAAGAAGCTCCATAGGTGGTTCAGACACACAGCTAGGTTTTAAAACCATGCCTGATGACCTCAAGCCGTTTTGACTCAGAGATGCAGTCATATATCTTGAAGTGTTAGGCCTCTCTGCTAAAATGTCCTTCTGTTCTCTACTTCTGATTTAAAGACAGAGGAAGATTTATTTTTCTTTCTTTATCTACTCCGTTGGCAATAACACAATAGTATTGGAGTCTTTAAAACTGGTCTCATCTGGCTTTGCTTCCTATGGGAGGAAGAAATAAGTGATTTATCATTTTGGAAAACATAAATTGAAATTCTAGGGCCAGCATGGCATCAGAGAGTCCCATGAGAACCTTTCCCTTTAGGCAAGACAGAACACCAGAATTTCTGAATCTACTTTCATTCCCTCTGAGTGCCCCAGCTCCTCCTACCTCGTCTTCAGGAAGTACAGAAGTTAGAAACAACAAGGATATTTGGTGTTTAAAGCTCTTGAAAATATTTGCCTTTCTATTCCACCATTTGGGATGCATTGAAACAGACCTGAGCACAGGAAATTGCTAAATCACAGGACTAAATGCATTGGAATGATTATAAATCATTGATCTCCAGCCTTAGTTAGATTCTAATTATTTATCATTATTTATTATTAGTTTATCTTCTAATTATTTCTTCATTCTCTTCAACAACTATAACTGATGACAATCTCATCTGGGATGACCAGTGTCCTACTTTACCCAAGACTAGACTAGAGGGTTCGAGGACATTGATTTTTAGTACAAAAGCCAGGCAATTCCCAGGCAAACTGGAATGTATTTGTTATCCTAATCTTATCAGACATTATCTTTACATTTTCCTTCCTTCCAATGAAGGGTCTAATTTCTTACTTCACAGAGAGAATAGAGGCTATCAAACGGAAAATTTCTCAACTTCTTGTCCAATCCACTGAAAAGCTTCTGGCCAGGAACCTGGCTCCGTTAGTCAGCTTCTTTTTCTGCTGTCTTCTACCTCTTCATATCTAGTAAATCTGGCTCCTCAGCATAGTGTTAAAGGAAAAGTTGCCAATTCCAAGCATGCTCGGGGGAGAGTGTCCCTACTTGGTTCTGACCTTGATAGAGCCTTTCTATCATGCCCATATTTTCGTTAAATATAACAGAGCATGACCAAACCCAAGGGACGCTTGACAATGTTCTCCTCATTCTTAGAATTCCTCCTAATACAGAACCGACTCCCCCTTCTACCTTCTGTTTTCAGTTAGGGAAGTCTCATTCGAATGCATTTCTTGAGTGAGATTGCTCTCTCTTGGCTGGCAAGCAGAGCGATGCAGCTTTGTTTTTTCTATCTGCCAGCCTTTTATTCTTTAACAATATAAGTATGTTCAAGTGTTTCTCATCTTAAACACAAAACTCACTCTTTGTACATTTTAGATACTCTTGACCATCTCTTACCCTGTCTCTCTCTTTCTCCTTTCTATTTAGTTTAAAAAATAACTGTGCTTTTGTTCTCTTCCTTTCCTCCATCAATTGCCATGTGTCTTTGTGTCTTCAGTGCACTTCAATGAATCTTCTCTTGCATGAACACTAGTGATCTTGTTGCTAACTTTTATGAGAAATGCTTCATTCTACGATTGAAAAATTTGTATTTTTAAAAATATACTTAAGTAACTTATAAAGAATAATATAAAATCACCTGTAACTCTTCCATGAAGAATTGAAAAGTTATTTTCTGTGGCTTTCGCCATTATTTACAACTTTTCAAATTATTTGCAACTCCCACTTTAAAAAACTATTCTGGTTGTATTCATAATCCTGTGGAAGTTCCTTCTCAGTTTTTGCTAAACTTTCATCTTGTACCCAAAATACATTCAAATATTAATGTTTCAAATGTTTTATATCTTCATTTCATTATCTTATTTACTCTATAGATTCTCCCTGAGTTCATTTTTTTCTAGCTCCACGGCTGCGTCCACAACTTATGTCCTGAGGCCTGTCAGATCTCTTCCTAGATACCTACTTGGATATGAATTTTCTCGAAGTGCCACAATCTCAACACTGACTTTTGCCATCTTGCATTTGCCCCACCTCAGACTTATTTCATTATCTTTCAATTTCTCTATCCCAAACAGTGTATATTGATGATATAACATCAACTCAGTTACTTGGTTATTACCTTTGATTTTTCTTTTTCATCCCCATATCTGGCCAGTTACTAACTCTTGCCTGTGAAATCTCCTTCACATTTATTAAATTCATCTCTTTCTCTCTATCTGTGCTACTATCTCTGGAAATGGGGTTTTAACCTTTTAAAGCTGTATTTGTGCAGTAGTCATAAATGGAGTCTTTGCCTCTAGGTTTGGCCTCCTTCAATCAGTTCTCTACACTGCTGCCAAAGTGATCTTTCTAAAACATAAATCTTAACATTGTGGTTAAGATTGTGGGTTCTTGAATGAGACAGACATGGATTTATAACCCGTTCCAATACTTACTAACTGTAACTTTGGGCAAGCTGTTTAACCTTTCTAAGCCTCAATTTCCTCATTGGTAAATTGGGACTATAATACCTACATCAGAGCGTTGTCTTGAGAATTAAATAAGTTATCTATCTTGTACAGTGCTTGCATTAAATGGTGCTCAGTATTTGGTTACTGCTATTACTATGGTTATTCTTCTTATTGTTTTTGTGGATACGTATTATAACTCTTTCTGGCTGAATTTCCTCAGTGTTTCTTCACTGAGTTTAAGATAAAGTCTTAACCTTTTGGGTGATATAGAAGGCCTTTTATGATGGCTCCTTGGTTGGCCTCTCTAATCTCTTATCTTGCTGTTTCCCTTTCTCACTCTACCTTCCAGTCATAGTAAATTATTTACAGTTTTTCCAACAGTAATTTTTTTTCTTCTTTTGTAGATGCTTGAATATTTCTTGATTTTGACTATTTGCCTAGTCATCTCCCCCATTAGGCTGTGAGTGTCTAGTAAGCACCAATAGTGCCTTATTTATTTTTGTGCTACCAATTTCCAAGCCAGAACCTGGCAAATAGTAAATAGCAAATAGGAAAAACATTCACATGTTGAGTGTTAAGAAGGTTTTGGATATTCATAATTATAATGACCCAGCATGGAGATGCTATAATGCATAAAATAATTAATTAATAACAACTTAAAAATAAAGAGATAATGAAGTGCCTAATGTTGCACTTATATGTGAAGTTATATGGTGTTTATCTATAAGTTATAGATAAATACTATACAACATATAAGAAGCTATATGGAGGTTGAAAACTTTATGTTGTTTGGAAAATTTCAAGAAAAGGATAACATTTGAGCTGTATTTTGAGTGCATGATTCAATTAGGTAAAAGTAACAGAAGATTTTTAAGAAAGGGGTACTATGGGAGCAAAGGCAGAAAGAGTTAGTGTATATGGAATGTTCCCTGTGCACTAAGCGCCATGTTGACTCTGACACTGTGTTTGTTAGCTTGATTTTCCACTTAATTCTGTCACTGACACTATCAAGTGGATAGCTGAGGACACCGGATGCCAAAAATTTTAAGAAAACATTAAAGTCCACACAGCTGTCACAGAGTGAAGATGGTGTTCAAATCCAGTTTTGCCCAACTCTGAAGGATCGCTTTCTCCACCATGGGCTGATGTGCCACAGGTGGAATGTAAGATTGAAATAATGAAAATAAACCTGGATCTAGATTATGACAGGCCTTCAAAGTCTGGCAGAGGAAGTGTTTGAACATTCTCCATTCAGTAATCATAACCTTCTTTCAGCTGTCTTGTGAATTGAAGAGGCTGTATCAAAACCAAGGGTTGTTGGCAAAATGTTCAGCCATCTTGCTATTAGTATTCTTTCTTGCAACTGTGAAAGCCAGTGCTGATAGATCATATGCAATTTTTTGCTCGTTCTGCACATTGCCTCGAAGCCCTTATTAGGAAGTATTCATTAGAAGCTTTTGGTTGATCCATAACTATTCCTCCTTCTTAGCATCAGTCCTATTTCCTTATGAGGAGTTACCTTGCCACCATTTTGCACAAGGTGGGTAAAACCATAAACTATATAAAACAATTTAGTTATGAAGTATGAAGAGCTTCCTGAAGGCTGTGGCAGGATACTTTTGCCAGATCTTATACTCTCAATAGTACCAAGAAGTGAACATGTGATCTAAGCCTAATTAGACAAAAACATTCTTTCCAAGGAGTTAGAATCTTGAACAGAGCTATTTGGGATTTAAAAAACAAGAAAACAAAATCAAGAGCAACAACCCCCATCCCCATGCCAAAAAAAAAAAAAAAAGCAAAACTGTACATTCCTCTCAGACAAGAAAGCTACATGAGGCAGTAGAGAGTTACCTGCTGCTTTCCTGCTTTCTTTTTATTTTTAAAAATATTTTTAAATTTCAAACCATCTTCTCTAGCATTCCCATTAAAATAGTGAGTTTCCCAGTAATATTATTCCAATAAGGTTTTTTTTTTCTCTTTTTGCACAAGTTAGCCAGAGCCAATATTTGTGGCTTGCAACCAAAAAAACTCATAATCCATACCATTTTTCTTTAGTCAGAGTTGGCACGTAACTTAAAAGCCAACAGGCCCATGATTTAATACCAATGGCACATGATTTAAGTCTAATAGGATTTAAATATGGAAAATATGCTGTGGTATTTTTATACTGTCAACTTGGCTAAGCTGAAACTATATTTCCCAGAATTCCTTTTTCCATATGGTTATAAGTTAAAGTTGGCCCAAAGAGAAATTTTTGTGATATTTGGAAGGTGGAAGGGAAGCAGGAGCCATTATGAGCTAGAGGTCTTCATTGTCACTAATAATGACAGTTTTGCAAATGTGACCTCAAGTCCCTTGTACATATTAAGAACTCCATTACAAATGCCATTCCTGAACAATAGAGATTCCAGACTGACAACAAATACAAAATCAAAAGGCTTCCATTCTCTCTTCTACCGTCTATCCTTGTGGTCCCATTTTAGGAGCTGGATATACCAGATCTGGATTTCTCAGAGAACTCCAATTTGTCTGTTCCCATCAGTGCTTCCAAAAGTCTCTTTCTCTAATCCTGCAACTTGTGTCCTCAGTTTCAACAATTGCATAGAATCTTATTCCTATAATAAATCTCTTATTCCAAATGAGTCATATGTGTTCTACTTTCATGATTGAATACTGATTACTACAATTATTGGTATCAGAATTGGTTCTGAGAAAACAGACCATTAAAGATGATTATTTTTTTTTAATTTTTTTTAACATTTATTTATTCTTGAGAGACAGAGCATGAGCAGGGGAGGGGCAGAGAGAGGAAGACACAGAATCTGAAGCAGACTATAGGCTCTGAGCTGTCAGCACAGAGCCCGTTGCAGAACTAGAACTCACAAACTGCAAGATCATGACCTGAGCCGAAGTCAGACGCTTCACTGACTGAACCACCCAGGCGCCCCAAAGATGATAATTTATAATTGATTCTCTGGTCTTATTAGATTTAAAGACATTAATGTTCTTGCTGCCAATAGCAAAGGGGACACCTACAGTCCATGACATGTTGTGGTAAAATGGTTTCCTAAATTATCACCTGTGGTTTCACTTATAATCAAACGACTATAGAAAAAAAGGCTTTGAGTCACCAAGTAGTTGCTGCTATAGAATACTTCTAATAAAAATAAATATAATGGTTGGCTGGTTGGTTCTAAGTGTGTTAGAAACCATGGAGAATGAAAATGAGCTCAGGGTTTTAAATTCCCAAATCAAAGTTTGGGTAATGGATTAGAAAGCTTCTACGAATGCTCTAAGAAAAATCCATATTTCCTACAAAATTTCTGACGATCAAAGTCTAATGTGCAGAGTAGCTGAATTACAATTAAATCTAATCTCTCAGGGTTTCTTATATTAGAATTAATGCATTGACTGGGAAGGAGTAGGGCCATGAATATTGGGATGGAGATACATGGGCTGGTTTTGACGATGTAGAGGAACTTGAATCTTTACATTTTATTGAGCCTCATCTGCCAGTAGAAGCACCTTTTGTCCCAAGTCTGGGAAAATTAGTCTCCCCTTGACTGAAGAACTTAACTGTCCTAGCCTGAGGAACTTAATTTGCCAGATAATGCTGATCTCCTCCTTAAAGATACCTCACCACTTCTGCTTCCTTCTTTCTAGATCCATGGCAAGACTCAGATTCTGGCATGCTTCTGGGGATCAGAGGAAAATTATGATATGAAAAAGAACTGCTATACGCACCAAAATAATTTATACGATTTATATTCATATATAATGAAATCTGGGAATATGTATGGAAGTGGATTGAAAAGGTATTGGATCAGGGTGGGAGAATGTAATGTTGGGTCAATTTGAATATATTGAGTTTTGTTCACTAAGCAGAGATTCTCATTCAGTGTACTTTGCGTGGCTGGTAAGTAGTTCCAACTTTGGGCTTGGTTAGTTGACTAAAATGAAGTTGAGTTGCCAGAATTCTTTTGATATCCTATAGAGGACACTATGGAAAGGCTTATAGATATTTGAATGAGGGGTTATATTTATCTCATAAGACTGGCTCACCTACCTATATATGTCTAGAAGACATTTCTCTTAGGAAGGCTTTGAGAAGTACATTGATGAAAGGAGGACCGTTGTCTTTAAAAATCTCTACAGTAGCTTTTCCCTGCAGGCCAAGAATGACAGTAAGAAGTGGTGCCATTAAAACAGGATCTCTGAATTCCGCTGGGATGATGGGGTGTCAAGGTGGCAGAGGCCAAGTGATAGCACTTAACTGAGACAATATAGGTGGAATTACTATGAGTAGCACATTTGAAGTGGTAATCAGGTAATCAGGAAGAGGATTTCAACCACAGAGACAATCGTCTTTAGCTAGTTGATCACGGCATCCCCAAGACTGCAATATACGGGCACATTATTCAAGTCTTACTTGATTTGTAATTGATGGAAAAGCTCTATGTCCGGTGAATAGAAGTTTGACTTGGATCATCAGAATGAAGAATCATTTACCACTCCCGTGCCAGTTCACACTTACAGTGTATTTTGTGCCCAGCTCTTAATTTATGAAGGAGACTGAGTGAAGTTGCAAAGAGGTCAATGCCATTAAAAGCTTAATGTTACTCACAGTTCCCCCAGAAATAAGAGTCGCAGCTTGCCACACAGAGCCACAGGAGGAACACCAAGTTTTGATTGGGAAGCAGAAGCTAGTGATAGGTTTAGGCCAGAGCCTTTATTGGGGTTTCTGTGGGAAAGGCAAAGCAGTGCAATGTAAACAGTTGAGGACTGGCTAGCTGGAATAATTTCAGTGGGCTCTAAACTCTAAGGGTGAGTTCTAGTTGTCTGGTATCTGAGCCTGGGATGATTAAGGCAGAGGAGTACTGCCTCCTGATGTACGTAGGTCAGATAAAGCAGGTGTGGCTCTAGCTGGATAGTTTGCATATAAACTCATCCAGTATATCTTTCTCTAGCTTTCCCCAAAAGAATCTTTGGCCGTTTTTTAAGGGTGACAGGTGCCTTAAGAAAGGGAAAGTCATCATACAATTCAGGTATTGCTTGAAACTGGCTCTGAACTGCTAATAATTCTTAGAGACACAAAATGCCACTGTGACCCATCAATTAGATGGGAGAGTTTTGGAGATCAGAATATTAATAAGGTTTAGGTTGTTTTTGTCTCATGCAGGGTTATCCCCAAATACACGGTGTGGCTGTTTCCCAGTTACAGAATGCCTAATTGGAATAGACATACTAAAAAATTGCCAGAATACTTATATTGGTTCCTTGACTTGAGAAAGCCTCTAGAATAACCTATAGCTACAAAAATAGTAAACCAATGGCAACACCTCATTCTCGGAAGGGTTTCAAGACTAGTGCCACCATAAGAAACTTAAGATTGTAGAAACGATCATTTCTAATAAATTCCCAAATCACCTCTCCTATTTGGCCTGTGCAGAAGAAGACAGATGTTAGAGAATTAATTAATCATCTGGTAAATCAATTGCAGCAGCTGTTTAAGATACGGTTTCTTCACTGGAGCAGATCAAAACATCCTCTATTACACAGTTATTGATTTGGTGCATGTTTTTGTCTTCCTACCTGTTACTAAAGACCCCCTAAAACAGTGTATTTTCATTTGGCATGGCGAGCAATGCACCTTCCCCATCCTACTTCCAGGGCTATGGCAACCTTCCAGCTCTCGGCCGTAACCAGTCTGTAGGGACTCTGATTGTCTCTGCATTTCATCAAACATCCTACTCCTCCACTACATCAATGCTTGTACCTGATGAACAGAAAGTAGTAACTGCTCTAGACATCTTGGCAGGATACATGTGTATCAGAGGGTAATTGTATTTCCACAAAATTTTAAAGGAGCGTACCTCAGGAAAATGGTCTGGGGTGTGTTAAGATGTGTCATTCCAAGATAAGGACAGGTTGCTGTGTCTGGCAACTTCTGTGGAAAAACAAGCTCAATGTCTCTATCTCAAGAGCTTCTTTAGATTATATAGATAACATAGATCTCACTATTGAATAACTGGAAAGGTTGCAATTTTTAGTGGGGGCCAGAGAAAGATTCAGGTGCATGGACCATATGACCCGGCAGAGCTAATGGTACTTAAAATGTCTGTGGCAGACAGAAAAGTTTTACGGAATTTTTATCAGGACCTATAGGTAAATCACAGTGCAAACATTTAGGATTTTGGAATATGCCATGCCACCCTTTTCAGATGACAATTCTATTTTCGAGAAACTTCTAGCTTGCTACTGGGTCCTAGAAGAGCCTGAACTACTGTCATGGGTTATCAAGTTATCATGTAACCCGATCTGACCATCAGAAAAGTCAGGTGTTGTCTGACTTATTAAGCCATAAATTTGAGTACGTGGTGCTTTATTCCACCATTAAGTGGTAGTGGTTTATATGAGATCAGGCTTGAGCAAGTCCTAAAGGCATAAGCGAGTTGCATTTACAAGTGACACAGATTCTCATAGTGTCTATTGCTTCTACACTTTTAAATTTTTTTCTCATCCCACACTTATGGTTATTTAATGGGAGGTTCCTTATGACCAATATAGTGAGGAAGAATATTTCTGGTCCTGGATTACATATATTCCTGTATGACATGCTGACACTATCTGAAATGACTAATAGTTTGGTTTAGAGGGAACACGATTGGAAAACTGGTCTTGAGGTGGTCTGCATAAGTGGTATATGGATGAATGTCTCCATGTGGGCACAGAGTATGAAGATATTTGTATCCCCAGTGAATGCTCAGTAAAGAGTACTCTTAACAAAGGAGAATCTTAATAATCAGGTGGTTAAGATCACTTGTTCTGTGAATGTCAGTCATCCTCTTTCACCCATTACCTTGTTCTTGCCCAATAGATGCATTAATAAAATCATTATGGGTTCAGCAAACTGGATTTTTACTCACTGAAACCAATATGGTTAGAGCTGTTGCTGAGTGCCCTACCTGCCGATAGCAGGGGCCAACATTTAGCTCCAATATGGCATTATTCCTCAGGAGGATCAGTTACCTATGGAAAACTGATTACATTTGATCACTTCCATTGTGGAAAGCTCAGTGCTTTTTTTTTTCTTTTTTTTTCTTTTTGGAATATTTTCAATATACACTTTATACCCCTGCCCAAAATGCTTCTACAAAATCTACCATCCATGAATATTTAGACTGCCTTTATTCACTGTCAAGGTAACTCACACAGCATTGCTTTTGACATGGGAATTCATTTTACAAGAAGTAAAATATGAGATTGGTTCATGCCTATGGAATTAACTGATCTTATCATGTTCCCCATCACTGGAACACAGATGACCTGATAGATGAGTTAAATGGCTTTTTTTTTGGAACAATCAGCTGTGTGACAGCACTTTCTAGCTGGAATTATGTCCTGTAGGCTATAGTATATGCTCGGAGTCAGTGATTGATTCACTGGTATAATATGGTGTTGTTTCTTCCAAAGTTAGGATTCCTAGGTCCATGAATAAAATATTGGCGATGAGAACAGCTTTTCTCAGTTTTATATTTAGTAATCTACTAGCTTTTTTTTTCTGTGCCCGCAACTCTGGGTTCTCCTGGTTTAGAGCTCTCCTGTGCTCCATATCTAGGACTTCGTCCTCAATGACAGCTATATTTGACTCTTCATGTGATAGGTTACCTAAGTTTTATATGCATATATTTGGGCATAATGCTTAAGGAATACAAAAACCAAAGGGAGAATGATGCTGTATCTTGAACATTCCTCCTTCACTTTCTGCACCCTACTCTGCTCAATGACCAAGAAACCTGGGTTTAAAATTTGGCAATATCCTTGACAAGGCATAGACTATATCATCAAATGATCTCCAGCAGTGGCCATAACTTAAGCAAGGATCTCTTCCTTCTCCCATAAAGTCACAGATACTTTAGTACTTTGGGTCTGAAATACTAAATGATTCCATTTAGTTTGAACTTGTGTCTTCCCTTCCCAGGTTGAGATAGAAAAAAAAAAAAAAAACTTTCTTCACTTCCTTTTCTTGATTTTTCAAGACAGCTGGACTAGTGCCCAGTCATATTGGCAAATCACACCCCTAATTTATGCGGAAGATGATAAAGCTTCATCCTTACTGATTTTTAGTGCATAGAAGCATATGGAATCAGAAAGTGCCAGACCCAGCTTTGCACTCCAGGAATGTGTGGGAAGGCTTACCAGCACTTATGGGGTGAAGAAAAAGGAGACATGAGTGAAACTCATAAAACAGGCTAAGTTTTCTTTCATTACTCTCACTTTTGGGTATTTTAGGATACATTTCTGAAAAGAATATATATATGAAAAATATAAGAATAATACATGGCCTAAACTGTACTAGGCCTCTTGCTATTTAAAGGGATTTCTTTATTGTTTAGGATTGTTTTTGTAAGTCTTTCTTTAACAAATCCAATGTATATTATCCCCGGTGTTTTTTTTTTTTTTTTTTAATTGCCATTTTCTCTCCATGTCCACAAGAATCTCATGAGATTATAGTGTAGTTGAATACTATTTTATCCAATAAGAATTTTTCATTTAATTTTGAAATCTAAAGAATGGGGACTATAACTAAGGTGAGATTTTATTTTCCACTTTAACTACAATACTAATTTCTCTAATGCTCTAACTGGTAAAATACACACCGCAGAGGAAGTGTTGGATTTCCCTGGACACATTTTCACATTATAGTCTCCTGTATTTGTTATAAACATTAAATTGTGCCCATTCTTTCAGCACCTATTAACACTCATTCTCAGAACATCAACTCTCTCCATATTTGAAGTCGATGAGAGCCCTAGTTAATGGGGCAAATCTATTCCCTGGAGGTTACACCCAGTCTTGTCCGAGAAATAAATTTAAATATGTTGTCATAGTTCCAAGTATTAAGCAAGTTTTTATTAAAACAAATGTTCCTATCCACTCAAGCAGACGATAGCACTGAGCCTGAGTAAGGAAACAAAGAAAGCTCTAATCAAGCAAGATAGAACTTTCCAGACTAAAATGATTCTTTTAGTTTGCCACTTTATACATATTATTATGTAAAGTGATAGATATGTACATATGCATATATATACATGTATATATGTACACACACACACGCACACACACACACATACAAATATGATATACAATTGCGGAAATCACAGAGAAATTCTGTGGTATTGCAATATAATACCATTCATCATTTTTTATTTTATTGCAGTTAAACATCTATTATTTGCTTTCTAGCATATATTTTCCTCTCTTCTGCTAACAACTTTCCGATTTTCCTCCAGGAAATATCTCCAATCCCTTTTCAGTCCTTTGCGTTATGTGGGGCTCTTCCTCCAGTTCAACCATGAAGTAAGCGACACAGATCTCAGCCAATTAACACATGGCATTCCTATGGCTATAGTGATTGGCCAGGGATGGTCGTGTGATCTGAGTGTCAGTAAGATGCAATGATGTTTCTTCTGGGTGTGCTAGGATAAAGAGTCTTTGTTTTTCTCTTTGGATATGTACCTTAGAAGATTAGTAACTACTGCTGTTGCAGTCTTTGTGAAATCAGGTGGAAAATGGAGCCAACTTCAACGTAGCATCTCCAAAGAAGTAAAGAAAATGACTTTTGGTGCCATCATTTGTCAGTTGAGCCTTGAATGAAAATAAGCCTGAATATCTACGCCTGGACTCCTTACTTATTTAATACAATAAATCCTCCCCCTACTCCTTTTATGGCTTAAGTTGTTATTAACAGAAGAAATAATTCTAACTGGAACAGTCATCAAAATTAATGGCACTGCTTTTGGCACTGAGGATATAGATGGATATAAAACACTGTTCCGAACTTCAAGGAACTCACAATCCTTGAGAGAACACACACATTATTCCAATGTATTAGACTTATTCATGGAGTAATAAGGAAGCACAGGTTTTGAAGAGAGCAGGCTATAGAAATCTTCCTAGAGAAGTGATATTTAAATTAATTCTTCAAGGAAATACACATTTAAATAAAACTGGCTTGATTTCTACCTAAATTTTATTTTCTCCCAAAACACTGACACAAGGATTTGGGTACAGTAATTTATTATTACCTCCTAAATAAATTAGGGAGATAATTCCGAGAAGCACAAGTGACGGAGTGGAAGAAATGAGAGAGGAATGGGGAGAAAAAAAAACAATAGAGCATGTGTTAATGAGTTAATTAGTATGGACACCTGAGACTTAGTCCTATTGGTGATTCTTGGAGCGCCTATTCGGCCAGGGAGGCCAGGGTATTTATCCATCCCCTTTTTGGTTGAGTATTGCCTCTTGGAACTTTATCTCCCTTGCAATTCTTGGTTTCACCTGTGTGTGGTGGAACAAGCTTCTGCGGTACTAGAGAAAGCCCTCAGATAGACTAAAAGAGCCATATGCTGCAAGGATGCTGGGAACTAGCAGCAGATAAATTGAGGTGAGCCTAAGGGATATGGGGGAAAGTATCAATATGCATGTGCTACAATTCCCATTTTCTGGGTGAAGTCTTCCCCTCCCTATAATTTTCATGAATTCCCAGTGCTTTTAGTTGGTTTTGAGTTCCTAACTCCAGTGAACTATTTCACTGTAGCTATTTTCTTCCTTCTGTTTTGTGCCAACCCTATGTGGAACTCAGCCATTTATCTTCAATTTCCTCTGAAAACTTATAGAAGGCATTTTTGTAGGGTGCCTTTTGATGGGTATGTGTGTGTAGCACAATCTTCATAAGATGAGGTCAGTGGAAGAGTTTTCATCTCTGCAATAAAAACATCTTAAAATTTGGTATTTCACATTCTTAGCCTTGAAAAGTCATAGGCCGCTATTTTGGGCTGGGTTCCTTAGGAGTGGAGCCTGAGACAAGGTTTCCTGGGCAATGATTTATTAGGGAGAGGCTCCAGTGTAATTTGTACAGGAAAGAAGCAAGGGACATAGGGAAAGAAGACATAGGACAAAGGGAAAAGCTAGGCAAAAACATGGATTCAACTGACCCCATAGTGAGCTCTAGAACCAAAATGGTACTACACTACTGTCCTTGCTGAGGACAAAGGACCAGTCTTTTTGTACCTCTGTGCTAGTAAGCTGCAGGCTATCTCTGAGAGGAGGGTATATCTTCCCAGGCATTTCTCTATTGGTGCTACCATAATTAAGAGGCGATTTTCAGAAGAAGGGTGCCGCTGTGAGCTGTTAGCAGCCAATGCTCACAGAGGTGGGGGTGGGGGTGGGAGCACCTGCATCTTCTTGTCAGAGGGGATATAAGTAGAACACAACCACCTCTACTATGGTCACTCTGACCTGGCAGTTTCTCACTGGTCAGTCTCCTCCATCGGTTCTGGCCTTCTGCAATAGTGCTCACCTCCATTTTTCTCTCAAGACTCCCTTCTCCAATTTCTGGCCAGTCCTATCGGTTCTAAGTGCAAATCAACATTTGATGTTATACAAAACAATCGACTCTCAATATCCTTCTCAAATAAGGACTCTCTTTGCCTACCCAAAGGATCAGAAATGTGTTGAGTTCATTCAGTAAAGGGTTATTTGCTTGATTCATTTTGGTTCTTGTTTAGCTTCATGGAAAAGCACGCAGAGCCCTTGAAGTTTTAGTCTCCATGCCCCTTATCCATTTCTGAATGTGGAGCTATGGTTTATCATTGAAATGAATGCCTTCATTAGCAAAACAGCCTATAGTCAGTTAGATTTTACACAGCAATGATTTTATCTACAAAGGATGAATAGCCACTAGATAAGGAGACAACTTGTTTCTGGTGGATAAAGCATCTTGCTTTGGGTCGTACAGAAGTGACCATGGTTAACTTTGGAAACATGCCAATAGTTCAATTTGGTTTGAATTCACCTGGTAAAGGGACAGAGCAACCATGTGAAATGAGTTGCAGAGGTAAGTAGGTCGGGATCATAGTTTTAATTGTTGAATATGTGACACCAAAGAGTATAGACTTTGCCTTGAAAACATCATGCGCTATTCACACTGGCATTTAAGAAAGACCATTCTCTTACCTTCCCTGTGGAGTGTGGGCTTGAGAAGGGTACCAGTGGGACAGAGACATCAGTTATTAGTTTTTCTGCAAAAACAGGAAAAATAACGCCATTTCTAAGTGAAGATTATCACAATAATGATGAAGAGAATGGTAAGTGTAGATAACATTTAAAAAATAGAAAGGACAGGATCAGATGATGGCTAGAATACAAAGAGAAGTACTCCAGAAAGATTATCAGCTTTTGGGCTTACCATTTTACTAATACTCTTTGTCTTTCCCTATTGTTATTGCTACTCTCGATAAAACAAAAATGGCATTATTCTTTACATATTGTTTTGTAGCCTATCATGTCATGAAAATCTTTCATTATAATAAACATGGCATAAAAATATCAATTTAAATAATTGCTCAGTGTTTCGTAGTACAAATGTGGAATAATTTATTTAATCTTATTATTGGCATTAGATTCTTTACTGTCTTTAAATTTTTTTTTTTTTTTACATTTTTTATTTATTTTTGAGAGAGAGAGACAGAGCACAAGTGGGGGAGGGGCGGAGAGAGAGGGAGACACAGAATCCGAAGCAGGCTCCAGGCTCTGAGCTGTCAGCACAGACCCTGACACGGGGCTTAACCTCACGAACCGTGAGATCACGGCCTGAGCTGAAGTTGGATGCTTAACCGACTGAGCCACCCAGGTGTCCCTGTTTACTGTCTTTAACTATTACAAATCATGTTGTTACAATTATCCTTAAAAACAAACATGTATTCGTGTTCTTATTACTGTTTGAGGATGTTTCTAGAAAGGAATTGCTGCATTTTTAAGTCTTCCGATAAATATTGCTAAATTGTTCTTCAGAAGGTTTATGTCTTAAGATATTCATAAAACCACCTACTTTTTTTTTGAAGTGTTTTAGAAATTCCACTCTGTGAAAGAAGCTTTCTCATGATAGGGTAAGTTCTAGTGGCAAAAATTTAAATGTTTTAATGGCTACTTCTACCTTTGCCTAATTTCTACAGATATTGGGAGCATTAGAGATTTTTATAGTTCTAGTGAGAAATATTGTCCTTTGCAATCCTATATGTCACTAATGGTTTTCCTTTTGAGAAAGGAGAAAATACTCTCAAAAGTCAACTTCAAACTTTATCTTTATAGTATTTATTAATTGATAGTTTGTAAATTTGCTTCCCCGCTCATCAACAACTGACAAAAATTTATTGAAAACTCATACTTCTTCTAGGTAACGTGGATAAAACTATCCCTCCTTCAGGGTAGTTGACATTCAGCCAGTAATCATGATGAAATGATAATAGCAGGCATCTGACATTATGTGGTGCTTCCTATGGGCCAAGTGTTATTTTTTAAGCAACACTATGAAACCATTAATATTATTGTCTTTATGAAGGAGACAAAAGATATAAGATATTTCAATGAAATATAGTATGCATTAAACTGCTGTAAATCACAGGGTGTGGTAGGAATACATGAGAGGGGTTCCCAACGGTCTTGCAGGTTTAGCAAGGTTTAGTCTTGTAGGTCTTAGCACCGGTTTTCTAGAAGAGTTAATATCTAAATTGAGACATCACAGTTGTAGAAGAGTTAGTGTATGTGTTCTGAATGCTTTTATTTGTAAAAAAAAAATATCTTAGGAACCTCATATTTGCTTTCAGTAGTGTCTACGTTGAGGAAATGTTGTTTGTCCACTTTGAGAAAATGTGGCCTAGGGTATGATTCTTGAGACTTCTTTCTGAGAGTTTATTCATTATTTCCACTCCCATTTTGCTTTCGACCACACTACTTCTGCATTTTGGCCCAATTAGTCCACTAAAAGAGTGTAAGTCAAGGTCACCAATGACTTTCTAATTGGAAAAATTCAATGTCAATGTTAATTTTTTTGACTCCTTTTCATTTTACTCATCCCGCACCCTCCACTTCTGATAACTTCTTATGAGTTTTTGGTTTTAGATTCCACATAAAAATGAGATCATGCAGTTTTTGTCATTCTCTGCCTGACTTATTTCACTTAGCCTAATGTTCTCAAGCTCTATCCTTGTCACAAATTGCAAGACTTCCTTCTTTTTTGTGGCCGAATAATATTCCATTGTGTGTGTGTTTATATATATTTTAGTATATATTTTTTAGGCAGTCAGCCATCAGTGACAATGCCTAGGTTGCTTCTGTATCTTGGTTATTGTTCGTAGTGCTGAAATAAATGTGGGGATGCAGATATCTCTTTGAAGTACTGTTTTCAATTGTGTATTCATGGATAAATACCCAGAAGTGGAATTGCTATCAATGTTAATTCTTCAGTTCTTGTGTTACTTAGCATCTTTCAGAAATGTAAAACTATTCACTATTCCTTCTCATTTAAAAGTCTCTGCTACTCGGCTCTGGGCTGATGGCTCGGAGCCTGGAGCCTGTTTCCGATTCTGTGTCTCCCTCTCTCTCTGCCCCTCCCCCGTTCATGCTCTGTCTCTCTCTGTCCCAAAAATAAATAAAAAACGTTGAAAAAAAATTTAAAAGTCTCTGCTACTCATCTAATGTTATAAACCAGAAATCTGCAAACCATCCCGTGATACTTACTTTCCCTCACCCATCTCATGTATAAACCCTGTCTTGTTCCCTTTCTTTTTTTTTTTAAGTTTTTATTTTAATTCCAGTTACTTAATTGTTCCCTTTCATTTGTATATCAATCTTTCCCACTGGACAAACTAGTAGGCCCTGTTTGGTGGAATTTCTAAGCCAATCTTAATTGCCTATCATAATCTCCAGGCTTTCTTACAAATAGGATTTAGAAAATGAAGATTCATGGCCAAAACCTGGGACAAATCAAACAATTGAGGTTCTTCCAATGCTTCATTTTAGTTGCATCTGAAAACTGGTGAATCAGAGATAAACCACACATTCAGTTCTCATTCACTCTCCTGGGCAGATTTATCTGGCTAATTCCACTGGCTTATAGGAAACTTGGGTTTCTCCAGCACACCAGTGCGGTTTAACTTTGGGAGAGACACTGAAGCTCTGGGATTAGTTTTCTTATACGTAAATTTGGGCTAATAATAGTACCTCCCCTATAAAATTATTTTGACGATTAAATGATCTAATGTACACAAAACACCTAATTTAGTGTTAGGCGTGGTGTAAATCCACAAGACTCTTGTTAGTAGTAATTAACAGTAGGAGTAATAGTTGTTCTAGTTCTTTGATTGTAATTACTACTCCTTATTTGGTTGGGAACCCTATTCTCAGTTTTCATGACTTGGGACCTAGTACTATAGTCTCTGTATAGCCTCTATTTACTATCTAGTAAGAGCAAAATCTCTGGATCTGTGGCTGCAGGCTGGTTGATTTTGGAGTTGTAGCTTTGGCTTAGATCTGTTAGTGCATTGTCACACCTGCAGTCTGAACATCCAGATTGATTGAAACATTCCTTAACTTGTAACTTCCTTGGGATATTTTGACCTCAGGTCAATTTCCAGTACTTACCTACAGCTTATGTTCTGAACCCAGATTTGTCACACTGGTGTACTGATTCCCTCTAATTTCCACTTGGATGTTCTTTCTCAAGGGCTTAACTGCTACCTGGCTTTTGTATATCTCAAGAATTAATGTGTCTCCACTAATATGTAAGATGATTTTGAAGGACAGAGGAAAACTATTTCTTCTGTATGGAGGAAACAAGGTGTTAATGGAAAGGTGGTATTTAATATGGCTTTTAAAAATTGGGGGGAATCTGAGTTGGAGATGATGGAAATATAGGCATGGGTAGCAGCTGGGTAAAATGCTGGTGGCATAAAAATGAGGTGACAGGTGATGACCCTGGTTCCTGAATTTATAGTTTAACTGTACTTACATGTAATTCCTGCTGAAATCCATACTACTGGATCCAGACTTGATTCCTATCTATTCTCCACCTGATTCCAAACTAAATTGAACCCAAATATTAAAACCTATCCAATTTCTCTTAACTGTTGTGACTATGTATCTGTCCAAAGAGGCATTGAAACTTGGAAATGTACCCTTTGTTCTTAGGGGTTTTCTTGCAATTTTTCCAATTTCCCCATGATTTGTTCTCGCATCACTGTCTGTATCTCTCTTCTTTAGAGGACTAGCAAGAGGTGTAGGTAAGATGAAGAGACTATTGAAAGGAGGGATCTCATTGTGTTCAGACTGGGCAAATTCTTTATATCTCGGGTCAAGCTTTGGCAAAGGAGGGCCTGTGGCCAAATTTGGCCTGCCTCTTATTTTTATTCTACCTTCTGTGCTAAGGATAGTGTATACATGTTTAAGTTGGTTGAAAAAATATTAAGTGAAGAAGAATATTGCAAGACACAAAAACTATATGAAATTCCAGTTTCAGGGTCCATCAATAAAGTTTTATTGGACAACAGCATAATCATTTGTTTATTGCCAGTGGTTATTTTTATGCTACAATGGCAAAGTGGAATAGTTGTGACGGAGACAGTGTGGCCCCCAAAACCTACAATATTTACTATCTAGCTCTAAATTTACAGAACAATTTGCTGACCTTTGTCTTGGTCTTCACTTTTTCTTATAAGATATATTATGCCTGGACTGGCATTTCATTAATATTATCTTGCTTCTCTTTTTTCTTATAAAAAGGAATTGACTTTTAAAGGTATAAAGCCTGTTTTAAACACTACTGATCATATAAGCCATAATGTAGCTAAGCTGTGAAAAATGTCCAATTGTACTCATTTTTTAAAGCCTCCTCAATATCTACTATAGGGTATATTGGCATAGAAACTTGCTCTAATGAAAGAAGTCACTGTAAGAGTGGAATAAGGATCCTCGTGCATTGGCCGCATTGGAGTCCCATTGAGGTATGGGATGATTGTTGAGGGTGGAAATGGTGCCATCGATAACTTAATTGTCGTTCCTTAGCATCTGAAAAGGAATCCTTGGAAATTTATTTTTTGGAGTGGTAATAGTTGTCCTGACAGCCTCAATCAATTTTAACCTTTGACTAAGCACTAGAATAGTAATATGAGACTGGGTAAGTGACCCTGAGTTTGTTCTCTGATTTAAACACAATTGAATCAGCTTTGTTTGTTTGTTTGTTTTTTAAACTGGGACTTGAGAAACAAAGCAAAACAATTAGAAATAAAAACCATGGCAAACAGTAGGACACAATGTGTATGTCCCCACTAAGGAAGTAGGTTTATCTATCTGCCTTCCTCATTGGACTGAGGTCCCTTCTAAAAACCTTCATAATTCAGTTCTGTCTAGTGCCTTATCTGGTGAGTAAATAAAATAAGAAAATGAAAAAAATAAAAGGGAAGAGATATTGTACAGTGATAAAGAAAACAAAACACTTTTTTCCAAAAGCAGAGAAAAATTAAATATATGACTCAACATATGAGCAATAGTGTTGACATGTTTCTAGATTAAAAAAATGAAATTTATTTCTCTTTTGACCTAGCTGATTACACTGAGAATGTTGGTTCAAACTCAGCTTACAAGGTCTTTTCTGCTATATTCTGTTATTTTTTGACACGTAGTGTTCTCTTCTTGAGTGAGTCTAATCCTCTAAATTCAGATATTGTCTACTCTCTGTGTATGTTAAGAGATGACTGTCATATTTAATAAATATCTAATTACCCTAAACCAAGGGCTTTCTGGAAAACAAATGTTGCTGTGACAATAGTTGTTCAGGCTATTGTACATTAAAAAGAAAAAAAAAAGATTTATCTATGCAAGGACAAATTGTAAAGTTATTCTAGAAATAACTTTTTCTTTTTTTTTTGAGCTACTGTGTGTGAAGTATTTCAAAAGTTTCATTGTAGTTAATCCTCACAGCAGTCCTTACAGATGCTATACAGATTAGGATACTGAGACAGACACAAAGAAAATAACTTTTCCAAAGAAAGAAAAAAAATGGAATGTGTCTAATTCTACAGCCCAGATGCCTAAATGAGAGACCTGTTTATGGGTGGGATTCTGGACCTGATTGTTTTTGTGAGGTGATACACCTTCAGGATAATCATTTGAAGACTAAGACTTCAGCTGTTAAGAAGAAAACATCTCTGAATATTTCCTATTTTCTCCTATAGTCTCACCTTGCGGTGACGATGAGTCAGATCAGAGGAAATGCGTGCCACTCTAACTGGTGTTCCACATAGAGAAGCATTTGCTTCGGTCCTGAAACTGAAGGAAGGCCTCTAGTGTAATCAGATCTGCCTTGACAATCAGTGAAGAAAGGCTTCAGGACTGGTTTATTTTTATTTCCCAGCCAGGAGTACTGGGGAACTATGGTATCAGTTTAAAGGAAACTAGTTGACATGAAGCCAAAGAAAATTAATATTTCAAAACAGGGAGGAAACTCATAAAATATCAAAAAAAGTCGAGTTTTTGATGCATTATAGCACTATTATAAGCTTTACTTAAATTATGTTAAAATTGTTATTTTCGCTTTAAAGATTAGTGAAACCTCTAATATGTTTTAAAATAAACCAGGCTGGCTGTCTGAAAGTAATTGAGCCATTTGGGCCAGTTAAGAGATTTTTTTTTTTTGGCTGTATTTTCCCATGGAGATAATGTAAATGCAACATTGCAACATTTCTGCTAAAGACAAAATCCTATTGACTTCATTGGGCTTTGGATCAATGGAGCCATCAAGAAAAATAGCACTGATTTAAGTGCCCCTTTTTACTCTTGTGTGAATACCAACAGCCTGTGGAAAAATACAAAGAAATATTAATTGGATGCTGCTATGTAATAGCTTGTTTCTAGACCAAGGAAAAGGCAATTCTAGTGAATTACAATAATATATTTTACTCTCAATAAAATTATGATGTGACTTACTAATTTTCTAGTAAGAGCAACTTACTTGGTGGAACTTTTTTTTTTCTGCAAAATGTTATCAGATATGGAAATGTTACAGTTAATAAAACCAAACAGCAAATATAAATGGAGTATATATTTCATTTAAAAAATTAGACAACTTTTTTAAGATTACTACAGGTAGATGTAATGTACCCATTTTTCTTTAAAAGATTACAATCATTGTATAGGCTGAGTATTTATCCTCCTTAAATGTACATATCTCTCTCTTTCCCTATGTGTATTTGTGTGTGGTGGGGTAAGGAGTATAGACTATCTGATTTCCTGTTGGAGAAAGTATATATTACTTCTTTTATTATAGAAAAAGCAAAGTTTATCATTTAGGAGAACAGGAAACCTCCAAACAAATCACACAAAGAGAAAGGAAAAAGCTACGTTTTAACAAAGAGATATTTTAGTTGGGGGACAGGGACCTATCATTATGAAACAAATGCTTAGGGGCATTTGGGTTCAGTTCCACACATGAGTGCCTCAGTGTACTTCCTTCTGGAAGAAAGCTGTTCAGGTGCCATCTTCCCATTATGGAGGGCTTGTGGGGGGATGGGGAATTTTTTGGCCATGCTCCACCATCATTTAAATAAATCTGGTTGAGTTGGGAAATGAACTCTTATATATGAATTTCAAGTTTTAAATAAACCATTGGTTTGAAGAGGTAACAAATTAAAAGGCAATAATAGAAGTCACCATTTTGAAATTTGATACATGTATAAAAATTCTATTCAACTGCTAAAAATACATGGCACCTCTTAATTTTGTCAGTGTCTCAACTAAATTCCTTTTATCATTTTCTGAAACCTACTGGGTTTCCATGAAACCATACTTAAGAAAACTCAGATTCCTTCTGGAAGCAGATATATGTAGACTTTCATCCCAAGGAGTCCTATTAAACATAATTGTACATTTTAAAAGGGTGAATTTTACAGTATGTGAATTATGCCTCAATTAAAAAAAATAGAAGTAGAAGGGCAATAGGAGATTTTTTTTTTAATGGATATGCTTTGTTATGGGCTGAACTATGTCCCTTCAAAATTCAAACATTAAAATCCTAACCCATAGTCCCTCAGACGTGACTGTATTTGGAGACAGGGATTCCTAAGAGGTAGTTAAGGTAGAAGAAGGTCATACCGGTGGGCTTTAATCCAATATGACTGCTGTTCTTATAAGAAGAGATTAGGATACAGACAGACACAGAATAGCTTGCTATCTGCAAGCCAAGGGAGAGGCCTCAGAGGAAATCAACCTTGCCCACATCTTGATCTCAGACTTCCAGCTTCCAGAACTGAGAGGAAGTGAATTTCCGTTGTTTAAGTCTCCCAGTCTGAGGTACTTTGTTATGGTAGCCCTCGAAAATGAATATACTTGCTGTCTTAATTTCAGTAGTTTTAGCTGAATTTCTTTTAGATCCATTTATATAAGGCAGCATATATTTTATGCTAGATGGTCTAAGGTGTCAGAAGTTACTGCCTTCCTCCTTTTCAGATGTTTTGTTTGTTTACATCTGTTCAAATAGTGCCAATAAAATGGCAGCCACTTGTTTAACTTTTAGCATATTGTATTATTCTTAATACACTTGAAATAATTTCTTTAGTGATTTCCTTTTCTTTGTCATTAGATGTAGTGATTAGATTTTATCGTAAGCTTGAATGATCTATTTAAACAGTGCCTTGTTGCTTACTCATTCTTGTCTTTTAAATTGCCCTGATGAGCAATAAAACCAAAGAAATTGGGAGTATAATATCAAGATTTGAAAATAGCATAGGACTCTTTACCCTCCTCCTCCCCGGTGCACAAATTCCACTTTTTTGGAATCATGGTCAGGGTCCACCAAGCTTGAATGGCTTTCAATAGCCTTAGTTTGAGCTCACTTAATGAACAACGGAAAAGGAACTGAGGTCCCCTGACAGTCTCTAACCTTTACCTAAGGAGATTTTTTTCTAGAATTTGTTACGTACTGATTTCTTTAAAGCAAACTCAACTGAAAGGGTTATATTCAGTTTCCCTCTTTGAAAAGACGATACACAGGCCTGATCTTCATGACTTTATCTTTACTTATTTTCTATATAAGTTTTAAAAAATCAAGAAATATGCTAACCAGCTGTTCTCAGAATTTTCTGAATTTTTTTTCTCAGTGTGTGACTTTGAGACATGTTGGCAGGAGAAGAAGGTGTGAATATTCAAATGAATATTCCTAGAAAGGATATAAAAATCTACTTAAATTTTTTTTTTAAATCTCTTTAATACAACTTCTTCCCTGCTGGGAAATGCAAGTGCATTAGGTGGGAACAAATCCCCATTGTAATAGCTACTTATGGGGGATCTACAAATATTTGCACATTTCTTTCTTTTATTTATATAGTAAATACTTTTCTTCTGTCTCATAAATATAGGCATTGCCTAGGCACTGGCAATGTAGTAAGGGAGAACTACAGATAACAACTAGGCTTATGAGAAGCTTACAGTTTAATAGGGAAGACAGACATCAAACAATAATGACACAAACATATGACATACATTATGACCTAAATAATTAATTGTTGATTTGATGTGACCCTGAGGGAGAGAAACAGGTACAGAGACAATGTGGAATAATGGGATTTATCCTTGTCTGTGTGACTAGTAAAGCTAATAAGGCTTTCCCAAAATCAGCAAGGAAGAAAGAGCCTAAATCATGCAGTGCCAGCTTAAAGATTTTGGCCTATATCATAAGAAGAATGAGAGAACATGAAAGGGCCTCGAACAAGGAAGGGCCACCATCAGAACCTCATTTTTAAAAGATTACTGCAATGGCAATGTAGAAAATGGATTGATTGGGAGTTAGAGGAGATGGAGGGAGGCAAACGAGCTGGCTCTCATCAGAAGTCTGTGTTAGAGAGGATGGGGACTTCATTGTGGGTGTTGATAGTGGCAAATGTACAAAGAGAACAGATTTTGAGCTACTTAAGTAGAACTGATAGGACTTAGCATGATGTGAGGGGTGAGGAATAGAGATAAATCAGAGATGCATCCACAATTTCCAGTTTGAATAACTGGATGGATGGGGGTGCCATTTATTAAAATAGGGTGTATATTGGTTGTATTTGGCAGACATTAAAACACTATATAGGTATCTTGAAGGTTATAGGCCCCATCAACCCAAGGGTATAGATAGAAGTTATATAAATACTAATATTCAGTTACCTCTAGTTTAAAGTCTCCTTGCTCACTTAGAAATCCCAGTCCCTTATAGTAATTTCTAGAAATTCTAGAGGGTGTGTGTGTGTGTGTGTATGTGTGTGTATCTATATCCATGGAACAATCTAGGACACTGGTCCTTGTTATCTTTTGCTATTCCAAAAAGTCATTTTGATGGTTCCACCCCCATAGGTAGTCATAGTTTGTTGGGTAAATTAGAATTACAATATTAATATAAAAGTTATATTTTGACTGAATATATGTTAATTGTGTTAGAACTAAGGTCACCGAATTAAAAAAAAAAAAGACATTCATTTAAATTTGAATTTTAGATAAACAACAAGTACTTTTTTAGTAGAAAGATGTCCCAAAGACTGCATGGGACATACTTATACTAAAAATTGTTTGTTGTTTTTGGAAATCTGAATTTAACTAGGCATTCTGTGATTTTGGGTAACCTGCTTAGAATGCATACACAGAATTCTGACTATGTTTTCTAATGGTTACATTTATTAAAAAGATGTTCTTCTCATCCTGGAAATTCTTCAGCTGCCTATGTTTTCCAAGTGGCAGAATATCCTTATTAAACACAAATATATTTGCTTATGAAGACTAATGGGTAGGTGTCTGAGTCAAATCACAAGGTGGTAAAGAGGACTTCGCGTGTAGCCAATTTCTAAATTTCCAAGAGGGATCTAGAAGATCTGTAGCTACTTTGAAACATTTTCTATGATCATGTAGTGCAAAAATAACTCAAGATGATTCATAGACTAGATTCTGAGTTGTCCTGAAGACTAAGGGCATTGGTTTTTTCTTTGAAAATAGTATTTGGACTATTTAAATCTGTAAATTTAGGGGCATCTGGGTGACTCTGTCGGTTGAGCATCCAACTTTGGATTTCAGCTCAGGTCATGATCTCAGGGTTGTGAGATCGAGCCCCATATTGGGCTCTGTGCTGGGCCTGGAGGCTGCTTGGGATTCTTTCTCTCTCTCTCTACTCCTTCCGCTGCTCACACACCCATGCACTCTCTCTCTCAAAATAAATCAACTTTAAAAATAAATATAAATAAATCTATGATTTTACTTTAAAAACAGCATTGGTTACATCTTTGTAGGTATTATTTTCACTGCTTGTTAGACTATTTCTTGTGTCTGTGTTTCCTATGTAAACCAATAGATACATAGAGGATTAAAAAATTTCTTAGTATGTGAGGTTTCCTTTGCTGTGGTCAGAAACTGGAATATTGGCCTAGAGGAGCTCAGAAGTGCAGTAGTTCTCTGTGAAGATATGATCTAAGAGCAGCCATAAGAGTTCCTGGATTGCAGTAGAGACAGGATCATGGAAAACCTTGAGGAATTCTGAGGCGATGCTTTCACCATCCTAGAGATGAAATCAAAGTTGGGGAATATACAATTTCATTCACTTTTGACACTGCTGTGGCGTCCCTTTTTCTGGCTTCCCCCAAACCATTCTCTCTTGGTTCTCATCTTACCTCCTCGACTTTTCTATCATATCTTTTTGGCACCTTTTCTATTTTGGCTGGGCCCTTAAAGATTCCCCAAGGCCAAATTGTTGGCCTTTTCTTCACTAGCAATCATAAAAAAATCCTGGGAAGATAAAAAGTGAGAGAGCTAACAGATGAAGTAGAGATAAAGACGTCAGGGATTGGATGCCTGCAATGAAGGGAGCCTGGATTAAAAAATCATCAAAACCCAAAGCCACCAGCAAAAAGAACCACCTGCAAAAGAGCATTTTTCAAATGATGTTAGACTTCTCATTAGTCACAACTAGCATGTTTGGGAATATAGGAGAGGAAGGCTTTCGGAGTTCTAAGTGAAAATGATTCTGAGATTAGAATTATAATCTCAATCAAATTATCAATCAATTTAGATGAAGTCATTTTTCTGTATGTCGTAATTGGGAAAGTTAATTATCTATGCATTCTTTATGACAAAGTGATTTGAGGGTATATTCCATAAAATGATATTAAAAAAAAAGATACATCATACAAGAAATAGTGGAATCGATTCAGGCATCAAATGAAAAAAAAAAATCACAGTGTAACAGTTGGTCTCTTTTTAGAAATTTGGTACAAATTAGAATGGTTCAATGGGTTCTAAGAATAATGTCTTCAATAGTGATAAGCATTTTGATATTTAGACAGAATAAGTGGGAAGATACAGACATCAGGAATATCCTAAAGAGAATATATGTTTATTCTCTCAAAAAGAAAACAAAACAGGGAGGAGCAGCCTCAAAACTATATAAGAAAACTAAAATGTCAAATATGAGGTAGATTAACATGGAAAATAATTTGGCGTGAAGGATAGACCTTTTGATCTTGATGTTATGAATATTCTCCTTTGAATTGCATAAAAATATGTATTATCATTTTATTACTTGGTAATGAATAATATCTGCATATTCATAACAGTTTAAACTATTGTATTGACTTGCAATGCTAATCAACCTACAGACAATGTATGGGAAATATTCTGATTAAACACAGATTGTGAATTCTATTAGCCTTGACAATGTAAAAAAGTGAAGTTATACTGACTAGGAGAAGGAGAAGGAAGGGTCCAAGTCTTCCTAACTATTGGAAAGATGAGATAAAATAATTATGCCAACAAAAGACACCCCTCTCCCCCATCTCTTTATACCAATATAGGAGAAAGAAAGAATGCATTTATCAGTGAGTAAACATGCGAGATTGATGCGAATGTAAAGGCAGTATGGAAATGTTTACAAAGTCTGGACAGACTTTCACACAGATTTATACAGAAAAGTCAGAGAGAATAATGAAAACTTCTCTTATCTCCTTGAGAGATAAGAGGAATAGCCTTGTGGCTGTCTCCTGAATAACTTGCCAGAGACTTCTCACTTAATCTTGGACATGTATGTTCACAGTTTCAAGGATCATGCAGTCCACAACCTTGCATTGTAGGGACTAAAAGATCTGACATCTTATCAGAGTTATTAGGTTTTCAAGGTGACACCCTAAGGAAGAGAGGGTAGGGACACAGTCTCCTTCCTTCTCTTTATTAAACAAAAGAGGCTTGATCTTACCCTTGTGATTTGAAAACTTGACCATTTTACTTTATGTAGCATCATTTTACAAAGTGAGGAGTCCAAGGATATAGTTCATGGTTGATGGAACAAAAAATTAAAAGTTAAGTGTAATATATGTTATAAAGGCATAGGTACTAAAAATAACAATCTAACTAGAAAAATTGAGGAAGGGTGGTTGGAATCATGTGAAATAAATCCTCATCCATCATGACTGAAAATCAATGGAAATTATCTAAGGGTGATAAGAAATAGCCATGTAAGCATATTATTTAGAGTATGAAGGTAACCTACAGAGCAACTTAGCACAGAAATACTAACAGGTGATGGCTTTCAGGAGCGTAATTAATTATTATTACTTCTATTGATTCAGAATGTTCAACAAAATGAATATTAACATTTGGTCATTTTAAAAAAGAAATATTTGAAAATTTAGAAGTTAATGTTCTTGGTACAACACGTAAAAATAAAAATGTGGCTTTGACACTTTCATTTCCAATGAGTTAAAATTTTCTATAGCTCTTAAGAGTCTTAGTATGTATTCTATATATTTTGTTTTATATACTGACAACAAAGTACTTATTAATATTTTAAAATGTAGGATATTTCTGGTTGCTATAAAGCCTTGAGATTATATACACACACACACAGTTGCTATAAGGCCTTGAGATTATACACACACACACACACACACACACACACACACACATATATTCTTCATATATATATATATTCTTATATATATAATATATATATTCTTATATATATAATATATATATTCTTATATATATAATATATATAAGAATTGGAAATATATATATATTTATATTCTTATATATATTTATATAATATATATATAAGAATATATATATATTCTTCATATATATATATATATATATATATAATATATGAAGATGAGGAAATTTTCAGTTGATGTATTTTCTAGCCAATGGGAAATGAAAGATTATTACCTGTGCTTGAAGCAAGTACAAGTAAGTCATTCTGTCAACCATGACTATATATAATCTCCATCTCTCGTCTGTGTTCTCTGTTTCCCTCTCTCTATTTCTCTTTTCATCCATCCACTCTAGATGCACTCGCCTTTATCTGGTAGTTACCATAAAAAATATCCTCACGCAATTGATGCTAAGCAATTTTAAAAAGCAAAAATAATGCATTCTGCTATTTCTTCCTCTTTCTAAAGTAAAGTTTCAAGCAGTTAATCAATGTCAGAGTGTGTGAGATACACTGTATAACAAACGTATCACATAGAAAAGTTGTCTGGCTCAGTTGCCTAAGAAACCAAGGAGGAAAGAGCTAACAATTCCCTGGGAATTGTAGTTGGTTTTGATAGCAGCCATATTTTTCTCCCCATCCAAAATTTTATCACCCATCTATTTTCCTAATATTTCCTTTAATAGTCCATTGGCTTTATTTTTCAGAGGAGATAACTTTGAACAAGACTTAATTTATGCAACAGGCACGGGAACCTATTAAGACAAGACAGCACTTTCTTAACCACTGTGGAGAACTGAAGTGTGTACAGTGGATTTCTACTCTCAAGTAGTTTATACTACTCCGGTTGTAAGGCGTATAAGTAACTGTGAGGGAGTGCAGAATGCTATATATTTTAGAATAAAAGGAATAGTGTAGTACTGTGGATGCGAGGAGTAGGCAGAAATGAATTGGGGCTGAGATAAGAATTTCAGGAGGCTTTCTGGAAGAGGGTGACATTGGACAGAGTCTTTATGAGTACGGATGGCATTTGGTGAGGGAGATTTTCCAGGCAGAAAAATAGAGTGTAAATAAAGGTGTAGAGGTGAGGAAACAAATGAGTTTGGGGAAGTGAACACTCTAGTTTGTCTAAAGTTTTAGGTCTGGTTTGTGGAAGTTTTAGAAGTAAGACTAAATAACTCTATTTTAGGAAGCATGAGGTAATGAGAGCTGAGACTAGATCAGTAGGTAGACGTAAGCAGGAGAGTCTGAAAGTCAGGCATCGTGGACTTTATCAACCAGGCAACTTCAAGGTTTTGAATAGGGAAGTGACATGGAGGAGAAAGAAAAGGCAGTAGTGAAGACCAGCGGAAGAATCGGCAGTCTAAATTAATAAATATTTGACATTTCTACTATTTTTACTTGTTGCCCTTTGTTCTCCTCCTAAATCCATGTCAGGAAAGCGGATTTAAAAGTAGTGTCCTTCCCTCGCCTGTGCACATTTACTCTCTGCAACTTCTACTTAGTTTTTTATTACTTTTTTTTAACAACAACAACAAAAAAACGTGGTTAACATAGAGTGCAATATTGGTTTCAGGAGTTGAATTCAGTGATTCCTCACTGCCATACAACACCCAGTGGTCATCACAACAAGTGCCCTCCTTAGTACGATCGCCCATCTAGCCCATCTCCCACCTCTTTTCATCAACCTACAGTTCTCTATCATTATGAGTCTCTCATGGTTTCCCTCCCTCTCTCCCTCCACTTGCATATATTCATCTATTTTATTTCTCAAATTCCATGTGTGAGTGAAATCATATGGCATTTTTCCTTCCCTGACTTATTTCACTTTGCATAATACATTCTAGCTCCATGCATGTCATTGCAAATGGCAAGATTTCATTTTTTTTTTTAACATTTATTTATTTCTAAGAGAGACAGACAGACAGAGCACAAGCTGGGGAAGAGCAGAGAGAGAGGGACACACAGAATCTGAAGCAAGCTCCAGGCTCTGAGCTGTCAGCACAGAGCCTGACGCAGGGCTTGAACTCACAAACTGAGATCATGAGCTGAGACAAAGTTGGATGCTTAACTGACGGAGCCACCCAGGTGCCCCAAGATTTCATTCTTTTTGATGGCTGAGTAATATTCCATGGCATATATATATACCACATCTTCTTTGTTAATTTGTCAGTCTATGGGCATTTTGGCTCTCTCCATAGTTTGGCTATTGTTGATGATGCTGCTATAAACATTGGGGTACATGCAGCCCTTAAAATCTGCGTTTTTGTATTCTTTGGGTAGATAACAAATAATGTAATTGCTGGATCATAGAGTAGTTCTATTTCTAATTTCTTGAGGAACCTCCATACTGTTTTCCAGAGTGGCTGTATCAATCTGCATTTCCACCAACTGTGCCAGAGGGTTCCCCTTTCTCTGTATCCTTGCTAACCAACATCTGGAGTTTCTGTGTTGTTAATTTTAGCCATTGTGACAGGTGTGGGGTAGTATCTCATCGTGGTTTTGATTTGTATTTCCCTGATGATGAGTGATGTTGAGCATCTTTTCCTGTGTCTGTTAGCCATCTGGATGTCTTCTTCAGAAAAATATCTATTCATGTCTTCTGGCAATTTCTTAACTAGGTTATTTGGTTTTTTGGGTGTTGACTTTGATAAGTTCTTAATAGATTTTGGATGCTGACCCTTTATCAGATATGTCAATTACAAGTATTTTCTCCCATTCCACAGGCTGCCTTTTAGTTTTATTGATTGTTTCCTTCGCTGTGCAGAAGTTTTTTGTCTTGATGAGGTCCCAATAGTTCATTTTTGCTTTTGTTTCCCTTGTTTCTGGAGACATGTCAAATAAGAAGTTGCTGTGGCCAAGTTCAAAGAGGTTGCTGCCTGTGTTCTCCTCTAGGATTTTGAATGGTTTCCTGTCTCACATTTAGGTCTTTCATCCATTTTGAGTTTATTTTTGTGTGTGGTGTAAGAAAGTGGTCCAGTTTCTTTTTTTTCCATGTCACTGTCCATTTTTCCCAGTGCTGTTTCCCAAAGAGACTGTCTTTTTTCCATTAGATATTCTTTCTTGCTTTGTAGATCAGTTGGTCATACAATTGTGGGCCCATTTCTGGGTTCTCTTATCATGTTCCATTAATCTATGTGTCTGTTATTGTGCCAGTACCATACTGTTTTGACGATGACAGCTTTGTAATACAGCTTGAAATCCAGAATCATGATGCCACCAGTTTTGTTTTTCTATTTTAGGATTGCTTTGGCTATTCGGTGTCTGTTTTGATTCCATACAAATCTTAGGATAGTTTGCTCTAGCTATGCAAAAAATGCTGCTGGTGTTTTGATAGAGATTGCATTAAATGCATAGATTGCTTTGGGTATTATAGACATTCTAACAATGTTTCTTCTTCCAACCCATGAGTGCAGAATGCTTTTCTATTTGTTTGTGTCTTCTTCAATTTGTTTCATAAGTGTTCTATAGTTTTCAGAATACAGATCTTTTACCTCTTCAGTTAGGTTTATTCCTAGGTATCCTCTTGTTTTTATTATAATTGAAAATGGGATAAATTCCATGATTTTTTTTTCTTCTGCTTCATTGCTGGTGTGTAGAAATGCAACAGATTTCTGCATGTTGATTTTATATCCTGTGACTTTGTTGAATTCATGTATTAGTTCTAGCAGTTTTTGGGGGGAGTCTTTTGTGATTTCTACATAGAGTATCATGTCATCTGCAAATATTGTAAGTTTGATTTCTTCTTTGCCAATTTGGTTGCCTTTTGTTTCTCTCTGCACCTTTTAAATGGAGTTCATAGAAACCAATGTGAAGCATAACCAAATTTGCTCTCTGTACTTGCCCTTTGTATGCCAATGTTCCCCTAGCTGTTCCTGTTCTCTCCTAAGCATCTTGACTGAGCCCAGCCCAGCTCGCACATGATGTTCTTCCCTGCCTGATTGTTTAGCTGTTTTGGCAAACCCAGTTTCTTAGCTTACTAGAATTTCTGCCTTATCATATTTCCTGGTCAGGCCTTGAAAGAATATCAAGTAAAACACAACCTGATCTGTAGTCGATGGAACAAATAAGAGTTAAGAATTAATCTTTGTTTTGTATAGCTAGAAAGTCCTGCAGTCAAATTCAATTTCAGAAAAATACTTAAAAAGAAGGGATTGATAGGTTTTTATTTCCCTAATTCACACACTAATCTTTAGGGACAATTGGTATGATAATCCATTATTTACTATTTCTATGCAGTAACAACCTTCTCTGCAAAGAAGATGAGAAAGAGAGTACAAAATTACATTTTATTAGAACTGCTCACAGTTGCGGTAGTGACTAGCTGATATTTGATTAAGGATCAGTCAGCATTCTATTATCATGCCTTAGGATTGGCCCTTAAAATCATACTAGATAAAAACTGGAGAAATATGATTTCAGACCAAAAGTGCTTTCTGAGAAAAATCGTTTACTTTAAACTGATTATTTTGGTATAAATTTTCAAAGTGGTGGCTCTAATAGGATTATTGAGCAGAGAATTGAATGCTTTTTCATTATTAAAGAAGAGCCATTAAAAGTTGTGGGTTTTCAGGTGGCTTTTTATTTCCTTTGCATCTGAGGTGATGCTTTCTGTGAAAATGCTTTGTGGCTCTGCATTTCCTTTGTGGATTATTAATAAGCTCTGAGAAGTTTGGCATAAAAATAAAATCATATTTCCTTGAAAGATAGAATTGAATCTCTATTTTCTTTTAAAAGCACTTTGACATGTTTGACACGAGGGAAGCTATAGGATAAAGTATAATGACTTCATGGCACTAATTAAAATATCTCTGATAAAGATCTCAAGTTGAGCACCATAGTTTAAAAGTCACTTCTGTTACATATTATCTTTGCTTCTCAATTTTGTTTATTTATTAAAACTTTTATTTTCTAGAATGTTTTCTTATTTTTTTTTTGAGAGAGAGGGAGAGGAAGAGGGAGAGAGAGAGGGAGAGAGACAGAGAGAGAGAGAGAGAGAACATAAGCAGGGAAGGGGCAGAGAGAGAGGGGGAGATAGAGAATCCCAAGGAGGCTCTGCATCACCAGTGTAGAGCCCCCTGAGGGGCTTGATCCCATATACCATGAGATCATGACCTGAGATGAAATCAAGAGTCGGACACTTAACTGACTGAGCCACCCAGGTACCCCTGCTTCTCAATTTTAAAATTTATTTGGGCACATTAATGTGAAATTTTGAGACCTCTTTATCAAATTTATTTATATAATTTTGTTTAATCAAATATTAATATAAGCAGACACTTCAAGGTAAGAAAATTGGTAAAAGAAGTTTTTGCATGTTAGTGTGAAAATTAAGGATATTTGCTACTTTGTCTTGTTATTGGTTAATAAATATTTTTTGTCTATGTTTGTTTTATTTTTAGTTAGCAGGGAAAGTAATATTTTCCTACTGGACAGATGAGGAAGCCACAGAAAATTAGATGATTGTGTCAATATCATACCAAGAATGAATGACTGAGCCTAGAAGTCAAACCTACAGATCTGTGGTTTAATACTCTGTGAAAAATTCTGCCTCTTGCTACTAAATCAAAGTTACAGTGTAATGGGCATAATAGTATGGACAGTCTTTTTGGGAAAAAGCAGAATGACATTATAGCAAATTTCAAAATATGGCATATTCTGATGATATGAACTATCATACAAGGCTACAGTATATTGATGATAAAAGCAAAGCATATTGGTTAACATGGAGTTAAGCCAAATGATTGTGAAATTTAGTTGGAGCCACAGTACGTGTATGAATGTGAGCACGTATGTTTGAATCAATTTAATAACATAGCATATATTTTGCCATTTAATTATTTGGTTGTTGGTTTATTTTTGGTATGTCTTGGCCTAGATAAACAATGAGCTCTTTGGTAGGGACAGGGACCATTGCTTTCTCATCATTTTCTCCTGGTGTCTAATGCAATGCCTCCATCAGGAGTCCTTTAGTAAAAATCTGTTGAATTAATTGCATTAACAAACCTTTATTCAGAGTGAAAGGAGCTAGTTGGTGTCCGTTTCTCCCCTAAAACACTTCTATACATGCTTTCAATAGCTGCATATAATAGCATGGCTGGAAATGGACTTTTATAGAGTAATACCCTACAAAAGGACTTTGAAGTTGCATGCCCCAGCATTTCCTACCAGGAAATGTAAAATTGGACAGAGGACCATCTCCTCCCACAGTCTGAGTCCTAAGCCAAATCTTGCTATTTTCCCAATGTGTGTTCAGTAGCCCCAAGGTCCATTTTTACAATGGGTTAAATATTTGACAATTTTCACTGGTTCGTATTCATTTTCTGAAAGAGTTCCAGTGCCGCCCAGACACGCACGTAAAAGTGTTTCAGTCCCATATGTGCATTCTTCACGGGATATGTATTCCATGACTCACAATAAAAAAAGTAGAAAATGTGTAAATCCCTTACATAAAGCCCTTAGCCAGAAACAATTCTATCTCCGTGGAATTTCCTAAGTCTTTTCCAATTTATAAGCAAGAGCTGTTCAGTACTCCGATATTTCCAAAGCAATTCCTTATCGTTTTCCCTAAGATTTTTTTTCTCAGCTCTTTTAGTATTTCCAAAAGACTCAATGCTCCCAATCATTAGTCCTTAGAGAAATTACAACAGAATTTAAAAAGATCACAAATGCTCTGTTATTTAAAGTTTACAAAGGTATTATCATCATCACAGAGGAAAAATAAAAGCATGTACAGCGTGATTTTTCTCCTTCAAACTTGGATAAGCTGTAAGTACCCTACTTGGCTGCCATGAGGAAAAGAGATTCTCTGAGTCTGGTGCGGGAGATACCTGTTGTAGGTACCGTAAGGGGAGAGTCAGAGAAGACAAACTTCCCATTTTGGTTCAGAACTAGTCCTAATAAATATGCTTATAAAAAATAAAGTTAGAGATACTGAACTGGATGGAATATAAACTTGCAAAGGGCTCAATAAACATTCAGTAAATGAATAAAATAAGAAGGAAAGAACGAAGGGAAGAAAAAAGGGGAAAAAGAAGGGAAGAACAAGGAAAAAAGAAGGAAGGCAGGAAAAAAGAAGGGAGGAAGAAAGGGGGTAGGAAGGAGGGAGGGAAGGAGGGAGGAAAAAGGAACTATGTTTCATTTCCCTGGGAAGGCTTTGGTTTTGATGTCTCTTCTTTGCCACCTCCTCAAACATTATCACAGTTTAATTGTAATTGATTTTCCGAGAACACTTTAAATATCCTTTTAAAAAAACCTCAGTGGCTTTAAATGTTTAAATTTCCATCGCAGATGTGTTTGTCCCTTTAACTAACGAAGCCTGGAAGTATTTACTGGTGCTGAATGCAACATCAGCTTTTAAGAGAGATGTGAGTGTATTTCAAGTAACCCCTGTAGAGCATAGTTAAATTCTTGAACTTTCATGTATAAAGAAAAGTTCTCTACTTTTAAGAAAGACTAATCAATAATGCTTTTCTAATTATAGAATAAATGATGATAACCATGATCCTAAAATACAGGTAGAAACACTATATGGTTTTGTTTATCGAAAGTTAAGAGCAGAGACTAGATAGAAGGAAATATGCGACTTTTTTTTCTCATCTTTTCATTCTTTCTGTTGGTTGAGAGAGGGAGAGATTAGATTCGGGGTTCTGATAAAATGTAAATTGAACAAAATGTCCATTGCAATCACACTACCACTAAGAGGGAATTAAGCTGTACCCTTCCCACTGGAAATCACTGAACAACTTGAAATTTGAAGAAGACCACAGAAAAGTGACTTGTGATGCCAAACTTTATTACATAAAGTCTTTGAACTGAGAATAAGCTCCAGAAGGGATATGACTGCAAAAATGATTTCAGCATTGTACAAGTTATACAAGATTATACAAGTATGAAACCTAGTCTAGGAGTTTAAAAAATGGTCACTTATTGACTTTTGTAAGATTTAGAATTAAATGTAATGCTATTTCAAATATATAATTATGTATATCTTTTATACATGTATATAAATCTATATAATACACTTGGCTGTCATTAGTCACAGTGGTTATGTCCTATGTCACTGTGAACACTGACATAATGAATACTGAACCATTTCTCCTAGGGCGAATCCTCGGAGCCTCTGATCACAACATTTTCATTAGATGATCAGTACATAATCTTGTTTTATGTGTGTTTTTGTAAACAGATTCTTGGTATACTAGATGGTGTTGATTCATGAGCACTGAACTCATGGCCAACCACACTGTACCTCCAGCCTCAATGAAGCTTATTTCATGCACATATTTTCTCCCTAAGGCACATGACAGACTTCCCAGCCTTGGAAGCATGAGACAGCACTGAAGCAGTATTCTTGCGGGGGGGGGGGGGGCATTGTAAACAGTGAAATCACCAACAAAAAGCACAAAAATGTGAAAAAAGTGGCACTAGATAGACCCCCCAAAGGACGCTCATTTACAGTATGAGAGTTGAAATAAGAAGGCAAAGTGTTGTCTTGTTCGGTCTCATCTGGGAAGGTGCAGACCATGTGACTCAAATTTTTCAAAATCCTGTATTTGCCCATGCCCATAAATGACGATGAAGGATTCTAAGTACTGCTTTTGAGGTTCCAAATAAATTTTAGCTAGCAGGCAAATTTGCAAATATGGAATCCATGAATAATAAGGAATGACGGTGTGTGTGTGTGTGTGTGTGTGTGTGTGTGTGTGTATGCATCTGCTTCGAGAATTATTTGTTTTTCAATGGTAACTGTTCTGTGAAAGAAATGTTTGCTAAAAAGAAAAGGAAAGCTGTTTTCATCGAGATTTCTCTATGGATTTTGAAAAGTTCATACTGTCACAAATGTCTACGACTATGGTGCCACCAACCAAAAGTTCCCCCGGGGTACTCCCTGGTAAACAACCTCTCTTCCTACCTCATATCCCCTAGAAACTACTGATCTCTTTTCTGTACTGACAGTCTTGTCTTTCTAGAAAGTCTTCTAAATGGAATCACGTCTCATGCAGCCTCTGGTGTAGCAGGATTCTCACACAGAGTGTTGTGACACTGAGGCTTTTCTTTCCAGGAAGCAACTTCATTCGTGCCGGCACCGCTCACTTGGGTTTGTACCCGAAGAACTGAGTCCCGAACGCCATGTGGCATAGATTTTTTATATATTCTATATTTCTTTGTTTCCCATATATGTTAACACACAGAAAAATGCAGTCTGATTAACTGGTCTCCTGTTACAAGATCATGAGGGATGTTGTCATGTACACATATAGCCAGGTTGTCTTGAGTTTTGTTTTGTTTTTTTTTTCTCCTTAGGGAGGGGACCCTACCACACTGGGTCTGGTTTCCTATACTTAGCATAATGCGTTTGATATTCATCCATATTGTGTTCTTCATTTTCCCCCTACTATTACTGAGTATTCCATCCTATAGATGTACTGCAGTTTGTTCATTCATGTAGTTGTTGAAGAACATATGGGTTACTTCAAGTTTTTGGAAATTATGAATGAAGCTGCTTTAAACAGTCAGATACAAGTTTTGGTATGAACTAAAATTAATTTATCTTGGATGAGTACCTACGAGTAGAATTGCTGTTCCATTTGCATTCCCAACAACGATGTATGAGGGTTTCAATAGCTGTATATCCTCACTGGTGCTTGTTATTGTTAATTTTATTTTATTCCCTTTAAACTTCAGTCATTTGAATGAGCCTTTAATGATATCTCACTGTGATTTTAATTCATATTTTCTGAATAGTGATGTTGAGCAATTTTCCATAGACTTATATGCCATTCATATATCCTTTTTAGTGAAGTGTCTGTTCAAATCTTTTGCCTATTTTTAAAACAGTATTGTTTGTCACCATAGTGTTGAGTTTGAAACCACTTTACATATTCTGGGTACTAGTCTTTTGTCAAACATATGGTTTCTCTTTTCATTCTTTTCAGGGCACAAAAGTTCCTAATTTTGGTAAAATTTAATCATGGTTTTCTTTTATACATTGTGCATTTTTGTTAAAAGATTTATTTTATTTTTAGAGAGAGAGTGCAAGGAGGGGAGAGGGGCAAAGGGAGACGGAGAGGGAGAGAGGATCTTAAGCAGGCTCCACGTTCAGCATGGAGACTGATGTGGGTCTCAATCCCATGACCTGGGATCATGACCTGAGCCAAAACCAAGAGTCAACTCAACTGACAGAACCATCCAGGTACCTCTATATATTGTGCATTTTTTGCCTAATCTGAGGTCACAAAGATTTTCTCCAATGTTTTCTTCAAGAGGTTTTATAGTTCTTTAGGTATGATTTATTTTTTGCCAATTTTTGTAAAAGGAGTGAGGTATGGGTCAAGTTTTATTGTTTTTGTGATGAATGAAAGTCCGATTGTGCCAACACTACTTGTTAAAAAGGCTATCTATGCTCTTTCTACCTAATTGTATTTGTATCTTTGTCACAGTTGTTATTTGTATATGTCTGTGGGTCTAATTCCAGACTATATTTTGGACCTTTGATCTGATTGCCTATCATGACACCAATACCACTCTGTCTTAATTACTGTGACCTTGTAATACATCATGAAATCAAGTAACCTTTAGTCTATCCTCAAAGAAGGAGCTTCACCTCTTGAAAGGGAGGAGAATCAAAGAATTTGACAATGTATTTTCAACTACCACAGGGATCTTTTGTTTCCAATAGAGATATTTTAGTGCTGCAAATTTCCCCCAAGCACTACTTTAGCTTCACAAATTTTGATATTTTATTTTTATTTACATTCATTTAAAAATATTTTTTAATTCCTTTGAGTCTTCCTCTTTGTTCCATGAATTACTTACATTATGTTGTTTAATTGCCAAATATTTGAGAATTTCCTAGTTGCTTTCTATTGCTGATTTTCAGTTTAATTCTATATGGCCTGAGAATACTTTGTATGATTTCTATCCTTTTAAATATGTAAAGGTTTGTTTTGTGTCTAAGAATATGGTCTGTGTTTGCGAATGTTCCACATGTACTTGAAAAGAATATCTATTTTGCTATTGTTGGATAGTGATCTATAAATATCTATTAGATCAAGCTGGTTGATAGGATTTTCCATCCAATTGTTCTATCTGTGATAGAGAAGTATTGAAGTCTTTAGGTATAAGTGTCTTTTTAACTATTCAGTTTTATTAAATTTTTGCTTCTTGAGTTTGGAAGCTTTGTTGTTAGGTGCATATATATTTAGAAGTTTTATTTCTTCTTAATGAATTGACCCTTTATAGTCATGTATTGGCCCCTTTTCTCAGTATTTTCCCTTGTTCTGAAGTCTACTTTTTTTTCTGACATCAGTACAGCTATTCTAGCTTTCTTTTGATTTGTATTTAATCATTAAATTTGTTGCCATCCTTTCACTTTTTACCTATATGTCATTATGTTTAAATTGGTTTTCTTGGAGACAGAATATTCTTGGATCTTGATTTCTTCTTACTTAATTTGACAGTCACTGAATTTTAATTGTTCTGACCATTTTCATTAAATGTAATTATAAGGTGGTTGGATTAATATCTACCAATTTTATATATTTTCAGTTTCTCCCATCTCTTTTGTTTGTTTGTCCTGTTCCCTGTTATTGCCTTTTCTTTTCTTTTTTTCTTTTTTCTTTTTGGTTATTCAAACATAACTATTTCTTTTCTACTGACATTTTAAAACATCGATTGGCATTTTATCTAATTATCTTTGCATTGTTTCTTTTATATTTTCTTTAAGGATTTACAATATACACATGTACATACACTTTGCAAGAATTAATTTTATGTGTCAACTTGACTGGGCTAAGGAATGCTCAGATAGCTTGTGAAACATTATTTCTGGATGAGTCTGTCAGGGTGTCTCTAGAAGAGATTAGCATTTGAATTGGTAGACTGATGTGGATGGGAATCATCCAACCTGCTGAGGGCTTGAACAGAACAAAAAGGTGGAGGAAAGACAAAGTTGCCCTCTCTGCTTAAGCTGCAACATCCATCTTTTTTGTCCTCAGTCCTCAGATATCACTGCTTTTGGTTCTGGGGCCTTTAGACTCAGACTGTGCTTTATTCCCACAGCCCTCTAATACTGGGGACTTGGACTCTTGCTCAGGCCTTTAGACTTGGACTGAATTACACCAGTGACTTTTCTTTAGCTTGCAGTCAGCAGATTTCTGTAGTTAATTTCTCTCTGTCTTTCTCTCTCCATATATATATAAAGAATATATTTGTATATATTGCATGTGTATATATACATGTATATATACATATATATGTATATATAAAATACAGAAAATACTGAATAAATATTAACTAAGCAGTTGTGTGTATGTTTTTCCATTTTTAATTTTTAACTTAAAAAATATGTTAATTTATTTATTTTGAGAGGAAGGGGAGGGACAGAGAGAGAGAGGGAAAGAAAGAATCCCAAGCAGGCTCCAAACTCCCAGCACAGAGTGTGATCCAGGGCTCGATTTCTTGAACGCAAGATCTTGACCTGAGCCCAAATCAAGAGTTGGATGCTTAACTAACTGAGCCACACAGGCTCCCCTGTGTTATTCTATTTAAAGTCCTAGGATTTGTTTTTTTTTTTTTCTTTTAAGTATCTGTAATCAATGCTTATTTGAACTTAACACAGTTTAATATTTGCAAACTAACTTAATTTTGATATTTATATACTTTTGGTGCAGGCTCTTAAAGAGAACATGAAAAAGTTTTTTGCCCTCACTCTCTCTAGATCATGAGAAGTTGATTTCCTCACTAGTTTTTGATAGCCAGTTCCAAAAAATCATGGTCATAAGCTCTGCTACTATTGTCCAATAGGCTGTGTGGTATATAAAATAGTGGCTCCTGAAAGATGTCCACATCCCAATCCTCAGAATCAGTGAATGTGTTTTCTAAAGTGGCAAATGGAAATGTACAGATGTGATTAAGTTAAGGGTCTTGAGATGGGAATATTCTGGATTCCCTGGGTGGGCCGAATGTAGTCAAGAGTTATCTTAAGGAGACAGGAGGGTCAGAGTGAGAAAATATCACTGTAAATTTTACATAACATATATACACACATATTATGCATATATATATAAACATATATATATATATACACACATGTATACATACATGAAAACATACATATATATATTTTTTTGTTACTTATTTTCTGGAATTTTAAATTTGCCAATCTCAGGCATGCTAATGAGGTATCTTCAGGGATGTAACTTCCAACAATTGGGAGGAATTGCCTTACTTTTGTATCAGTGTTTCTTTCTTCCCCATTTGCTTATTCATTTATTTTGTTTATTCACTCATTCACTTTAAAATAAAAATCGTTGAGGACGATTTCTGGACACAGCAAATCCCTGACTCCAAAGTAGATTCCAACTTAGTGGAAGAGATCAGGTATTGACTAATAACCTTAACGACAAGGCAGAATTGAATCAGTACCACAGAAGAGTATATGCGTTGGGCCTAGGGGGTGCAAAAAGGCTAATTAAATGTGCTGGGAAGGATAGAAGGAGAACATACTTGAGTTGGATCCTCTAAATGTAAAGCATGTCAACAAGTGAGAATGAAGAGAGCAGAGCTATCTAAATTTTGTTACTCATGAACCAGCAGTTCATCCTAGTTCTTCTCTATCATTTGACTGTATTTCTTCTATAGTTCTCAAGAATTTAGTGTTTTCAAAATCGAAATCAAAATCAAATATGATCATAAATATGGTCATAAAGCACATTTTGTTTTTTCATGTCCTATTATGGCTTAGTGAGACACTTGGGATACAGTGGGAAAAAAATTAGGCAATAACTCTATGCTTCGATACACAGATGGCATACAGACAGTGCTTAGCACTGGTCACTCTCTTAATCTGTGTGGCCTGCCATAATAAGACTATGGCCTGTCACAATAAGTCACAGACTAGGTGACTTAAACAACAATTTATTTTCAAGTAGCCCTAAAGGCTGGAAAACCCAAGATTGAGGTTTTGGCAAGGCTCCCTTTCTCTCTCTCTCTTTCTTTCTCTTTCTTTCTTTCTTTCTTTCTTTCTTTCTTTCTTTCTTTCTTTCTTTCTTTCTTATTTTTTTTAATGTTTATTTTTGAAAGAGAGACAGAGAGGCAGAGTGCAAGTGGGGGAGGGGCAGAGAGAAAGAGACACAGAATCTGAAGCAGGCTCCAGGCTCTGAGCTGTCAGCACAGAGCCTGATTTGGCTCCTGAATTCCAGAATGGTGAGATCATGTGTTTAGCCAAAGTCAGATGCTCAATGGACAGAGCCACCCAGACGCCCCAAACAAGGCTCCTTTTCTGTTTAAGGCTCTTTTCCTGACTTGCAGATGGCCATTTTGACCTCACATAATCAGTCCTCTGAGTGTGTGTGTGGAGAGAGAGAGAGAGAGAGACACTTTTCTTATAAATTCATCAGACCTGTCAGATTAGAGCCCTGCCCTTATGACCTCATTTAACATTAATCATCTTCTAAAGATCCAAATTTTGGGGATTAGAGGTTTATTATAGGAATTTTAGGGGTAAATAATTCAGTTCATAGAAGTCACCTAAAAGACCAAAAGAATTAGAATATTTTTTTTTTAATGTAGTGAATGCCTGCTAAGCGCCAAACACCATTTGTGGTGTTTGAGATAATTGTGGGACATTCTTAATTACATGGGTTAATATTTTATCGGAGAAAGGCCAAAGATTAAAAGATGGCCACTAAATAAAAGTGTGTTTGTGGCTTACAACAGATTCTATGAAATACACAAGTAGGGTGATAAGGTAGACTAACTGGGAAGGGAAAAGAATACTCCTTTAGAAAGTTAATGCTGTTGGCCTCTCCAAAGAGGTAATATTTTAACAAAGATGAAAAGATTGAAATAGAGCCAGCCATGTGAAGATAAGAGAAAATAATTTTCTAGGCAGAAGAAACAGCAAGTGCATAAAACTTGACGAGGGAAAGTGTTTCATGTTCGAGGAAATGAAGGGAAGCCAGGTTGGCTGAAGTTATGATGAACATTTGGCAGATAGGTTTAAGACGAGCTTGTGCAAATAGGCCAGGGTCAAGTTCTTTAAGGACTGAGGAGCAATGGTGGGGAATTAGAAATTTATTCAGGATATAATGAGAATCATAGCAGGGTTTTAAACAGAGGATTAACATAATCTCGCACCTGTTTAAAAAAAGATTATTCCAGCTTGCTGTGTGGAGAATAGATTGTAGGCAGGAAATAGAGATGCCAATAACCCACATAATGCTTTCTTGTAAATTAGAAAAAAGTATCTATTAAGACACTTCACCTCTACCTGTCAGAAAATGTGTATTATCATATTATTAAGATTTTGTCAGAATATGACAATTCTTCCATCCCAAGAAAAGTGTTGTAATAAATAAACAAATATACCATGTCTGTTATAAGAATGGTGCCCCTTCAGGTGCATGAACAATAATTGGAAATGCCAATGGGAGCAAGGAGCCCAACTCAAAGTCTTGCATTGATCCAGGGAAGGGAGGGGGTTGAAACTCTAGGTCTTAGCACTGAAAGGCAGCGGAGAAAAGTAGCAAGATTTAAAATGTATTTGTAGATAACGTTGCAAGGCTAATGATGAATAGTAGGAGATAAAAAACAAGGAAGCAAAGATTATGCAGATATGAGACACTGATATATAAAATAAAAGGTATTTTATTTTGTTGTTGCTTCTGGTGTTGGTGGTAGGAGAGGAGGAAATCCAGCCTTTTTTTGGGTTCCGTGATTATTGGAGGTTTCGTGTCTGCAAGAGAGCAAGGTAATCAATGTTACTGGATATTGATAGAGATTGTGTCACAGTCATGAAGGACCTTACATGCCAGCTGATAGGAGGTGAAGTATATAAAAGATCATTCATTACAAGCTGCAGGATTTTTGCAAAAAAGGGAAATGGAGTATAATCTTTGTATTCATATATTTAACATTCTGACTTTTGATTACCTTAAGCAGGTAAAGTCATGTAAGTTTGGTTGAAGAACAAATTGGAGAAGCAGCTGTTCTGGGGCTGGAGGGCAGATGCCGTCAGGTTGCCCGGGACTCTGTTTCACTGCCATCCAGAAATCTCAGCTCTTCCTCTTGACCTCATGAAAACCTCATAGGAACTGTGTTATTCTGGTGTTATTATTTTCTTTTTTGGATATAGAAATTAATGATACAGTAGGCTATGATGTTAGCCATGAAAGCAGGTCCTCTAGAAGATTTTTGCACACATTCTTTGCTAATGCTAAGGATTTGCTACCTAAAGTAATTTGGTGCCACCTGAGAAATTGGTGGTGGAACCTGTACTTCTAAATATTTTGACAAGCAGTTGGCAGTGAAAAGGTGTTGCGTGGAAAATTCGTGATATCACATATATACTTATTTGAGTACATTCTAGTAAATAATACACTAGTCCACTGGCATTCCATCCGGGTTGAACTTGATAAATAAAAATCACTGATGAAAACTCCAGATCCTTGCAAAGATGCTTCTGGATATACTGAGGTCTGTTTTTGCTCAGTGTACAAGGGAAGTTAATGCACAATTGGGAAATGTTTTCTGTGGAGAGGAAGAGTTCAGATGATCAAAGATTCCAGACTATGGAATGCCCATGTTCAGAGGTTGTCAAAACAAATTTTATAGTTACCAGGAGGGAGGTCACTTTCCTCCCGAATTTCTGAGAAGAAATTGCTGCAAGTTTGTAACAAGGTATTCTACTGTTGTTTGCAAATTAAAGGAAAAGGAAAGGCTTATTTGGGGGCATAATAATTTATTCAACTAAAAATAAGATAACATTTTCCTCAGCATTAAATCCGCCATAAAATTATCTGGAAGTATGTTGAAAGCCTTAGTGAAAGTAAGAAGAAATAGACATTAAAAAAATGTTCTCTTTTTTCTCTTGCCATAGACTATGAAGACAATTCTGAAAAATATCAGCAAAATAATAGTTTTTATATGTGTTCATATCAAAATAAGAATTTTAATTTGGACTATATGCATATATACTATGTTTAAGGCTATGTTCCACCTCAATAAAAGAAAAATTCTGCCCTCGTGAGTGTTAAGTCACCTCTCCAAGTCCAAGACCACAAGAAAATGTGTATATTAAATTTGAGCAGGCTAATGGTTATGATTGTATTAGTAACTCAACTCTTGGTCTCACTTTCAAAGAAAAAGAGAAAGAGAAAAGGAAGCTTTAACATTTAATATTTACTTGATTCTTTCTCAATAAGTAACTCGAGTTTTTTCTAGAGTTTCTAAAATTCTGTCCCAAGTACTACCTAAGGCCCGGGGCCCAACTCAGCGAAACTGTGAGGTCTTGCCACCAATTGTGCCAGAGTCTGGAAAGTTGGCTTTAGTATTATAGATAAACAAAATCTCAACCCCAATACTGAATGGTAACATTTTGGTTGAAACTGTGCTTAGTAAACTCGGGTCTAAGAGACAGTATAAAAGAAAATCAACATCAGGTGGTTTAATCATTTCTTCTTATCTGTATTTTTTCTTTGCTTTGTCTTTCTGGGAAAGAGAATCATGTAAAGATGAAAACATTTAATGAGGTGAAAATTTTATGTATGTATGTATGTATGTATGTATGTATGTATTTATTGAGAGGGAAAGAGAGAGAGAGAGCAACTGAGTGAAAGGTAGAGAGAGAGAGAGAGAGAGAGAGAGAATCCCACAAGGGGCAGAGAGAGACAGAGACAGAGAAGCGGGGCTGCCCTGAAGCAGGGCTCATGTTTTTTTATCCAAAGCGGGGTCAAGCTCTCCCGACGTGGGACTTGAACTCACCAACCGTGAGTTTATGACCCGAGCCAAAGTCAGATGCTTAACGACTGAGCCACTTAGTTGCCTGAGGTAAGAATTTTAAGGATAGCTGTAATACAGTTTGAATCTGAACATTCCTTGGATATATTATATGGCCATACGTAAATAATACACAGGTTGACGTGCATCTGTGGCATTTCTAATTGTATCATCCGTCTGGGTGGATATGACGTTTCTTCCCTCACCTGTTTCCTTCAAAGTCAGAAGAACATTAGAGGAGCCCGCTGTTTTTCTGACCCAATTCTACATTAAGAATTCCATATAAAGGCGCATTTGGGTGGCTCAGTCATTAAAGCATCCGACTTCGCTCAGGTCATGATCTCAGGGTTCATGGGTTCGAGCCCTGCATGGGGCTTTCTGCTGTCAGCACAGAGCCTACTTTGGAACCTCTGTTCTCTTCTGTTTCTGCCCCTTCCTGGCTTGAGCATGCACTGTCTCTCAAAAATTAATAAACATAAAAAAATTTAAAAAAGAATTCTGAATAAAGAATAAAATGAGAGGTTATACATTGGCTATGTGGATTTAACTCCAGGAAGAATGATTTGGGCATTGTAGATGTATAGTGTATGCATTTGGAAAGTCATTTAATTTCTTTAAGCCTCAATTATGCCTAATAATAAATATAATTATAAATAATTATAAAATATTTATAATTATATAATTATATTTATAATTATAAAATAAATATAAAAAAATAATTATAAAATTAGCCTATTTTTCTCTTTCAGCTTTGTTCATTGTGTCAGTTCTTGCTTTACTCCACCTGAGACCCCATAAATGTGCAAGAATGTGTATGTGTGTGTGTGTGTGTGTGTGTGCAGAGTATAGAGTAAGAATGATTACTCGGTAATCAAATGGAAATACATAAATGAATATATACATCCATATATATGTGTACTATATGCATAGCGTGTGTGTGTTTACACTATGTAATCAGGTAATCTACATTGACTTATAGGATGTAGTCACTGATGGGTCATATCAACTCGCTGTGACATTTCTAAATTAGAAAGTGTTTGCTGTGCCAATCGTAAGAGAAACTGAGCTGTGCACGCACACTGATGACCAGGAATATTGGAGCGAAGATACGGTGCATGAACTAGAATGATATTTCTATGCCATGTGACCAAACTCTGAATTCTATAAAAGAATATGAAACTGCACCTCTACCCAGAGAAAAGACTGCAATGAGATTCCAAACAAGAAAAATGTATCCCGGCCAAGGGAGGAAAAATGGCCCATAGCACACTAGCTGCTGTTAAATAAATGTCATGCCTCTATTTTTCACAGATGAATGAATCACAAATTGACTTAAATAAAATTATGCATAAGGCTTTGTTTTTAAGATTGTAAATAGTTTGCTCAGTTGATGAGATAATTACACATAGTGTCTATATTAGAACAAATACGTGAATCTTGCAAACAGAATTTTTAAAAATTAGAGCAGAAAAGGAAATTTACCTTTCTTCTCTTATGTATATTTCAGGGATAAAAGTAACACAGAGAAAAAAGAATTTTGCTTCATAATATGCTGTATTCTTTCAGATAGGCAATAAGACCTAGAGCTGAGCGCATGTGGAAGTAATGGCAGTATTATTAGGCTATCTCCCAGGACACTATTTTTTCTACTTCTTTTAATTAAACCATCTTATCAGTTCCTTTATGCTTTTCCAAAGAATAAGAAATAAAAAAGCAGAAACCCTAGCAGTTTATCAGAGTGCTAGTGGATACGTATTTCTCCTCCAGTTACCACAGATTGCTTTTATATCTGTAATAGCATTTCCGTAGCTTAAAATATAATTTAATGACACTTCCTTATGATAGATGGGAAAAAAAAAAAGTTTGCTTAAGTTTTCATCCCTTTCTGCTTCCTACTTGATATTTTCAAAATTCCAATAATTTGCATCAACCTGGTTGTTAAGATTTAACTTTGAAAGTCCTTGAAATTTCTATAGGTTTCCATAATACGATCTGTGTCATAATTAAAGAAAATAGTTTATTTTTCATGTTTTTTCAAAATTATGTAATATACAAACACAATAACTTAAAGAAAATTATAACATTGGAGATAAAACTGACCAGCTTCTACCTACCCACTTCTTTTTTCTTTTGATACAATCGTATCTTAACTGGTATATATTATTTTATTAAAAATAAACTTGTAAATGAACATATATGTTGGCATAGAGAATTTATAATATTGTTTTATGTGATTTACACATTTATATCAATTGAATTCTGTTTTTGCACTATTGAACAACTCTTATTTTTATGCAAAAATTGCTTTTAGATTTATCTATCTATCTATATCATCTTTTATTTACCCAATCTTCTTCTGATATATGCTTAGAGTGTTCCCAATATTTTACTATTACAAACATTGTAGCAATGAATATCTATGTACATTTTCATTATTTTATGTACTGGTGATTTCTCTAGAATAGATACTAACAAGAGAAGATGTTAGGTCACTTTTTTTTAACAGTAGTCACATTTTGAACTTTTTTATGTGTTGCCTAATTGCTTTACAAATTGGTTGATCAATTTCCATTCTTAGGGAGAGTATCTGTCAGTAGTTAGACTATAATTATAGTGACTTTTTTCCAGCCCGAAGGACAAAAATATTATCTCCTTTTTTTTTTAATTTATCTGGTTATCAGTGGTATTGAGTGTCTTTTCATTTACTTATTAGAGTTTGATTAGGTTTTCTAAAGTTGTAGGTTCATATACTGTCTGTACTCTTTTGTTGGGTGATTTTTTTTTTCTTATTTATATCTAGGGTTAGAGCAATTATTTACAAGTCATTTGTGAGGCAAGTATTTTGTCCCAGGCTGGTTTGTTTTAAAACATGAAATTGACTTATTCTTAAAAAAAAAGTTTTTAGTTACATTTGCATGTCTTTCTCTTTGCTATTGTGCTTTTCAGTTCTTTTAAAAGAAAGCCTTCTGTCTCATTGCTGGCAGTTTGCTTAAGAGCTCAGTTTCTGAGGCAAGAAATTTGAATGCTTAATTCAAATCCTAATGCAGTCCCTTATTATCAGTAAATTTACTAACCTCTCTGTTCCATAATTATCCTTTTCCGTAAATTGAATAATAAAAAATGATAAATGAATTTCCCTCCCTACTAGGGTTATTGATAGAATTAATGTCCGTATGGCACTTAAGAGTGTCTAAGATATAGCGAACACTATAGAAGTATATTATTTTATAATCATTTAAATGTTTCATCTCCCATATTTTAGGTCATTAATTCATCTGTAATATATTTTTGGGTATGTTGTATTATAGTCATATAAGTTTATTTTTCCCGTAGGGATGATCAATTTTCCTAACAGCATATTTAACTAGCTTATTCTTTAACCACTGCTTAGTGCGTCCTATTCTGTTATTCCTTACCACCTATGCATAGATCAATTTTGAGTTCTCTATTCTGTTCCAGCAATCTATTTGTCTAGTACTATGGCAAGATCACACTGCTTACATTTTTAAAACTTTACAAAATATTTTGATATTGGGCGGGGCACTGACTCTTTGCAATACTGTCTTTTCATGAGTGAATATGGTAAATTTCTATAAAACTTAAAAAAAATTAGGCATGAAACTTCAACTATGAATTATGGATGTTATGGGATAGAAGTGCTGAGAAAAAACTTGTCAGACACCTAGTCCAACTCCCTCTTTTGACAGATGAAGAAACTCATACTGACAGAAGTATAAAGCTTATTTTTCAGGATCATTAAGGTAGTTAACGAGTTAGGACATAAACCTAGATGATCTGATTTACTTAATTTTTTTTTGTTTTAGTCATGTATTTGGCTTAACTCTCTTGCTTTTTATTTAATATTCCATTACCCAGTACTGAGTGAGAGGGTCTGTGCATAGCAGATGAATAAAATCTATCTTTACCACTGAGGAGCTTAGAGTGGAACAGGAAGAGATGGCGGAAGCTGACAGACACTTTCACTGCTACCTGATAACTAGTAACAGAGACTACGAACAGGAATCTAGCCAGGAGCAAGCAATCATTTGCGGAGTCATGGGAAAGGAGGTATTAGTTAATGTGCATATTAAACAATGGATAAGCTTTCTTCAAGGAGAAGGTTGGAGGGAAGGAATCTGAGCACACCAGGAATAACATCATGGCTGCATCGATAAACATGCTGTGCCCAGAGTTAGAGGAAATTTGTCCAAAGAATTAGGTGACATGTTGAAGACAGAGATCAGCTTGGGCTAGATGAAAATGCATAGAATGCCTTTTAAAAAGAGTTTGATTTTTTTTCTGTAGTCATTGAAAAGATATTAGATATAAAGACAGTGATGTAGATTTGCAGTTTAGGAAAATAGATGTGGATTGGAAAGAAGAGACCATAGGTGGAGGGGTAAGTAAGAAGGAATTAGATCATGGAGCGCCTGGGTGGTTCAGTGGGTTAAGCGTCTGACTTTGGCTCAGGTCATGATCTAGCCATTCCTGAGTTCAAGCCCCACATTGTGCTCTGTGCTGACAGTTCAGAACCTGGAGCCTGTTTCAGATTCTGTCTGTCTGTCTGTCTCTCTCTCTCTGCCCCTCTCTGACTCACACTCTGCCTCTCTCTCTCTCTCTCTCAAAAACTTTTATTTTTAAACATTAAAAAAAATTTTAAAGAATTAGATCCTTAACTAAGGCATTTGTAATAGAAACGAGGGAGATTGTGTTTTGATAATACCACTTATAGACCTTGAGAGTGAATAGAGTGTCTGTGTAGGGAAGTGGTATTTGGCTTTGAGTGAACTGTTATTTAATAAATTAGTAGTTATAGGAAGAATAAATTAGGGGGAAGAAGGGAAAAGAATAATGAGATTCATTGAACACAGATGAAATGTGGAGTACCGTTGAGCCTTTTCAGGGTTGCAGTTCAAGTGGGCAACTGGCAAATTGGATCTGGAGTATTCACCTGGGGCACAGGTAGCAAAGAGCTGGATTTGAAATCACGGATGACTGGCATTGCCTCAAAGAAAGTGTTTAGATCGGTATGAAAAGTGGCCTGAAAATGGAATCCCAGGAAAATCCTGAGCCCATAAGGGCCAGACAGAGGAGTAGAAAATAATTAATAAAGGCCGATCAGAGGAGTAGATGGAGTAACAGGGGAGAGTGCCATTGCATGAGCCAGGTAAGCAACAACCATAGTGTTTTCAGCTCCCCTTTTTAAAAGGGCTCACATTTTATGCAGTGAATGTATCTACAATGACAAATTCATTGACTCAGACAACCTGCACAGCAAGTTCCCTTTAGAGTCCCGTGTTTTGAATTTTGGGACATTTTAATTCTAGGCTTGTTCATAAGATGGCCATAATTTATCTTCTCAATTCCTTTCTCTTGTAGCAGTAGAATGTTTCATTTCCTTTAATAATCATGCTTCAGACTTTCAGTCTTAGCCCACGTTACCGAGTAGCACATATTTTTTCCTATTCAATTTTCATATTTGATGTAGTCACATAAGGGTACTATAAATAATAAATATGTATATATCTATATAATATGTCTACATCCCGTGGATGACATTCCTATTGTCATTATGTTACCGGTAATTTATGCCTTCCTACAGATGGAGGAGTTCCGGTGTGGCACAGCTGAGCAACTTTCTATTGGTAGCAGGGGGTGGATGGTAGAACCTTGTGGGTTTTTAATCCAACAGACCGTGCTGTCTCTATTGCTCTTTTCTTGGTCATTGGGTATGTAGCACCATCACTCCAAGTACCTCCGTCTTTAAATATGCAATTAGAAGCACACTAATAGACACAAAAACCTTCATTACCCAAAAGTGCTTAAATCATTTCCCTAATAGCTTCTCTGCAGTACAGCGAGAAGCCAGCGCTGGGCAAGGGCTAAACATCTTAAAGTTTCTGAAAATACCCATTAAAAAATTTCGGACAATTTTATTTCTCTCTAATGAATACGTGTTTCAGCACATTCAAAATCACATTACCCTATTTCTTCAGGCAAACCTTACAGGCAAAGCCCCCACAGGCAGACCAGCTGAGAAACAAGGCTCAGAACCTTGGGAGATAAACAGCCCTTTCCCGTTGCCTGCTGGGTTGTTACTTGAGAAATTCACTAAAGGAGACACTTCAGGGCTACCAGGTTGGATGGCTTTTTAGACAATTGTAATTCTCCGTTATTTTGTTCAAGAACAGCCTGTTGTTATTTCCTCTCTGGTGGCAGGAGCTGATTAAGTCAGCCTACACCGGTACCAATTGCTGACCTGCTAAATCTCCTCCAGAACATTTCTTTGCTTTGCCATTTGTTTTGATATTCATGAAATTGTTGGAATTGTGGTTATAATAGTCCCGCTTGGGCTAGTTACCTCTACTTAGTCATTTCAAAATGGTCTCCTTTTCCCATCTTGTAAAACTCCTGAAATTAAAGCACCCTGGGTGCTTCATATGAGAGTGGCAGACCAGCTCTGGTTAAATCTAGGTGTGGTGTAGAGAATGGCAGCGAGAGGGGCTTCTGCTCAGCTCTGCCAGGCCATCTGTAGTGGACATCTGCTCTATTTGCCTGCCCAAAATCCATTCTCCCTTTTCTCTGGTATCAGCATCTAGGTGATTTTTCTTTCTGGTGAAAACACCCCTGCCCCTGTCTTGATGTAGGTGATTTGTGTGAGGTTAAATTTTCAGCTTCAGGGCAGTCATGTGACCAGGCACCAGGCAGAAAATGAGGGGACCAGTTCAAGGATGGCAGGCTTACTGGTAAATCTAAATGTGTGCTGACTGTACCAAAAATACAAGAAGGATACCTAACTTGTAGGGTTAAAAAATGGTACAAACACTGGTCAGAAATTACAGATTCAAGGAGAAAGTAATAGAATAGATTTTACGGAATCGGATTTTGTGGAATATATAGGCAACTGGAATAAAACAGGTTTGTGGTGAAAGTATTCATGGGCTCAAGGTTGGTATTTCTTACTTTCCAACTTTGCATGGTTTCTTCTAAACCTAATCCATTTTTAATCTACTTTTTCCTCACCCATATGTTAGTTGATATAGCTAGCTCATTAAGAGTGACAACATTTAAAAATTTTTCTATTTCCCCATTATGCTTTATATATCAGCTTGCTTCTCTTAGAAAGAAAGCAAGGAAAGAGGTAGGAATATTTTTCTTGTCTTTTGTCCTAGGAATCCCCAAATTACTCTACGAAAAACCCATTCTTGGTGCCCCTCCCCACCCTACTCCAGTCAGTAGTTTGGGTTCAGAAGACAATTGCTTTTATTTCAAAAAGTTCTTGGCGTGGGTGTTTTTTTGATCTCACTCAATTGCTTCTACTTAGTGACTTGTTTATGTGACCAATTGCAAGACTCCTCTCTTCTCTGGGCTTCTGTTCATAAGGTCATTAAGGTCAGTGTTCTCCAAGGGTACTTCTAACTCAGGAATTCTGTGATGGTGATGCAGAGGCTAGCAGTCAGCTGGCCTTACCCATACTTGTGGAACAAGAAAGGGGAAACACTGCTTAAGTGTTAGGTGGACACTTGTTCTGGAGGAATGTCTTGCCATCTTTGGTGAATTGATCCACTCACTGTTTAGATTGGAACTGTTTTTTTTAGTGGTCACTACACAAAAATGCCTGGCCTAAGTGGTATCCTTTCCATTAACAAAGAAGAAAAACTACAGGAGCCAAGAAAACGAACTTTCATACTTTGAAATGCAATTTTTTAATAAGTAGAAAATGTTGTGTGCTTTTGGCTAGCCTGGGACTAATATCTGGTTTATATGATTGATTACTAGAACATAATCACGTTTCCCTCTTGAGTTCCTTGGAATCAGGCTGTTCTCATTATCTTAGGTAGAAACATAAGCAAGATTTGAGATATAGTTACAAAGACAGACTATACAGAACTTTCTTAAAATGAATCTTACATTCATTTCAGAATTGGAAAACTATTGTTTTTTAGGATTTAGTTTGTTTGCTAACTAAAACCATCAGAAATATTCATAAAGAAGAGAGATTTCAATAGGTAGTCAGATTGTTTGAGTGGTAGACAATGTATGAGTCTCAACATTTGCATGATAAAGTGAAAGGATACCAGCTTCATTTATGATATTTGAACCTACATTTAATAATTGCTGATGTTTGCCGAAGTTAGAAATTTTTCCTTAAAATCTGTGAATAGCTTTTCTCTTCAAATACTAAACAACTTCAGATAATGAATCAGATTTGGGAAAGTGGAGAGAACCCTACTGTGCAGTGGGCACTCAACAGCAGGCACTCATTAGGTTAAATCAAATGATTGAACTTTAATTCAGTCATAAGTTCAAGGCTTGGCTATTGCTGGCTTCATAATCCTGGAGAAGTCACCAAGCTACCCCAAGTCTCAACTTCTTAATCTGAAAGTGTCTATGACTTTCAACGTTTTCAAGAGGATAGAGAATCATACATGTGAAAAGGATTTGAAAGCTATATATTGGGGGCACCTGGGTGGCTCAGTCGGTTAAGCCTCCAACTTCGGCTCAGGTCTTGATCTCACAGTCCATGAGTTCAAGCCCCACATTGAGCTCTGTCCTGACAGCTCAGAGCCTGGAGCCTGCTTCAGATTCTGTGTCTCCTTCTCTCTCTGCCCCTCCCCCATTCATTCCCGTGTCTCTCTCTCTCTCTCTCAAAAATAAATAAATATTAGAAAGCTATATATTGCTATATACATTAAGAATATTAATATATGTCTGTATAGCCAGATGTGTTTGGAATTCAAATATCTTTACATTTTAGAAAAGTAATGTAGTCTATTATGTACTACAAACAGCAGAGAAGAATAGTGCCATTGGATAATCAAACACATTAATAAAATATTTCTGCAGGGACATTTGTGAATATTCATACTAGGTAGGACAAATAAATATTATAAATGAGTTTATATCAATGTAAGTGAGGTTAAATGGGTTCAGACTGCATAGGGGTTTCAGACTGCCTCAAAATTAATTATATATTTTTTCAATTTTCTGATTTTTGGATATCAGAATTGCAGATAAGAGACTGGGTGAACTTCCATTGACCACTGGATGACTCATTAAATATTATCTCTAAACTTTAAATAAAGAAGGGATTGGAGAATTGTAGCTTTCTTGTTTCAGTGCATGTATATGGCTATCTCTGTCATACCAGAAAGACAACTCTATGACTTTTTTTTTCCTTCTTATATAAAGTCTATGTTTTTTTTCTCAAAGTTTTTAAAAAAAAATTGATGCAGCTAGTATGAGCACTCAAATCATTCCCCCAAATATAATTTTTTAATAAGTAGAAAATGTTGTGTGCTTTTGGCCACCCTGGGACCAATATCTGGTTTATGTGACTGGTTACTGGAACATAATTATGTTTCCCCTTGAGTTCCTTGGAATCAGGCTGTTCTCATTGTTGAATAGGTCATGCCTTGCTTGAATTACGCAGCTCTGGTATAGAAACACAGTCTCCAATTGCTTTCATAGGATTCCATTGGCATCCTTTGGTAAGGATGGGTGACATGAAAGCTTTTAAGTTGATGCTCCATAGACTGATATATTATTTTCTGCTGAATCCATATAGTATTCAATTCAGGTGCAGAGAAGAAATAGAAATATTCCAGGACTAAGTGAAGAAAATGCAAATTAATGTGACAAGCAATGGTAAGGAATAAAGTGAAAAATTATATAAAACCTAGTCAATCAATTATATATATTTTAACAATTACAGAGTAAGGCAAAGGGCATACACAAAATCTTTAGGTAATGGCACGGGAAAACTCACAGACAGATGAAGCTAGTTAAATAATGTAATCATTTCTGCTTAGACGTAAGAAAATAGAGACCAGAGGGTATGCCTGAAATATTAATCTATGCAATTGACATAGAGAAACTATGGAAATCACATCATAATTGAAGAACATACATTAAAACCTCTAGACATTTATAAGTTTTATTCTTGTATGCTGATAAAAGAATACAGAGTTTAGAGAAGGGACAATTGCAAGCAATTGATATGTACCACACAATAATCATAGTACTTATATTATCAGAATATAATTGTTACCTACTCTGGTCCTTGGGCTCTCCAAGCAATAGAAATTGGGGCCAAAAGGGAATTTCCAGGCAAAGCAGCAGAAAGGAGACAGCATAAAGGAAAGTGTCCTTCATGCTGGCTCTCAGAACAAAGGCCTGGGAAATTTGAAGAAGCTAGTAAGGCAGGAAAAGAGTGACATCTAAGCATATAGGACAGGTAGAAATACAGGAAGTTGGGTGCACTGGCAGAGTAGACAGAATATGCATTGTGTGCCTCATTTGCCTGTTAAACTCCACCCCTGGTCATAATTTTCAGTATTATAATACAGAGAACATCAAGGAAACGTCAGTCCTGCGGTCCACCAGTCTTTGTAGTTGAGTTCCTCCTTTGGTTAACATTCTGCTTCCACATTCCTGCAAGATATGTTACTCAAGAGGCACTGGGTTTCAGCTCTTGAGGAATGCTGGATTTTGTGGTTAGGGTTGAGGGGACTCTAATCCAGCCCCTGCTCTGTCTCATGATGTCAACAATGATAATTAGTAAGAGAAAAGAAAGCTATAAGCCACCATATTGAATTTTCTTTGATCTTGGGAGATAGCAAGCCTTGGATTCTGAACAGCCAGTATTACACTTTTCCACTAAACAGATTTTAGATACTTATGTTCTAGGCTGAGTTGCCACTAATTATTATGTGATTTGGGAAAAGTCACCTTTTATCTCTAGACCTTTCTTTCTTTCTTTGTAAAATAAAGAGATTAAACTGTATTATCTCTGAGGTCCTGTTTATCTTGGAAGCATCAGCTTAAAACACAGTTTGAAAACTCTCTGAAGCACCTTAGAACAATCAGGTATCAGGAGAAGGAGGCGCCTTTTTTTTTTTTCCCAGTGCAGATGGGACATAAAATGAGGGGATACAGAAATAATAAAGATTCAATTTCTGGAATGAGACTGAAGAAACTATTAGAAGCATGTAGAACGGAGCAAATGCAAAACCTTGGTTTCTAAAGACTGTTTTGTTTACATGGACTATACTCAGATGTATCCCAGCTCACTCAGATCTTATTTATTTTCAAGGTCTTACCCAACCCTCCTTCCTTGATTAAGCTTTCCATGACTTTGTGCTACCCCCTTTGTTGCTTTATATTTCATTGCTATATTATATTCCATGAGTGTTGGTAGATCTTCTCTCAAATTAGGTTTCACATTTTTTGAGGGTAGCGCTATTGATGTCAGGATGACTTCAGGAGAAAATAAGGGATATTCTGCACGCTTCAGGCAGGCAACAAGAATCTGTAAACATAAGTGTATCCCCTCCATCTGAATTTCTTTATTTGTCTAAAAAAAGAACCACTCACAGAAACCTTCACTTAGTTTTAGACTGATTTTTATCTCCTTCAACATTCCTAGTCGGATGCAGACCCTTATTATTCTGAGTATTTGGAGGATGTGATTTGAAGCTGACACATAAGGTCAGACAGACAGTCTAGAGGTCATCTCAGTCTGGGTATCTTATTGCCACTAGGGCAGAATGAAAGGAAGAGTATTGCTTTTACTAATTAATGCAAACCTTTCTTGTCACTATGCTTTGAGTCATATAAACACAATTTAGACCAGAAAATTCATTTGTTCATTCATTCATCCAACACACAGCACTTTTTCTGTGTGTGCAAGTCATTCTATTAGGCATCTAGGGAATATTCATTTGCACACACCATGATCCCATCTTCAGGAAGCTACCTAGTGATTCAAGAATGTAGGTCCACTCCAATGTGGAGAAAACTGTAAGTTTCTGTAGAAGTTTCCAATACAGAGGTCTCTGATGAACAAGGATAATTTTTGTCCTTTACTAGATACAATGGCACTTTCTATCATAGATGGCATTCCAGGTAGGTTTACAAAATGCTTTTACTTATCGACTGATATGCAGAGAGAACAAAGCATTTGGGTATATGTGGCAGTTTCCCCAACCACTATTGCAGATTTAATTTGAGTTGTAAGGGGAGAAACTTTCGGTAAAGTTAATCTGGTCTCAAGTTGCTGTGATCACTTACATAATAAAAAACATAGCACTTCTCAAACTCAAATTTCACCGATCAAATCCAATTACCACCTATGAGTGATATGACTGATTTCTCTCTGGGCTAGTTTGCATCCTCCCTTTAGGGTTTATTTTTCATTTGGTGCATTAAAACCTTGGCCCTGTAAAATAACTATGGATTCTTTCTATTTTGAATCTGTTACACTGAAGCTTTCCTGTAGATAGGAGACTTAAAAAAACTTTTTTTTAATATTTATTTATTTTTGAGAGAGAGACAGAGCTTAAGCAGGGGAGGGGCAGAAAGAGAGTGAGACACAGAATCTGAAGCAGGCTCCAGGCTCTGAGCTGTCAGCAAAGAGCCGTCAGCACAGAGCCCCATATGGGGCTTGAACTCAGGAACCGCAAGATCAGGACCTGAGTCGAAGTAGGATGTTTAACCGACTGTACCATCCAGACACCCCAATTGGAAACTCTTTTAAGGTTGTTTGGTTTAGCAGAAAAATCAATGTATCATCTGTTTTATGGTCTTTAATACATAATAATGTAGTAACAATTCATATAGCTGCATTCCTTTGGCCGTTACTTTCTTGCTACATGCGTGATCCTCTTGTCCCCACCTTTCTCTCATTCCCAACCTGTACCTCCCTTCTTTAGAATTCTGCTTTATCCTTAAAGCTTTTCTAAATCCTGTGGCAGGATACAGGTAATAACTCTATCCCACATATAGCATTATAGCTCTTGGCATATCTCAAGTAGCATATCACCGCAAAGTAAAAACTGAAAGACTGTCTTTCCTATTTAACTTTGAGTATTTCCATTTATCTGTCTTTTTCTGACAATGTCTGGATATTTAGTAATTCTTACTTGTGGATGAAATCTGTTTAGAAGATCTGTTCAGAGGGGCAGAACGTAGTCTTCCCTGGATGTTTTCTGTAATACAGCAACCAGATGTATTCATATCTAGATTTTTTTTTTTTTTTTCATAACAGTGTTGCTTATAAGAATGTGAGCTTTCGGAGAACCTGCATGGCTCAGTCTGTTCAGCGTCTGACTCTTGATTTCAGCTCAGGTCATGATCTCGTGGGTTATGAGATCAAGCCCCTAGTGGAGCTCCGTGCTGAGCAGGGAGCTTGCTTGGGATTCTTTCTCTCCCTCTGTCTCTGCCCCTACACCACACGCTCTCTCTCAAAATAAATAAGTACACTTAAAAAAAAAAAAGGAATGTGAACTGTTAATTGGTAATTCAAAAGAAAGGCCCCAAAATATTTTTTATCCATTAGATTTTATTATTATTATTATTTTTTTAACGTTTATTTATTTTTGAGACAGAGAGAGACAGAGCATGAATGGGGGAGGGACAGAGAGAGAGGGAGACACAGAATCTGAAACAGGCTCCAGGCTCTGAGCTGTCAGCCCAGAGCCCGACGCAGGGCTCGAACTCACGGACCCCGAGATCGTGACCTGAGCCGAAGTCGGACGCTTAACCGACTGAGCCACCCAGGCGCCCCTAGATTTTATTATTTTTTAATTTTTAATTTTATTGATTGGCTACAAAAAGATTTATTGTTTCCACTTGGCCCACAACCTGCCAGAGCGCTTTAGGTTAGTTAAAAAGCTGCTGAGTAGCTCCCAGGACAAGCTCAGGCCCAAGCCCTGGCACCTTGGGGATGTCAGAGGGGCCCCTCTAAGGTTGCTGGCTTCAAAGACTCCAAGTCGTGCTTCAAGGTTGGCCTTTAAAGGAGCCGCTCGCCAAACCCAGGCTGGGGGCCAGCCAGCTTGCAGAGGTTAGTCAGGGGATTGTCCATCTTCTTGATGAGTTTCACCTGCTCCTCTAGGACGTGGTTCGACAGGAAGTCATAGAGATGGGGGTCTGCGGGGGCAGAACCCAAGGCATGCAGAACCAAAAGAGCCTGGTTTGGGTTATTCTCCAGAACCAGGGAAGTTTCCATGGTGCCCAGGGTGTTACACCACTCATCTTGGGATGGCTTCTGCACGTCCTGGAAGAGGGCGTGGAGCCTATACTGGACTAGTATCTTCCAGAGACTCCGAGCGTGCTTGTGCTTCTCCTCAGGGCCAAGAGAAGGGGCCCACACACTCCAGAGCTGCCCTGTGGTGGTAGAAATAGAAGCCTGAGAAAGGTAGGTGTAAGAGGCGTGCAGGTGCTTGTTAGCCAGAGGGTTGACGGCACCCTTCCCCTTGGTGGAACAATTCTGGCAAATCTGAAAGTTGAAGCAAGAGACAGATCCACAGGACCGCAGAATGTGCTGCTTTTATCCATCCCATTTTAAAAGCAATACTATCTGTTGAGAAAGAATAAATACTTCAATGTTTTATTCGGTTTACATTTTTAAAAATAATTTTTGATTTCTCTTAAACCTGATGCAACATTTTGTGAGTTGACTTAAAAACAACAAGTTGTTGGTTTCATTTTTGTAACTGAGTCAATGTACTTAACGCACTAAGAAAAAAAAGTAGAATTTAATTAATTACCATTAGTAGCCTATTTCTGAATTTCAGTTGGCTGACAGCTTTTTAATGAACGGATTCACGTTTTGCCATTTTTCAGAGGTACAGGCAAAACTAACAATCACACACAGTGCCAAGTCCTAAGAATTCACCAGGGACTCCTATTTTTAAAGAATGTTACCTACATCTTTATCTGGGACATCACTAAATGTTGCCTAGTTAGCTGAGTAGCTTGTCAAATATAATAAATAATACTCGACTTATTTTTATTAAAAAATCACAGTTCATTTTTCAAAAATGAAAAACCATCTTGATATTAATTCATTGCTAAGCATAGGACAGAGTGATTTCAAATTAGCATAAAGACACTTTGTTCAATATGTGTCCAACCTGAAAAAACTGGGCAAGTTCACATTTGATGTGAGGAGAGGCACAGTTGAAAGAGGCAAGTTCTTTGTTAACATGTAATATTTAAAATCAACCAATATTTCGATACATTGAAAAATTTCTGAAATGCAAGTCAGAAAATATGACAAAATTTTTCCGGAAAAAATATAAATTGTATTTCAAATTTAATACTTTAAATAATCCCATGGTCCTTTTTATCCTGTGGCTCCGAACAACTCATTTCACTCCTAATTAAGTTCAACAAAGTACTGACTTCTCAAGGGAGAAAACAGGTGTGTTGGGAACAACTTTGAAAATTTAATTTTTATGGAAGAAGTATACTTTTTGTCCTTTGTATGTTTCCTTTCACTAGACATATTTTTATTACAGGTATAGAAAAGCTAACGGGGGCCAGGCAGCCTGACAGAGAGTACTCAACTGATTTTTCTTGCTGATTACCTTGACATATTTGTTTATACGTTCCATTACATAACACAGAAAGGACTTAAAAATTTGTTTTAAAAGAAAATACTGCATTGCTTCCAACATTTATTTATGCGGTAAAGATGTGGGAAGAAAGATGAAAATCTACCGCGTAACAAACATCCAAGACCTTTGGGCTGGGTGAGATTCACCAACCACTCACCACGTTGGCCTCCATTTTACTGTGTGCCATCATGGAAGTTACCTTTTGGAAAGAAAAAACTTCTGTGTATATGGAAACTGCCAGAGTTAATTTTTAAAATTGTACAAATGAAATAATTCAATGAAATTAATTCCATAAATGCCAAAAACTCTTCTAGGTGGGAGAAGATGGGGAGAAGATGGAGAAAATCTTTAACTTCGCAGGCACTATTTCAGAACTTTTTTTTTTTTTTCCAGTGAAAAACGTGTATGTGCCTTTTTCCAGGCTGAAAAGTTTTATTTTTTCATTTTGTGGGGCTGATATAAGCAATAAAAAAACAAACAAACAAAAACTACGTATGACTGAAGAAAAAAAGAGAAGTGCTACAGAGCTACATTTTAGTAGTTAGGCTGGTCTCAGGAGTTACAGAAAGGAATCTTAAAGAAGTATGTTTTAAAAATGAGACCCAAATAACACATCCAGGTTTATACTGTGCCAATTAAGCCGAGCTCTAACTACCTTTCCAAACGTCCCCTTCCCAGCATTGTTCTGGATTGTGGATGACAACAAGATGAATTTGCATGTGATTTGGCAGCCAGACCTGAGAGAACCGGTAGCGTTTTATGTTTTGGAGGTTGGTCTGGGGTGCTGAGCGCGTGGCAGTGTTGGCTTCCTTTGTTGGCAAGTGACAACATGCAGACCTACAGCTCCTTTCTCTCCTGCTGGATTTTCTCCCGTAAGTTCTCTGAATCCTGAGCCAGGCATGTGAGCAGATCTGTGCTCAGGGGAGTCAGCTTTTCCTGCAGGGCAATCCTAGCATTGAAGCAGATAGCAGAGGCACTAGAATCAGGTGCAAATTCTCATCCTGGTTGTTCTGATTTCTCATTTTTTCCCCTCCATATTCAGCTTTTCTGTCTGACCCCTAGCCCAAGGGAGTCATACTTCTTCAGGCTTATCCTCAAGCTCAGAGACAACAGTTTTGTGTGGACTTCTTCACCACCTCTACTCCTGCTTAGCATTGAATTCCTATAATAAGTTCTTTATTCAATATTATTGGTCATGGTCCTTATCTCTAATGCAGCTCATCTGATTGAACCTTCAGTGTCACACACAGAGTTGTGTAAAACAATGCATTGCCCAGTGTCTGGAGGTGAGGGAGACTAGGAGAGAGACAGAAGAGATCAATACGATGCAGGTCATTGAACACCTTATAGATCGTGATGGATTTGTATACATTTTATAGAATGAGTCTTTTAGCAGGTAAGATGATCTCTTAACTTCTCCCTCCCACCTCCTGTACCTCACCTTAAAGATGGCTAATTTATGACCAATAGACTCTAAGCAGAGAGGTGTGTGCAGTTTTTAGCAAGTAGGCTTAGAATGAGGAAGATACCATTTTACGTTTTAGTGTTTCCTTTTCCCTGTGGGCTAGTAGGTAGAAAAGATGGCTGGAGTTTGAGCAGTTGTCTTCAACCCTAAAATGAAAGCTATATGCTCAGACTGGTGGAATAGCAGGATGGAAGGAGTCTGAATTCCAGTCTTTTTGTGAAGTTCTTTTCTGTCCTGGAGTTCTTACATCCAAACGTTACACAATAAAGAAATACACATCAATTTTATTTTATGCACTGTTGTTTTGAGTTTGAGATCTCTAACTTAATCGTATATGGTAAATAGGGACATTTTAAGTAAAAATTATATACTTAAAGTATATAGCATGATGTTTTGATATAGGTATAGAGTGAGATGATATGTATCTAATTCATGTATCTATCAAGCTAATTAACATATCTATCTCCTCTCACAGTTAACTTTTTTCTTTTCTCTTTTTTTTTTTTTTTTTGTGAGAGCATCTAAAATCTACTCTTGGCAAATTTCTTTATTCAATACAGTAGTATTAACAATAGTCATCATGCTGTACATTAGCTCTCTAGAACTTCTTCATCCTACTAAACGGCAATTTTGCATCCTTTGACCAACATCTCTTATTTTTTTCTCCCACCTCCCTGCCGCTGGTAATTACCCCTCTACTCTCAACTTCTGCGAATCCATTTTTTTCTTTACATTTCATATAAAAGGGATATCACACAGTATCTTTCTTTTTGTGTCGGTCTTATTTCACTTAGCATAATATCCTCCGGTTTCATCCATATCATCACATATGGCAGGATCTCCTTTTCTAAGGCTGAATAATATTGGGTTGTATGTAGATACCACAGTTTCTTTGTCCATTTATCCATCAACAGCATGTAGGTCGCTTGTGAATCTTGGCTATTGTGAATAGTGCCACAGTGAACATGGAAATGGAGCTCTCTCTCTGAGGTACTAATTCCACTTCTTTTGGGTATGTACCCAGAAGAGGGATGGCTGGGTCATAGCAGTTCTACTAGGGTTTTTTCCTTAAGTAGAAGGAGAAAATGATGATTTCCATTACAACCCTGAAAAGAAGACAGGAATTCAGAGTGAGTTAGTTTGTAGGTAAGACCAAGGACTTGGGAGCATACATGCCTATTTTCCCAGTGACGTAGAAAAGTATGGTTAGTGACAAATTTTGTCTGAGAAGCCACGTGGTGGAAGTGAAATTGTATAAATTTGTTTCAGACAGACTTGGGTTTAAATCCTCCTCTGGTACAGAAAAGGAAATGCTAAAATGGATTGAAGATAATGCCTGAACTATGACTGACTTAAGTTTGTAATAAGCATTGAATTGATTCTTACAGTGCCTGGTACATAGTAAACTCTCAATAAATATCAGCATCGCTAATATACGGCCGATAGATTTTTGTTAACAAATTATTACAATGATAACATGATATTAAACAATCCCTCTGAGAATTAAGATGGAGAAATTCAGAATGCTGAACCATTTCCCTCTTAAAATCTCCTGTCTATATTTCACAAGCATTTTTTTTTTTTACTTTTTTTTTCTTTATGTCTGTTGAGTCAATCTGAGTTCAGGTAACAGAAAGTACTCTAGGCATTCCAAGCAGAAAAGTATTAAGAATATTAAGTGATTTCAAAATCATTGGTTGCCTACAGAAATAAAAGTCAGGAAGTCACCACTCCGTTTCTGATTTCAGGAACATACACTACTATGGCTGCAACCCTGAGGTCAGGAACTGGATGCTTTCTTGACCACGCGATATCTTAGCTTCCCCATCCCCATGAATCTGGGAAGATGGAGAAAATCATGGCATCAAGCTGCGCCCCCAGCCCACTTGTCCAACTGCACCGTTCGAGGATAGTCCCCACTTCCGTGACACCTTCCAAATGTGTTAAGATTAATCTCACTGAAAGAACCTAAACTGTATTGAGAAGCCTAGCCACAGGGAGTTTAAGAAAAACAGCTTTAGGTTTCCCGTCACATTTAGGGTTAGGGGGAATAGAAGAGTATAGAAATGGATGCCACACGGAAATGGACAGTATCTAGCATGTGAAACATCCCTGTGTAGCCATTAGAATGGATAAATTAAGAAGATGAACAGTACAAGTTTTAGAGAGGATGTGGAGCAAGTGGAATTTTCATACATTGTTGGTGGAATGTTAAATGGTACAATTTGGAAAACAGTTTGGCAGTATTGTATAAGGCTAGTGACATACTTACCATGCAACCTAATCGTTCCAGTCCTACGTACTTACTCAAGAGAAATAAAATGTGTTTCCATACAAAGACTTGCAAACTGCTCATAGCAGATTTATCATAGTGAATCCAAACTGGAAAACAGCCTGAGTATTTCTTAATAGCAGAATGCATAAGCATTTTGTAGAATACTCATACACTGGAATACTAATCAGTAAATATGAGGGATGCATTCCTATAATAAGCAATGACATGACCGGATCTCAGAAATCATTAATGAAAATAATCATGAATGAAATAAGCCCAAAACAGAATTATATACTGCATGATTCCATTTACAGGAAATTTTATTTTTATTTTGTTTGTTGTTTCTTTTAAATATGAAATTTGTTGTCAAATTGGTTTCCATACAACACCCAGTGCTCATCCCAACAGGTGCCCTCTTCAATGCCCATCACCCACCCTCCCTTCCCTCCCACCCCCCATCAGCCCTCAGTTTATTCTCAGTTTTTAAGAGTCTCTTATGGTTTGGCTCCCTCCCTCTCTAACTTTTTTTTCCTTCCCCTCCCCCATGGTCTTCTGTTAAGTTTCTCAGGATCCGCATAAGAGTGAACACATATGGTATATGTCTTTCTCTGTATGATGTATTTCACTTAGCATAATACTCTCCAGTTCCATCGACGTTGCTACAAAAGGCCATATTTCGTTCTTTCTCGTTGCCAAGTAGTATTCCATTGTGTATATAAACCACAATTTCTTTATCCATTATGAAATTTTAGGAAATATCAGTCCAATCCATAGTTTAGGCAACATATCAGTGATTGCCTGTATCTGAGGGTATGGAGGAGATTGATTGGAAATGAACACAATAGAACTTTTTTGGGTAATGGAAATGTTCTATATGATGATTATCACAGTGGCTATAGATGTGTATACATGTACAGTGCTCATCAAACTCTATATTTAAAATGATTTTATTTTATTTTATGTAATGCATATCTCAATAAAGTTAAGTCAGAATCTGTAAAGGGTCTGAGGTTTTACCTAACTCTATCTGAACTATCTTTTAAAAAAATTTTTTTTTAACGTTTATTTATTTTTGAGACAGAGAGAGACAGAGCATGAACGGGGGAGGGTCAGAGAGAGAGGGAGACACAGAATCTGAAACAGGCTCCAGGCTCTGAGCAGTCAGCACAGAGTCTGACGCGGGGCTCGAACCCACAAGCTGTGAGATCATGACCTGAGCCGAAGTCGGACGCTCAACCGACTGAGCCACCCAGGCGCCCCTATCTGAACTATCTTAATCAGTTTGGGCTGCTATAACAAATTAACATAGACTGTATCGATTAAACAACAGAAATTTATTTTTCACAGTTTGGAGGCTAGGAAACCCAAGATCAAGGTGCCAACTTTCTGGTGTCTGGTGAGAGCTCTCTTCAAGTTTTGAAGGTACTGTCTTCTGATTGTGTCTTCACATGGTGGGGATCAGAGAGAGAGAGAAAGCTCTCATGTTTCTTCTTACAAGAACATGAATCCTATTCATGGGGGCTCCACCTTCATGATCTAATTATCTCCCAAAGGTCCTACTTCCTAATATTCATAAAAAATATAAATCTTTTGATGGGGGAGGGGACATATTCAGTTCATAGCAATATATATAAAATCACAAGACACCTGGGTCAGAGACAAAGACAGTTCATTAGTAATAGCAAAAGCATCAGCTAGAGGGATGCCTGGGTGGTGCAGTTGGTTAAGCATCTGACTCCTAATTTCCACTCAGGTCGTGATCTCATGGTTGGTGAGTTGGAGCCCTGAGAGTTCCGGGCTTTGCGCTGCCCATGCGGAGCCTGCTTGGGATTCTCTCTCTCCCTCTCTCTTTGTCTCTCCCCTGCTCACATGCACACACTGTCTCTCTCTCAAAACAAACAAACAAAAAAAAAAAAACCAGAGAAACAAACAAACAAATGTAAAAAAATAAAACATCTGCTAGAGTAACTTCATAGCACCAGTTCCCTGAGTTCCAGTCCCCACAGGGTGATGTGCTGGAAGTCAAATGGTATCTATACATGCAGAATAAATAATGGGATTAATCCTAGAATTAGAAAACTCTGAATATGTACCCAACTGCTGGTGAACTGAATCTAGTTTTGGAGATAGAGACCTGATCTTTTCTCTTGAATATAGGAGATCTTCTCCAGAGAGAAGTCTTTATCTTCACCACTCTGGAACATCTCAAGAGACAGAGATATCTCTAAACTTTATGATCCTGCAATGCCACCTTACATAAAAAATTCTTAAATTGACTGTAAATGCTTTTGCTTAGAAGATCTAGATCATGCAGAAATGTTCTATATGTATCTATATTCATAGATAATTATTTCCCAACATAAAGTTTAAAAATTTAGAGCACTTGTTGGGATGAGCACTGGGTATCATATGTAAGTGATGAATCACTAAAGTCTACTCTTGAAACCAATATGCCACTATATGCTAACTAACTTGGAAATAAATAAATAAATAAATGGGAAACACAATCGGCTGTAATAATTGACCTGAAACATGTTCTGTTAGTTCAATAAAATATTTCAAAGAATATGTATGATTTTAAATATTACCAAGTTGACTTCAAGCCAATTGTTTGTGTTTCATATTCAGGAAATTCACATTACTTAATTATTTCAAAATGAAGTTTAGATCATTAGAACTTTGAAAATTCTTTGGATCAGTCATTAATTTTATAAATAAATTCTTTTTCAACTTATAATTTTTTACAGAATTAAAAATGTCATCATACATTTAATACAGGAGAATTTCTCTCTTTTTTGCATGTATTGCCTCTTGTGGATAAAGGTTATAAATTGTAAAGGAGCATTATTAAACACATGAAAATATTGCAAATATTGTTTGCCATACAAAAATTTTTGCACAACTAAAATCATGCACTTTGTATTCATTCAACACCTCTTATTTAATGGAATGCATAGCTTGTATCTAGGTTGATACCTGGTTCTCAGGGCATTGTCCCTAGAGCTGAACTGGATAGTCAGGTTGCTGGGGACTCTTTAATTTGCAGGAGTAGTTCTCCTGGCAGCTTGAAGCAGCATAGCTTGGATTAAAAAAAAAGGCTGGAGAATCTGGATTCTTTTTAGGTGAGCCAAGGTTCAGAGTTGAGAAGTAAAATCACAAATGTCAAATTTATGGATAAAGAAAGTATGAAAACTTGCAAGTAATTTAATAAGTTAGTGACTGGTGTATGTGGGAGTTAGGGGAAATAAGGTTTGATTATTGGTTAGGGCAAAATGAGAGTAAGGGTGTTTAGCACAAGAGTTATTTGGGATAAGATTGTATGCCTGATGATCTCCCCTACGGATGCAGCTGTCCTGGCTTATATGGCAGGTGAACAGCTTTGTGGAGTCCCAAAGAATGGACTAGAAGCCTAGAGCACAGTGCCAATGGGGGAATCAAGATAGGAGGGCTGTGTGATCTCTCTGTCTCTCCTTTGGGCTTCTGAGGCTGAATTAAGCTTGGGGATAATAACAAACTGGAACCTAAAACATCAGTATGGGTAGATTGGGAATGTATAAGAAGAAATCAAGATCCTAAGGACTGTTGGAATACTAGTTGGCACCTTTCTACTTACAAAAAGAAACCAGCAGACTCTGAGAGGAGATGGTAATGGAATCATGGATAAAACATAAACTTGAACGATATCATAGTTATTTATTTGAACTTTTTTCTGACCACAATGGTTGACAGTTCTGTATAATAATAATAATGATATGAGCGTACTATTTTCCTGGCATTTACCATATCTCTGGTAATTTTCAAACCATTTTACAGCTATCAACTCACCTGATTATTATAAAACCTTGTCATATATGTACTGTTTTCTAATTGACTCACTGTACAAATGACTAAACTATGACATGAAGAGATTAAGTAACATGCTCATAGCCACAGAGCTAATAACTAAAAGAATCATTATATATTCCCAATGTGTAAACTCATTGAAGGAACTACCTGCTCGTAGACATCTTTAACTGTTAAAAAAAAAAAAAAAACTCAGCCCAGTTTATATTCACAATGTATAAGGTTTGTCTTTTAAATGAGATTCCCATTTAGAGAAGTACAGGATTGTCAATGCTTCATTCTCTTCCGATTCTGGTAGTCTTGCTTCCCAAATGGTTTCTGATTAGTTTATAACTAGATGTGACTATCAAGGCATTAGACTCAGCCTCTAATTGACTTATAGTTCTAAGACTCAGAAAGAACTGAAAGAGTGCTAGATTTCTTTCGTAGCCAGGAGCTACTAAAAATTATATAGTATTGGGATTGTTTTTGTTTTTGTTTTTTGATGCAGTATTAAGCGAGTCACCTAAGAACATGGGCTTCAGAACCAGGCTCTTTAGTTCAAATTGTGGTTCTACCACTTAGAGTTATTTAACTTCTCTATGCCACAATTTCCTCCCTGGTGCTGCAATATATCTACTTTAGGGGTTTTTGTGTGGATTAAATGAGTTGATATAAATATTGCATTTAGAACAGTACTAGATACATAGTAAGCATGTAATAAATACTCCATATTGTCATTATTTTTATCTTCATATTCTGTGAATGGGTTCTCCCCTACTGGGACCAATAAAACTTACATTTCAAACCTTCTCTATAAATGTTATGAATATAATAATATAATAAGGATTTTGAGAATACCTTGTAGTTTTTTTTATTATTCACAGGATAGGATTCAATAAGCTTCTCATCTGGCTAGTTTGTTCTGACTTTGAGACTTCCTGACTCTTGGAATGCACCCAGAAAAACAATGGGTAATATCTATTAGTTGGAAGCACCCAGACTAAATGTGAGCTGAACAGTTCTGTGTGAGCCTTTACATGGCCTAGTTTTATAATTTCTGTAAAGTATGACACTGTTGCCAGTGATTCATTTAAAAGACCTGGGGCGCCTGAGTAGCTCAGTCAGTTAAGTATCTGATTCTTGATTTCAGCTCAGGTCATAATCTCATGGTTGTGAGATTGAGACCTGTATTGGGCTCTGTGCTGACCATGGAGCCTGCTTGGGATTCTCTCTGTCCCTCTCTCCCTTCCCCCTCCCTGCTTGCATGCACTGTCTCTCTTGAAATAAATAAATATTAAAAAAAAAACATGAGACCTTGTCTGTTAGTAAACTTAGGTATATTACTGATTGTCTCTTCATTAGCTAGCCAGTGGTTAATTGAACAAATCCTTTACTGGATGAGACAACCTTGGACAAAGCTGTAGTCAGGTGATACTAAGATAGGCATTCATGAGAGCATCTATCGTGTAAATAGGCAATGGGAAGGGTCATAGGACAAACAGCACTCTCATCTGAAGTCAGGGGAAGGATGCAGGATCAGTCCAACAGCAGGGGTTCACATGCTTTTGGCAACTATTGGACCCCACACAAAAGACCTTTATCTGAAGATTTCAATAGCCAGTTACTTATGTTCCCTCTCAAGAAAGATATGTAGATTTATCCAGATATACCAGAATTGTTTAGCAGGTGTTGCTAAGAGTATGCATATAGCTTCTTGGAAAAGCCTAGTGCTAAAGAATCAAGGTTAGAATCACTCGTTCTGCAGACAGAGTACCTATTCCTCCCAGGACAGAGAGAATAGCCTAAGTTGACCAAATGACCACGATGACAGAAATACTGTACTGAGTGGGGCCTCTGGCTTCATGTACATGATTAGGTCACTCCAGGACTTCCAAATCTGTGCCAGTAGCCTCTCTTCAGTTTAGATAGAAATTTTTGTTTGTTTGTTTGTTTGTTTTTAATTCAGGGGCCAATAGGCCCTACAGCTGCCTGTCCCAAGGAAAGAAGAGGGTTTCAGCCTTCTCCTTTGCTGGGTGGAGATTTTACCAAAATACCAAAGAATATGACCGGGAAGATAGAACAATTAATAAACCAGATGATATAACTGGATTAAAGCATTTAAATCTGCATAGAAAATTGAAACAAAGTCAGGGCCAGAGATTCACACAGTAAAATTTGCCTCCAAAAGTAGATGAGATGTTAATAAGAGGACTATGATAGATGAAAGGATAATGGGATGAGAACAAGCAGGCTATTTTTTTCCAAATCAAATCAAGACTGAAATTGTCCAGTGAATATGATCAATGAACATGGTCAAGCTAGGTAATTTAGTTGAACAAACTAAAGCAACCCTAAATACTCATGCCCCCAAAATTTGTTTGTTTACTTGATTAGTAAATGAATTGGAAAATTGTTACTATGTTGCTTTTATTGCATGTTACTTAGACATAGCTCAGTAATGGCATTACCATTACCCAGACAGTAATGGTGTTTGTAATCATCTGGACATCTTCTGCAACCTCCCCTAGGCTCTGATGGACAGACAAGGTTAAGCATTGAAAACACTTGCTCTTTCATGCCTAATATAGCAAAGTTCTTGGATCACTAATTCCTAATGATTTCACAGTGTAACTGAGCGTAAGCAATTGACTGGAGAGATCAGTATTAGCTTTGGGTTTCTTTACTGCCTCCTTTAAAACTATTTTTGTCAAAGTACAGTAAAATTGTGGGAAGAATCTTACATACACATTAAGCAAATCATTTGTACACGTGAAAGAAGTACTTTGTGATTTCATTATATCACAGTCCCTGAATCATAATTAGGAGAGAGAGATAACTATATTTATTGTTAGAAATACAATGCTTTCTGGGTTAGATTTGCGTTGATTTGGCTAACCTATTTGGCTGATTGATTTGTCTCTCAAGTTGGTAATCAAATCAATTAACCTCTGACTCTCACTTTCTAAACATTCCATCAGCCACAGACATGCATAAAGAATGCCAAGGTCTAAAATCAGAGATCTACCTTATTGCCATCAAGTAAGTCAGAGACAGGCTTTTGGCCACTTAAGATATTTACACAACTTAGAAATAAGAAATGCTCAATATATTGTTCAGCCTGGAGACATACTGCCCTCTAGTTAAGTTGGTTAATTCCTGGAAAACACACTTCTTGGAAGATGTAAATAAATACACTAGTTTTTCTTAACAGACCATTACTCTTAAACATAATCACAAAATTCTGGCTCAGCAGCCCTTCTCTGCCTTTGTCCAGACCTAGCAAAGGTTATGGGAATACTCTCCCTTTTCATTGCTTTCCTCTGTTTTCTTCTTCAGTCTCTGTCTGTGTTTTGTGTTCTTCTGATTTACCAGTTATCCTTAGCTTAGGAAATTTCTAAATGTAGATTTGTTTGCTTTTTAAATTTATTTAATGTGTTTTATATAATAGAAAATAGTTGATAAAAATGGAGACCTGTGAATATTAGAATTTTCCATAAAACTGCATCTAATTGCAACCATTTGAGAGCAGATAATTTTAATAAGCAAAAAGTAAATGTAAAGTGGTGTATACTTCTAAAATATACATAGTCATATTCTTTTGAAGCATACTGTGTAAATAGAACTAAGTTGGACAAAAACATCTGACAGAGAAAAAAATGTTAAAAAATACAACGTCGGAGGAAGTTGTTTGGTTGTTCAAATTACTTCCAAAGGTGCGTAACATTTGGTTGTGGTAACTGTTTAGCAAGACCTGACTCTTAAATTTGAGAATTTGACTAAATTATACACCAGAGGCCAAAGATATTGCTAATTAGGAGCAATATTTCTACGGACCATAATTATCTCTTTTCTTATGAAGGCCTCCTTGGACCCAATATCTTAGAACTTGGGAAACCATGTTTGGAACCACAGAGGGTCAAGTGTTTTGAAGATAAAATTAGGCTACGGAATAGCCTATTTTAAACCATGCTCCCTTCTCAATACAGAATGCCTCTTTGGAGACTTAAATGCCCACATTTCAGTGTATCTCACTATTGTTTGCAGATGGGATGAATGAGTGGACATACAGTGAATCTCAAAAAATAAAATGGAAACTCTAAAAGGAGCGTTTATATCACCTGGCTTTACTGTTATATACTCCATGCATACTACAAAAACTCTTTATTACATTATCATATCAGATGTATTGCTATATAATTGATTATTTTATCATTTTATTTGGTTGACAGGTTTGTTCACCTTGATTTTACTAAAGGGATTTCAAAGTTCTTATTACCACATGAATGTAAAAACTCTGTACTCCTATGAACATAATGTACTCATTATGCAGATGCTTATGATAGAAGTGTTGGTACTTTACAGTAGATCAATGGAATCTTGAAGAAAAAAGAAATCCATGTTATAGTTGTTATGTAAACTAAAATAAGGAAAGATGTGGGCTAAAACGTAAGATAGGCTCAGAGTGAGCGATAGAAAAGAAATTACATGATGATTTAGAATATACAAATGGCAGAAGAAGGTGTTATCTGGAAATTTGGTAGGTTCATGACTTAGTATATTTATTTCATAAGTTTTTTCTAAGTTTTTATTTATTTATTTTGAGAGTGAAAGACAGAGAGGGAGAGAAGGGAAGAGGCAGAGAGAGAGAATTCCAAGCAGGCTCTGCTCTGTCAGGGCAGAGCCTGATGCTGGACTTGAACTCATGAGATCATGACCTGAGCTAAAACCAAGAGCCAGGTGTTCAACTGACTGGACCACCCAGGTGCCCCTATTTCATAACTTTTTATGAAAACAAAACTGCAATCAAATAATATACCTATTAATATATTGAGGATGAAAAAAAGGGTAGTATCTTAAAAAGTGGAAGAAACATGCCAGAACACTTAAATGTGTTCAGATTCTATTGCCTTAAGGATAATCAAACACATTTCCAAAAATAAAGTTGTTGATGGTAGGAAAATACTGTGAAGAATTTTATGACTCCAAATTAGGTAGCTATAAATTAAATATTATATCAAGAAAGCTTACTAAGTTGCAAATCCAGAATGGTACTAATTTCTTTAAAGATTTCCCATAAAGTGGGGTGCCTGGGTGGGTCAGTTGGTTGAGCATCCAACTCTTGGTTTTGGCTCAGGTCATCATCTCATGGTTCGTGAGTTCGAGCCCTGTATCAGGCTCTGCAGTGACAGTGTGGAGCCTGCTTGGGATTCTGTCTCTTCCACTCCCTTTGCCCTTCTCTCTCTCTCTCTCTCTCTCTCTATATATATATATATATATATATATACATATATATATATACATATATATATATACATATATATATAATAAAATATATATATATAATAAAATATATATATAAAATTAAAAATATATATATAATAAAATATATATATAAAATAAAAAAATAAAATAAAAATTTCTGGTAAAGTGAAAGCATTCACTCTAAGTGAAGTAAAGGTACAGACAGTCACAAATAGAAGTGGTTTCAGCCCTACCTGGATGACAATTATTTTTTGTTGTAGACTGCCTGACAAAGTATTTTAGGAAAAGTGGTCACATAACAAGTGGCACTTTATTTAGTCGGAGATAATTTTTGTAAATTTTGAAATATACTAATTGGATGTGTTTGTGTCGTGTTCGCACTGTAACAATCAACAAAACCATGAGACAAACAAAAATGATAGACTACGCTAAATGACATCATTGAAGGTCTGATTTAATTTTTGTCCCACCCAAGAGAGTTTATATGGAAGGTAACAGGAACTATGACATAAGAAATCAGGGAAAGTCACACTCATTGCAGGTATTGATTTTCACAGGTTTTACTGAGATAATGAAAGTTCTAAAATATAACTGCCAAGATTAATAGTCTGCTAGTTGCAGATATCAATTGGTTTCTTTCTTCTTCTGTTCACAGTAGTCTTCTAGTTTTATAGTTACCCAATATCTACTCTATTTTTCAGCACCATCTCTTCTTGTACATTTGAATTTCTACTCTTAACCCCTTATGAAATATACCTAATTTTGACATTCAATCAAATTTTGAAAATGTGTGTTAAATCAATTTTTCTAATCTTGTAAAAGATTTTTTGTCATCTTAAAACTGATATGTCCACATATTCCTTTTAACTATTAAGTGGTTTGCAGGAGTAAAAATAGGGAGGGGGAGGAAAAAATGGGCAACAAACAACTTGTCAAGTAGAAAAGTATCAATTTCATCCACAGAATTATGTACGCTAATAGAATTAAACAACAAAAGATAACAAAAACAACTACCATGCACACTTTTTGACACTTCTCATTTTTCCTTCCAAGCTTTTTCTTATCCTTGATAGCCTCTCTACTCCTTTACCCACTCATTTCCCAGGAAGGTGGGGGAGGGGATGGCTCCCGGGAAAAAATAAAGTGCACATATCACCTCATGTCAGCCCCCCACTATTTTGTTTTTAATGAGAGAGTTTAATTTCTTTATTTTCTCTTCCCTTATCAGTATGTCACTATTAGCCAGGTAGGCTTTTCAGCTCCCTGCACTGTGCTCGGACCTACATGAAACATGCCTGTGCTGGTTCAGCATTATTGTCTTTAGGTGGATAAGTCTTCCTACTTCTGGTTGATTCTCATATGAAACAGTTTCTGAGATGCTTATGTGGCAGTGAGGAGGTGTGTTCCTCATATTTCTTTCAAGAGAGACTGCTGTGGGGGTCAGAGTTGCCTAATTGCCTCAGCTGCCATCATTTGAGATCCATCACCATGTTCTGGCCAAGGTCAGGTTTCCCTTGGACTGCTGGCCAATAACTGAGAATAGAATAGTATTTAGAATGAGTTTATCAGGTTAAGTTTATTGCCACCTAACAATAATTTGTGTTCTAGTGTATTTGAACAGGAGATAGCTAAGTTTAGATAGTGCTTAAAGGAGTAGCCAAAGGTTAGTCTGGTCTCTTGTTACCTGTCAGTAGTAAGAAAATAAGAAGGGAAAAGAATTGTCAAAAATTGCATTACAGTATTCTGTTAGAAACCTCAGCCTATCTAAGGAAAATACTATTTCCCAAGCAGTTTACCTCAGGTCAATCTCTCAAATGGGGGTGAACTCATAAAAAGCCCACACAATATTATTTAGCTTCTGTTTGAAAGGCAAGGCCAGTGCCTTATCTCTATGGCTCTGCCCCTCATGTGCTCCTATGTGAGTCAGAATTGGGTTCAATATGTAGTTAGAAGAGATTAATAGTTTCATATGTCATCTCCCACTTCTGCGATGACTCACTCATTCGACCTATATTTTGGAGACAAAAGTGATTCTGTCTTTAAAGCTACATCTTTCTATTGCCTTCTGTGTATTTGTTCACTTGTCTATGAGTGAAACTGAGCTATTACTTTTGAGCAAGAGTCATGTTAAAGGGATATGACATGGTCACCTGCTTTCACTTTTCATACGATGATTTAAGTTTCTGGAAGTAACCTTTGTCTCACAAATAGTGGAGACTTTAGAGTAGAGCTCCTCTGCAGTTTACATCTCTTTCCTTGAATGACTCAAAGAAAGAAATAATCTTTCTTTTTCCTTTTAGTTCCTGTCAAACCCAGGTAGATGGACATAGTAGATTATACACCAATTTGGTAGTCTATAGATGTTTGCCATTTATTTTCTATCACATAGCAATGGTTTAGGCAGTCAATTAAAACCCTCAGTATGGAAAGTGAGGGATTCCTTTTTAAGAAAAGACTGCCTTTTGCAGTAAGACATTATGAAATATAAGTTATTCTTAGTATGGGGTGGCTTATTATTGGTGTGGATATTCTATAGGTCAAACCATCTCTCCCAAATATCTTAAAAACTTCATAAATAAAGTTTAATCAAGTGTGTCTGAGCTGGCTCATGTTATGAGAGTGTATTGTTAGCAGCTCTTCCTAACTGCATGATCAGTCACATCACACTGTAGCTTAAAATCAGCCAAACCACATAAAAACCATCAAACACTGTAATTTAGGACTTTTGTCTCTTCCTTGGAATGCTGGTTATTAAATGGTTAATTTATCTTGTAATTAGTATTACCTTGTGCAAAATCACAACCATTATTATTTCCTCATCCACAACATTTTTGCAGATATTGCAACAAATGGCTCCTTTATAAATTTAGAACACAATGTTGGAGAAAGAAGCTATACAGTCTTATTTTCTTGAAACTCTCTTACTAGTTCATTTGGATCCACAATAATGTTTTAAAGGACTGTGGAACAGAAAAATCTTGATGGTTGCCATGTGAAATAAGTGGCTTAGTTCCCAAATATTGCTTGAATTTTGTTTGTTTGTCTAACTAGCAACTTCTGGGCAGGAATGAGGTCTCCATTAAAAGTTAACTTTCTCTTGGGAACAGATAATCCTGGAGGAAAAGAGAACCAATTTTCCTTTGTTCTTTTCAAGAGCAGTGGTCAAGGTTGGAGGAATGAAGTGGTTCTTAATACAGGATAACATCAATATTGTAGTTTGTCTTCCCACACAACTTTCTTAGCTGCAATCTCGAGTCCTGCAGAGAGGACGTGCAAAAAAGTAGACCTACTAGAAGAAGACATATCTACGAAAAAAATGCATTTCGGAGCTTGAGGGCAAAGCATACTGGGACCAGGAGCTTTGGATATAATGAAAGACAAGTCATCTGCTAACTCTTGAAAGAAGATGTTGCACAGTTACAGCAGCATCAGGCATGGGTGCTCTATGGGCAAAGGTCACTGCCCTCAGTAGCAAATCAGGAGCCTCAATGCAGACAATAACAAGCACTAATAACACTAGCACCCTTGGGAAGCATGGCATCTTAACTAATGTGATCAAATTTATTATCGAGTGCGCAAGTGAGAGCATGAGAAGTCAGAGTGTAAGGAACTTTATATAAAAAGCAGATGTGAGACATCTTTTGGAGACTCCAAAAACTGAGAGGAGAGATTCCCCTAATTCAAGGAAGGTTACAAATGGAGAAATAGTAGTTTCAATTGAACTCTATTTTGACCTTTAGGTTGCTGTAAAAAGCATGGATTATCCCTATATAATATATTGACATATTAGAGGGCCCTGAAAGTTAGTCAATGAAGAGGACAACCTTGTTTGTATTATGTATAGCCATATCTTCAAGGCTGACCTGTTTAAATACTAAGTCCTTAATACATTTATATTACTCTCAGATTTTGATTTATTTGTTTCAAATGTCCTATGATAACTAATATTCAATAAGGGTACTATATAATTTACTATATAAGTGAAATTATAAGGTAGATGCAGTCCTTATCTTCCATTGCCTTTTTTCTAAAATGAATCTTATAGCTGTATTCTCTTAATATGTTCCTATGCAATGCCTTGATGCTTTCAGGGTACACAAGGATATTACAGGAATATTTCATATATATATATATATATATATATATACACATATATATATATATTTATACATAAATACATTAAGCGGGAACCAACTGTGTCTGTTTATGGCTGCAGAGTAGGACCAATCAAAGAAGAGAGACTAATTTATAAAAGGACCCCTTGAAATAGCTTGGTGAATTATACTGTCACCTGCCAAGTCATCCAACCAGAAATCTGGAAGCTGTTTTAGCCTCCCCACCCTCTACTACATGCACCAGTTAATCAGAAGCAAGACGAACCAATTCTATTAACACGGCAGATACCTACTACAAGCACCCTTACCTCCCTCAACTATGGCAGTAGCTTCTTTGCTATTGCTCCTGACTCCACTCTTGTCCTTCCCACAGTGCTGTCATACTAGCATGCAAATCTTACTCTCCTGCTCAAATTTGACTTCAACAGTTCCTTCATCATTCTGGCCTTCATTCTCCTTCACTTCTTTGGCTTCTATATTCCAAGAATAAATAAGCATTTGCAGTGCCCATTCCACATAAAACTTTATCCTGATTTTATGTTATTTGTCATGATTTTTTTTTTACTAGATTTTGAATTCCTACCCTTTGCCCATTTGTTACACACTTATACTTTTCCCAAGACTCCATCCTGCTTCCATTTCATCTTGTACATTCTCCTCATCATAATTACATCTATCTTTTAGTGACATTGTTGGCTTACATGTTTTTGTTTCTCCTTGAGAACTGGGACATAGTCTTTTCATCTTTGTGTTACTCATATATGGATCAAGTCCATACTTTCAACTGCAGATGGGGATAAAATGGCCTTTACCTCCTTTATCTTAAAAATTAAATGGATTAAGGGGCGCCTGGTGGCTCAGTCGGTTGAGCGACCGACTTCAGCTCAGGTCACGATCTCACGGTTCGTGAGCTCGAGCCCCGCGTCAGGCTCTGGGCTGATGGCTCAGAGCCTGGAGCCTGCTTCCGATTCTGTGTCTCCCTCTCTCTCTGCCCCTCCCCCGTTCATGCTCTGTCTCTCTCTGTCTCAGAAATAAATAAACATTAAAAAAAAATTTTTTTTTAAATTAAATGGATTAAAACAAAGGAAACCTTTAGAAAACTGCCTACCGTATACTCATACATGGGGAGGCTCATATTAAAATATGTATGTTTTCTCAAATATTCACTTGAAACTCCAAAAGACTTTTCAGAGACTTTTAATAAACTTATCCTAAAATTCACATGAAGAATAAAGTTCCAAAAATCATGAAGAATTTTGTGAAGAATAATAAGAAATGGAAGTTAACTCTAGGTAACAATTATTTAAAAATCTATAGTAAGTAAATCCAGGTAGTTTTACACAGGGCACTAGACTACTACAATAGAATACATAATTAATAAATAGAATTGACGTGAAATATAACAGAGGTAGTATGACATCTCAGTGGGAAATTGGTGGACTCTTCAATAAATGATCTGGATTAGAACGATTGAATATTTATATAAAAATAAATGTTTTCTCATATTTCAACCAAATCTGGATACGTGAAATATCCAAACATGAAAATCAAAATTGAACATAACAAAATCAATAGATGTGACACTTAAACTGCTGGAGAAGTATTTCTTTAATGGTAATAGTATTACCACCACCACTACTAATAATAACAGTTATAATAATCACTAATGCTCACTGGGAGAACGGTTTCCCTTGTTTTAAGGCCTTGTTTTAAGCACTTGGCATGTGCTAATTCAATCCTCATAATGACCTTAGAAGTACATTCTATCACCACTCGTATTTCCAGATGAAGAAATGGCATTCAACTTGCAAAAACATTTCCCCAGTATGTGGCAGAGATGGGTTTTTAATCCTGACAGGCTGTCTCCTGAATGCATGCTCTTTAATCACTATTATATACAAATTACAAGCCACAAAGGGAATATGAACCAATTTGATTTCATTAAAATTAAAAACATTTGAATAGCAGCAGCCATAACAAACTACCAATTAAGAAAATATATATGCAATATCATGGATATTAAATAAAAGTCTTGCATATCAACAGGAAAAAAAAACCCAAAATATAGGGAAAATATAAACATGCAAATCGCACAAAAGGAAACCTCAATATCCAACAAACATATGATTAACTTTCCTAATGGTGGGATAATTTAAATTAAAACCACAATGAGTACCACTTCATGCTCAAGTTAGCACTATATTTTGGCAAAGATTGGGAAGAAGTAGCAAATTAATATGCAGTGCTGGTGGAAGTGTAAATTGATAGAACAATTTTGGAGAGCAACTGTCACTACCTAGTGAAATTGAAGATATGCATAATCTACAAACCAAAAATTTTATTTCTAACTATTTCTAAATGAGAAATGTGTCCTCATTTATAAAAGACAATATGTATAAATATGTTTATTAAAACAGTATATTTAAGGGTCTTAAAAGTACAAATAGCCCAACTATCCCTTAGTAAAGTAAGCTGTAATTTCTTCATTTTGGAAAGCATACTAATTAATATAAATTAGATACATCTACATATGTGACTATGGTAAAAAAGCAAACTGCAAAAAGATGCATATGGCATGATATCATTTATATACATTTTAAACCATGTAAATGTTTTTAAATATAAAACATTCAATGAGCACGATATACACAATTCATAATAGCGTTGCCTTTTGTTGATGGAAGGAGAAAACTTGGAAGAGAAGAGTAGGGTGTTAGCTACATCTGTTATATTTATTTCTAAGTAAAATTTTTGAAGTAAATATTGCAAAATTCTAATATCTGTTAAATCTGGGTGGTAGGTATATGGGAGCTATCATACTATTTTATAAATTTTTGTACTTCCATATTATTTAGTGCATTTCAGTATATACTTTACTGTGCTCTGATATTCACCATTAACATTTTAGAGAGAACACAAATATCCCCCAAAATAGGGGGAAAAAGAAAAATATATATACCTGTTGACTAGGTACATGTTGTTTTTCTTCTTCTGTGGCAGAGGCAATCAGGCTGGAAAAATGTTGCTTTATCACAGCTAGTTCCTTCTAGTCCATTACTGCATGTGAGTCATCATTCATTAATTTTCTTAAAAAATATATGTTGACAGTCTGCTATTTGCCAGGTATTGCAGTAATGTATATATACAGCCTTTGACTTATCAGACTTCTAAACAATGTTGTATTCATGTGGATATACTGAAATATCAGGGGAAGAATCTGAATAAGTATAGTTTAAAAGGCAAGACTTTTTCCTCCCAAGTTTTTTGTATTTTCATTGGCGTCCTGGGGACAATATCTATTAGAGACTGTACTATAAAACTCGATAAGCCCTTACACTGTCTGCCACAAAACTCATTATTTGTTGTCTCTAAACTCAATTAAGTAGGACTTTTCCTCTTAATATATTTATTTGTTTCAAAATTTTAATAGTTTGCATTGTATTTATAATGAGAAATTATTTGTGTTGAACTCTGATATTATAGTTGAAAATTTGAGTATCTGACATAAAGAAAAAAGAATTAGACTATAGCAAAATTAACCTCTTCTATCCCTCTTACCTTCCCATCCTGCCCTCTACTCTCACAATATGTGAGCCAAATAAATAGACAGAGTTACTAGCCAGTTACAAATACAGATAAAATTTGGTGTTTTTAACTAAGAATAAAAATCTTATGATGTGCCAGTATGAAACATAAAATCAATTTCTCAATGGAATATTAAGGGTAATGTTAGAGAATTTGAGTCCTAAACCATTCAAAATTCAAGTGATGTCATAGGCTTAGTTCCCTGGAAATGCTCTTGGGCAATATACCCATCCAAAACAAAACAAAACAAAACAAAACAATAACAAAAAACAGGAAGGCAGAAATTGACAGGGAAGGAAGCTGATCAGCAGTCCATTTACAATGGAGGCCTTAGGCAATCATATTGCATGTTCTAGGGCTGACATGCCCTTTTAAAGATGCCTCACATTTAAGTGTTCTTTCATCAGCCAGTCACCGGCTATGGCCACATTCTGGGGCCAAGTGTAACCTTGAGCAAATTATTTCCCTATAACCATGAGGGAAGTAGCTGTTGAGCTGCCAGTAGCTAGGAGACATATTCCTGGTAGCTAGGAGTTGGGTACATTGACCATGAATAGGGAATCTGAGCGGAGCACTGTTTTTTCCATGAATAATTTCCATGTTCATGCCTACCCTATCTTCCATCTTTCTTCAAGAGGTAGGAATTTGATTGGGTGAGATGTTCAGCAATGAGGCAAGGCTCAAGAGTAAGTTAAAAAGAAAAAAAAAAGAATGTTTTATAAATTACATGGAAATAGGGCAAATGAGTTCAAAGTTTTGTTTTTAAAACCTCATCAGAATATTCGCTCATCAACGTGACTATGTCAAAGCAACTGCTTCAACATGGTTACCCTAAACTGCCACTTTGAAGTATCCCATATCCCCCAAAGATATGTCACAATAAGTACAGACCCCAAAGACAACACAGAGATGGGGAGAACAAGGACACATTACTGAATATAGATGTCAAATTTAATTAAGCTTTTTCCTTGATCTCAGTGATTCTCTGTTGAACTTCCTGAATTTTATGGTAAAATTCTTCTACCCTTCGATTATCAGGTAGAATTTTTCTGATTGATTTTCTCAAAGAGTTTAACACTCTTCCTATTTCATTTTGAAATGAATAAAATATTTATAGAATAAGTGGAAGAGCTTTCATAGGTGATAAAACCAGGTGTCTAGATTTATTTTAATTTGCAAATACCCAAATAATGATCATATACTAGCTTGCTGATTATAAAAGTTTTATTGCAATTAATTCCTACTCAAATGAAATACCTACAGATGCTTATATTTGACGAATCGGTATAAATTCCTAAACAGTACCTTATATTAAATTAGTTTGTTCAAATTAATGATTCTGTGATTCTAAGTCTAGAATATGGACTAATGGAAAAAGCATTCATTTTGAAATCAGACAGACTTATGTTAAATTTGAACGTATCATTTATTACCTTTGTGACATTGGGCAAGTCATTTAACCTCTTTTCCTTTTTTGTAAAAATGTGGGTAATTATAGAACCTATTTTATAGAGTTTTTAACTATACACAATACCTGGCATAGGAAAAGACTCAGTAAATGATAGTTGTCTTATTTTTATGAACAACTTAGTTAAAAGTAAGTGGGATTGCACCATCATCTGGATTTTAAAAAATTATATTTTGCAATTTAATATGTCACATGTTGATAACATTTTTGATAAGCCAGTATAGAGTTAGGTAACAATAAAATGTTCCATGAAAATTTTCATTTAATCTAATTAAAGGAAAAAATACATCAACTGTAGATCTTTGGCAAGGTGGTGGCTATATACGTACTACAAAAATAAATGAATGTAGATATTGTCAAAGCAAAAAATGCACTAGGTAAAGTTAAAGAGACAAGGGAGATTTTGTTCAAAACTATTGTAATAGGGGAGAGAAACCAGAACACAGTTTGAATTCAATTCCACTGAAAAAAAGAGTGGGACGATTTTTAAGCTCTATGGTGAGAGGAAGAACACAGGCCACCTGCGTTGTTAACTGTCTTTATCCAAGGAAAAGTAAGCTACCTAGTATTTTTTTATGACAGGAGGTAGTTTTACAACCAGGAGCAGAACATGCACCAGAGTTAGGCTTTTACACCTTGTCTCACCCCCCCTACCCCAGCACAGAGACTGGGAAATAGGAATGCTCTCTTCTTGGTGTTTACATTTCAAAGAGAAGGTCCTAAGTCCTGAGAATAACATTTCTAGGTTATAAAACTGGCAAGAGGCTTTTAAAAAGTTTACATCTTTGAGAAGCAGAGAGAAATCTACAATTATTTATTATTATTATTTTTAAAATAAATGCTTTAAGAAATGGGAAATCAGGCCAAGAATCAGGAAAGAGCCAGTCTGAAGCTTAAAGAAATATTAAAAGTTGTCTTGGTCAGGGATGTCTGGGTGGCTCAGTCAGTTAAGTGTCTGACTCTTGATTTTTGTCTCAGGTCATGATTTCATGATTCATGAGTTTGAGCCCTGCATTGGGCAGTACACTGTCAGTGTGGAGCCTGTGTAGAATTATCTCTCACTCGCTTGCTCTCTGCCCCTCCTCTGCTCACTCTCTCTCTCAAAATAAATAAATAAACTTAAAAAAATGTTGTCTTGGTCAATATAGAGAAAGCTGTCTTTGAGAAAAATCCATACAAGACCTGAAAGTTCAATTCCATTAGCAAATTTAAAGAAGTTATTTTAAAAAATCTCGTAACTTCTGTATCTCACTCATTGCACTTTTGTGATTCTCAGCCCTGTTCTTTTAATGGTGTATATTAAGAGAGGGTGGGAATCACACTGTATTATTTTTCCCACTTTTCTACTTCCTAAGTATGACTATAATACTCATATTCTAGTAGGAATTACTCTATTAAATATTTTAAATGGCAAAAGAAGTTTGATCAGATTTGAATGTTAAAATGAAAGCTAAATTGTTTTTATAAAACAAGTTGAAAAACATTTGAGATTTTGGCCTTTTTTCTCTTAACAGGGAAAAAAGAACATGGTGGAGTAGTATGGGGACCCTGAGCTTGTCTCATCCCTGAAACACAGCTAGATCAGCATCAAACCATTCTGAAAACCAGGAAATTGATTTGAGGATTAATGTAACAATCTGCATAATTTGAGCAAAAGATCCTGGCAGCTTCTCTCAATGAGACCAAAACACACTTAAGATTTAGCTCCCTTTATTTGATTGTTTTTTTTTTAATTTTTAATTTTAATTTAATTCTATTAATTATTTTTTCTTTGTGAAAGAATTCGCCCCAAAAGAAAGAATAGAGGAAGTAACAGCCAGGGATTTAATCAACCCCAATAAAAATAAGATGTCTGAACTAGAATTTAAAACCACAATTATAATAACACTAGCTGGGGTTGAAAAAAGCATAGAAGATACTAGAGAATTCCTATCTGCAGAGATAAATGACTAAAATCTAGTCAGGCTGAAATTCAGTTTGCTATAACTGAGATGCAATCTTGAATGGATGTCATGACGGTGAGGATGGACAAAGCAGAGCAGTGAATCAGTGATACAGAAGATGAAATTATGGAAAATAATGAAGAAGAATAAAAGAGGGAAACAAAGGTAAAAGATCATGATACAAGACTTAGAGAACTCAGTGAATTATTACAGGATTAACATTCATATCATAGGTATCCCAGAAGATGAAAAGAGAGAAAAAGTGTCAGGTTTATGTGAGCACATTATAGCTGAAATCTTCCCTAATCTGGGGAAGGACATAGACATCAAAATCCATGAAGCGTAGAGAACTCCCAATAAATTCAACAAAAACCAACTATCACCAAGGCACATCATAGTCAAATTCACAAAATACACAGACAAGGATAGAATCATTAAAGTAGCAAGGGAAAATAGTTCTTAACCTATAAGAGAAGACAGATCAGGTTCACAGCATATCTGTCCACAGAAACTTGGCAGCCAGAAAAGAGTGGCAGGATATATTCAATATGTTGAATGGGAAAAATATGCAGCCAAGAATTCTTTATCCAGCAGACTGTCATTTGGAATAGAAGGAGAGATAAAGAGGTTCCCAGACAAACAAAAATTAAAATAGTTTGTGACCACTAAACTAGTCATGCAAGAAATTTTAAGGGTTACTTTGAGTGGAGAAAAAAATTTAAAAAAAGACCAAAAGGAAAAAGGCTAGAAAGAATCAGAGAACATCACTAGAAACACCAAATCTACAGGCAACACAATGGCACTAAATTCATAATTTCAATAATCACTCTAAATGTAAAATGGAGTAAAGGCTTCAACCAAAAGACATAGGGTATCAGAATGGATTAAAACACACACACACACACACACACACACACACACACCAAAGCCAAAAAAAAAAAACCAAAAAAACAAAACAAAACAAAAAAAACAAACAAAAACAAGATCTATCTATATGCTACCTATAAGACACCTGCAGCAACTTGGGAGCACCCAAATATATAAATCAATTAATAGCAAACATAAAGAAACTCAATGATAATAATATAATCATATTAGGGGACTTTAACACTGTACTTACAGCAATGGACAGATCATCTAAGCAAAAAATCAACAAGGAAACAATGGCTTTGAATGACACACTGGACCAGATGGACTTAACAAAGATATATTTAGAACATTTCATGCTAAAGCAGCAGAATACACATTCTTCTCAAGGGCACAAAGAATATTCTCCAGAATAGAATACTGGGTCACAAATCAGCCTTTAACAAGTACAAAAACATCGAGATCATACCATGCATATTTTCAGACCACTACACTATGAAACTTGAAATCAACCACAAGAAAAAAATTTGAAAGAACACAAATACTTGGAGGTTCAAGAACATCCTACTTAAGAATGGATGAGTTAACCAAGAAATTAAAGAAGAAATAAAAAATTACATGGAAGCCAATGAAAATGAAAACACAACAGTCTAAAACCTTTGGGATGCAGCAAAGGTTGTCATGAGAGAGAAGTATATAGCAATCTAGGCCTTCCTAAAGAAGGAAGGAAGGTCTCAAATACACAACTTATACCCAAAGGATCTGGAAAAAGAACAGCAAATAAAGACCAAAACCAGCAGAAGAAGGGAGATAAGGATTAGAACCGAAATCAGGGATATCAGAGAAATAAACAAACAAACAACAGATCAACAAAACTAGGAGCTGTTTCTTTGAAAGAATTAACAAAATCAATAAACGCCTAGCCAGACTTGTCAAAAAGAAAAAGGACCCAATAGATAAAATTACAAATGAAAAGGAGAGGTCACAATCAACACTGCAGAAAAACAAACAATTATAAGAGAATATTATGAGCAATTATATGTCAACAAATTGGGCAATCTGGAAGAAATGGATAAATTTCTAGGGACATATAAACTACCAAAACTTAAACAGGAAGAAATAGAAATTTTGAACAGTCCCATAACCAGTAAAGAAATTGAATCAGTAAATCAAAAATCTCCCAACAAACAAGAGTCCAGGGCCGGATGGCTTCCCAGGGGAATTCTACCAGACATTTAAAGAAGAATTAATACCTAGTCTTTTGAAACTGTTACAAAAAATAGAAATGGAAGGAAAACTTCCAAACTCATAGTATGAAGCCAGCATTACCTTGATTCCAAAACCAGACAAAGACCCCACTAAAAAGGAGAACTACAGACCAATTTCCCTGATAAACATGCATACAAAAATTCTCAGCAAGATACTAACTAGCAAACTGGATCAAACAACACATTAAAAGAATTATTAACCACAACCAAGTGGGATTTATTCCTGGGCTGCAGGGGTCATTCAATATCTGCAAATCAATCAACATGAAATATCACATTAGTAGAAGAAAGGATAAGAACCATATGACCCTGTCAATAGATGCAGAAACAGCATTTGACAAAATAAAGCATCCTTTCTTGATAAAAACCCTCAGGAAAGTGGGTATGGAAGGAACGTACCTCAACATCATAAAGAGAATATTTGAAAGACTCACAACTAATATCATCCTCAATGCAGAAAAACTGAGAGCTTTGCCCCTAAGGTCAGGAACACGACTGGGGTGTCCACTCTCATCATTGATATTCAACATAGTACTGGAACTCCTAGCCTCAGTAATCATACAACAAAAAGAACCAAAGGCATGCAAATTGGCAAGGAAGAAGTCAAACTTTCACTCTTCCCAGACTACATGACAACCTACATGGAAAACTCCACCAAACACTGCTAGAACTGATGCATGAATTCAGCAAAGTCGCAGGATATAAATCAACATAAAGAAATCTGTTGCATTTCTATGCACCACTAATGAAGCAGTAGAGGGAGAATTCAAGGAATCAATCCCACTTATAGTTGCATATAAAAACCATAAGATACCTAGGAATAAACCTAACCAAAGAAGTAGAAGATCAGTACACTGAAACTACAGAACACGTATGAAGGAAGTTGAAGAAGACACAAAGAAATGGAAAAACATTCCACATTCATGGATTGGAAGAACAAATATTGTTAAAATGTCTGTACTACCCCAAACCATCTACACATTCAATGCAATTCCTATTAAAATAACACCAGCATTCTTCACAGAACTAGAACAGTTCTAAAGTTTGTATGGAAACAGAAAAGACCCTGAATTGCCCAAGTAACATTGAAAAAAGAAAACAAAAGGTAGAAGCATCACAATTCCAGACTTTAAGCTGGATTACAAAGCTATAATCATCACAAAAATAGACACATAGATCAATGGAACAGAATAGAGAACCCAGAAATGGACCCACAAATGTATGGCCATCTAATCTTCAACAAATCAGGAAAGAATATCCAATAGAAAAAAGACAGTCTTTTCAGGAAATGGTTCTGGGAAAACTGGACAGCAACATGCAGAAGAATGAAACTAGACCACTTTCTTACACCGTACACAAAAATAAACTCATAATGGATGAAAGACCTAAAATAAGACAGGAAACCATCAAAATCCTGGAGGAGAAAACAGGCAACAACCTCTTTGACCTCAGTTACACCAATTTTTTCTTGACATGTCTCCAGAAGCAAGAGAAACAAAAGCAAAAACAAACTATTTGGACCTCATCAAGATAAAAATCTGCACAGTGAAGGAAACAGTCAACAAAACAAAAGGCAACTGACAAAATTGGAGATGTTTGTAAATGATGTATCAGATAAATGGTTAGTACAAAATCTATAAAGAACGTCTCAAACTCGACACCCAAAAAACAAATAATCTAGTTAAGAAATGAGAAGACATGAATAGACACTTTTCCAAAGAAGACATCCAGATGGCAAATAGACACATGAAAAGCTGCTCAAAAGCACTCATCATCAGGGAAATACAATTCAAAACCACAATGAGATACCACCTCACACTTGTCAGAATGGCTAACATTAACACGAGAAACAACATGTATTGGTGAGGATTTGGAGAAAGGGGGAATCCTTTTGTACTGTTGATGGGAATGCTGATTTGAAAGGGCATATGCATCCCAATGTTTTTAGCAGCACTATCAACTATAGCCAAATTATTGAAAGAGCCCAAATGTCCATCGACTGATGAATGGATAAAGACGTGGTGTATATACACATATATACATTTGGATACACACACACACACACACACACACAAAATGGAATTATCACTCAGCCATCAATAAGAATGAAAACTTGCCACTTGCAACAACATGGATGGAACAAAAATGTATTATGCTAAGTGAAATAAGTCAGTGAAAGAAAGACAAATATCAAATGATTTCACTCATATGTAAAAGTTAAGAAACAAAACAGATGAACATAGGGGAAGGGAATGAAAAATAAGATAAAAACAGAGAGGGAGGCAACCCATAAGAGACTCATAAATACAGAGAACTGAGGGTTGCTGGAAGGGAGGTTGGTGGAGGGATGGGCTAACTGGGTGATAGTCATTAGGGAGGGAACTTGTTGGGATGAGTCCTGGGTATTATAATGTAACTGATAAATCACTAAATTCTATTCCTGAAATCAATACAATACTATATGTTAACTAACTTGAATTAAAATTTTTAAAAAATGAAAAAATAAACAGAGATAAAAGAAAAAATAGAAAAAAAAATGAAACAACTACGGAAAAATTATATTTTGGTTTTCTAGGAAACTCAGTTTGCTAAGACGGATTATCTTCATGGTATCTGAATTACTTAATTTAGGGTGCATTTGACACCTGTCACAAAAACAGTTAACTGAGGCACAGAGCTAAAACATGTAAAATTGTCTGTGTATTTTCTAAGTTTACAATAATTTATAAGAATTATCACAAATAATGTGGATTTTTATATTAAGGAATAAATATTAGTAAATGTAATATATATATTTATATATTTATGTATAAAACAAATCATGGGAACATATATAGAAAATGAAAGCGATGCATGTAACAGAGGCATGAAAGGTAGACAATGGAGAACAATTCACTTAAAATACATTCAGATCATCCAAACATTGCTATATTAATTCTTGAACATCAGCAATGTGAAAAATTATGACTTCTAATAATAAATAGGAACTAGATCTTAAGGTTTTTAATGCATTGGGAATAAATGAATTCTATGGTGCTAAATATATTATTACAATAGCTTGTTTCCCTGTTGCAATTTTAGAAACAAAGATAGCTTTCAAAAGAGGTTTATTGTTGTTAGTAAAATCACAGACTTTTTCAAGGCTGAAATGATGATGGAACTGAAATTCTTGGCAAATAATTTAAGATCAATGAATAATATAGTTAAAATTGAAATGAGAACTGCGAGATTTTTACAGTCAGAAGGATTCAGAATAGTGAGAGGAGCTGCCATAATGTCTACTTTATATGCTGGGTGGTAAAATGAAACGCTGAGAACTTACTATAGGGTTATTGAACATTTTCCTGAGATTTCCCTTTTCTTTTTTTGTCCTTGACCCTTCACCTGTATTATTAAATCCACATCAGCTGCTTCCCAACTTGCTCTTCTCCCTAAAGGGTGTTATAGTCTCCTTATCATTTGACTATCCTTTTTTTAATTTTTATTTATTTATTTATTTTTAATTTAATTTTATTTTTTAACATTTATTCACTTTTTGAGAGACAGAGACAGAGCACGAGCAGGGCAGGAGCAGAGAGAGACACACACACACACACACAGAATCCAAAGCAGGCTGCAGGCTCTGACCTGTCAGCGCAGAGCCCGATGCGGGGCTCGAACTCATGAACTGTGAGATCATGACCTGAGCCAAAGTCAGATGCCCTACTGACTGAACCACCCAGGTGCCCCATTTGACTATCCTTTTGAATATCATATCCATTTTCTTTTTAAGCTTTTTTTTTTAATGTTTATTTATTTTTGAGACAGAGAGTGAGCAGGGGATGGGTAGAGAGAGAGGGAGATACAGAATGAGAAGTAGGCTCCAGGCTCTGAGCTGTCAGCACAGAGCCCATCACGGGGCTCAAGGTCACAGAGTGCGAGATCATGACCTGAGCCAAAGTCAGACGCCTAACCGACTGAGCCACCCAGCTTCCCCTATCATATCCATTTTCTTATACAGAAAAGAAATTGGGAGAAGAAAGGAAGAAAGGAAATCTGCCATTATTAAACTAGAAAAATAAAGAGATATTTATAGAAAATCCTCAATAAAGATATTGAAAACTCTGAAAAATTTTTTTTGCTTTATAAAAACACTTTTATTGAAGTAATGCACATTTCATTCACTATGCAGACAAGCCCATATAGTAATCAGAGGAAGCTCCATCTAGACACTACCTCCAGGATTTATAATGGTGTACATTAATTTTGTTGGTTTTGGGACTTTATAAGTGGAAGCATCCAGTTCTTGTTTATTTATGTCTGGCTTCTTTCAATCACTCAACATTATGCTTTTGAACATAATTTTGAGCTTTTGTAATACTGTCCAATTGTGTAAACATCAAAATGTGTTTATCCTTTAAACTATTGGTGTATTTTTTGTTGTTTCCAATACAAACTCTTATAAATAGTATTACTATGAACATTCTAGTACTTGTTCGTTTGGTTTTGTTTTTTTTTTGGTTTACATATGTACACATTTCTGTTATATGTTACATTGGGTCATGTGGTATGTACAAGTTGAGCAGTAGTATACAAGTGGTTTCCCATAGAAGTTTTACTGATTTACATTTGTATCAGAATCTATGACAATTTCAGTTACTCCACATACTTGCCAAACATGTACTTTTAGTCTTTTAAAAAACTTTAGCCATTATGATAAATGTGTACTGATATTACATTCTGATTTTCATTTTAATTTCCCTAATGACTGCCCTTAGACAGGTCTATTAGCCATTTGTATATCTTCTTTTATAAAATATACTTCAAGATCTTTGTCCATTTTTCTACTGGGTTGTTAGTCTAAGTTTAAAGTGTACAGGATGATGATTTGACTTAAATATATTGTGAAATGATTACCACAATAAAGTTTAGTTAACATCTATCATCTCATATTGGTACACACACAAAAAAAAATTTAAAAATTTTAAAAAAAAGTTTTTTTTCTTTGTGATGAAAACTCTTAGGATCTATGCTCTTAAACAACTTTCAAAAATACCATAGAGCAGTGTTAACTACAGTCATCATGTACTTTACAACCATTGAACTTATTTATCTTATAACTGGATGTTTATACCTTTTGACCATCTTCCTTCAATTCCCCCTCCCCCCACCCCTTCACTTCTGAAAGCACAAATCTAATCTCTTTTTCCCTTCATCTGTTGACAGACATTGAGGTTGTTTTCGTATCTTGGCTATTGTGAATAATGCTGCGCTGAACATGAGAGTACAAGTATTTATTCAAAATCCTGATTTCAATTTATTTGTATAAATACCCAGAAGTGGGGTTGTTGGATCATATTGTAGTTCTATTTTAAAACTTTTGAGGAGCCTCCATATTGTTTTCTATAATGGCTATAGCAATTTATATCCCCATCAGGGTTTCCTTTTCTTCATCCTTGCCAGCACTTGTTATCTTCTTACTAGAAATTGATCTTTTCCAATTTTATATTTTTTCATCATTCAGTCCTGGTAGGCTGTATGTTTCTAAGAGTTAATCCATTTCTTTTATTTTCTTTTATAATTTATTGGCATACAATTGTTCATAGTAGTCTCTTATGATCTTATGTGTTTCTGTGGTGTTATAGTTTCTTCTCTTTCGTTTCCTTATTTTGTTTTCTCTCTCTTTTTCTTAATCTATTTATAAGTTTGTTAAATTTGTTTATCTGTTTAAAAAACCAACTCAGTTTCATTTACATCTATTATTGTTTTTCTAGTCCCTATGTAATTTATTTTGGCTTTAATCTTTATCATTTTCTTCTGCTAATCTTGTTCTTAGTGTGTTCATCTTTTTCTGGATCCTAGATGTGTAAAACTAGGCTTTTTGAGACCACCTTCTTCTTCTTCTTCTTCTTCTTCTTCTTCTTCTTCTTCTTCTTCTTCTTCTTCTTCTTCTTCATGTATTCATCATTGCTACAAACTTAGGACTTATAGGACTGCTTTTTCTGCATCCCATAAGTTTTGGTATGTTGTATTTCCATCCTGTTTTGTGGGTTTTTTTTTTTTTTTGGTCTCAAGGTACTTTTTGATTTTCCTTGTGATTTCTTCCTTCCTGTTATTTCAGAGCGTGTTGTTGTTTAATTTACACATATTTGTGAATTTTCTGATTTTCCTCTTGTTATTTCATACCACTGTAGACCAAAAAGATACTTGAGATATTTAAACCTTCTTAAAATTTTTAAAGACTTGTTCTGTTATGATCTATCTTGGAGACTATTGCATGTGCACTTGAGAAAAATGTGTATTATGCTGCCTTTGGATAGAATGGTCTGTATGTCTGTTAGGTGCATTTGGTCTGTAGTGTTGTTCCACTCCATGGTTTCCTTATTGATTTTTCTGTCTGGATGATCTATCCACTGTTTACAGTGGAGTAATAAAGTCTACTATTATTGCATTGCTGTCAATTTCTTTCTTTAATTCTTTTAATATTTGAGTTATATGTCATAGGTGGTCTGATTTTGGGTGCACTTATGTTTACAATTATTGTATATTCATGATACATTAACCCCTTTATCACTATATAGTGTCATTCTTTGTCTCTGACATTTTCAACCTAAGGTCTATTTTGTCTGATATAAGTATAACCATATCTGATCACTTTCGTTGACTATTTGTATGATATGTCTTATTCTATCCCTTTACTTTTAACCTATATGAATCCTTAAAGCTAAAGTGAGTATCTCTTTGGTGGTATATAGTTGGGTCTTGTATTTTTTATTAATTCAGTCACTCCATATTATTTAATTGAAGATCAGTTTACATTAAAATGATTATAGATAGGTAAGGACTTATTATTGACATTTTGTTAGTGTTTTGTGTTGTGACTATTTTGTACTTCCTTTGTTCTTTTCTTCTCTTGCTGTCTTACTTTGTTACTGGGTGGTTTTTAATAATAGTATGCTTTAATTTCTTTATCTTTTGTGTATTTACTATAGATTTTTTCTTTGTGATTACCATAAGGCTTACATTAAATATCTTATAACAGTCTATTTTAAGGTTATAAAAACTTGAGTTTAATTTGCACACAAAACTGTACATTTTTGCTTTTCTCTACTCCTGACATCTTATAGTATTCATGTCACAATTTACATATTGTATATTACGTAACCATTAACAACTTGAATCTTGTTATATTATGTAACATTAAGAAATTATCATGGGTAGAGTTATTATAATCTTTTGTCTTTTTACTTTCTATATTAGAGCTAAAAGTGAGATATGCACCATGATTATAGTACTAGAGTATTCTGAATTTAACTGTACTTCATCAGTGAGTTTTAAATGTTCATATGTTTTCTTGGTTCCTTTGTATGTTATAAGTCTTCTCCTGCTTTCAAAATGCTTTGTCATTGCCTTTAAAAAATTTGATGATAATGTGTGAAGATAATAATAATAATCAGTGAAAGCCTCTTTATGTTCAATCTGTTTGGATTTCTTTGGTCTTCATGGATCTGAATGTTCATTTCCCTCCCTAGTTTTGAGAAATATTTTGTCATTATTTCTTTAAATATGATATCTACCCCTTTCTCTTTCTCTGATACTTTTGAGATTCCCAAAATGTTTATGTTGATTCACTTAATGGTTTACCATAAGCCCTGTGGGATTTTTTCATTTCTCTGTCATTCTTATTTGTTGTTGATCTTCTATTATAGTAATTTCAAATTATCTGCCTTCAAATTTGCTGATTCCTCTGCTCTATTGAGTCTGCTATTAAAGCTCTTTACAGAATTTTTTTTTTTCAGCTCAACCATTGTATTCTTTAGCTCCAGAATTTCTATGGTTCTTATTTATGATTTCTACCTCTTTATTAAACTCACTCTGTTCATGTATTTTTTTTTTTCATTTAGTCATATATCTGTGTTCTATTATAGCACTGAGCTTCCTTAAGACAATTATTTTAAATTCTTTCTCAGAAAATTTATAGATCTCCATTTGGGAGGGGATCAACCATTGGGACTTTATTTTGTTTTTGTTTGTTTTTTGGTGGTGTCATATTTCCTTGGTTCTTCATATACTTTGAAGTCTTGCATTGCTATTTTCACATTTGAAGAATCAGTTACCTCCTCTAGTTTTTTTGACTGGCTTCAGGAAAGAATTTCACCAGTCTGCCTGACTAGAGGTTCTGGTGGTCTGTCTCTCAGACCTTTTCTATGGATGTGTCTGCTCCATTGCTCTTGTTCCCTCTTTAGGAAAAAGTCTTATGGTTTTTATGTTTTCTCTTAATCTCACAAAGCCAGGCCAGGTGTTGATAGCCTTATAGTTTCTTTTTCCTGCGGAAGTGCCTTGAAATCTTCAAGATTTTGCACTTTCTCCCAATGTCGTAGAGTCAAGCCAGCTGATAATCATTATGTACTGTCTTTAGGAGCTCACAAGTGCCCTCTGTGGAAGCTCATATGCCATTTGTGGGGGTCCATGGGTGAGGAGAACTATGGGGTCACAAATAGAGCTCTGAACCAGTTAGTAGGATCCATAGTAAGTTGTAGAGATTATGTACTAGTTGCTGTGAGTCCCCACCCTTTTTTGTTACTTCTAGGGTTTTTCATTTTCATCTATGCTTATAGTCCATTCTTTTAATTAGAATATTTTTTCCAATTACTTTTAATTATTGATTTATTTGGAATTATATTATTATTTCATTAGTTATCTGCATTTGGCCCATTCTTATGTTCCTTTTCAACTTTTCCTTTTGCTTTCTTTTAGATTGATCAGATTTTCAAAATATATGCAATTTTTAAAAATTTCATTAAAATGCTACACATTCTATCGCTATTATTGTACGGTAACTCTAGAAGTTGCAACATTGTCCTTGGCTTATTACAGTCTAATACAGAATGTGATTTTATAATTTTTCCGATAGTGCTAGAACTTTAGAAGTTTTAAGCCCCATTCTTATCCTCTACAGCTCCATGTAGCTACTTAAAACATTGTCAGTGTCTCTTTTCCCCATTAGAGACTTTCAGCCTAGGAAAGCCTGAAGTGTGGACAAGTGCATAAACCTTACACAGAGGATTGCCGAATGCCCATAGAGAAAAGACACAGCTGGTAATCACCAGCTTATCTTGAAAAAGTTCCATTCTTTCTGGCATTTTAGTTCATCTAATAATCCTCCTTACTTACAGAAATCCCTGAAACCTTTAATACCTGAGTTTTGTAATTTATCCAGCTATCTCTAGGAGTGGCAGGGAGAGCATTGACCTATGATCTACTACATCATATTAGGAGGTGGAATTTCTTTTTTCTTTTTCTTCTTTTTTTCTTTGCTCTTTTTACATCATATAACAAGTAAATCAGTATTCCAGATCATATTCTCTAATTTTGGTTTCCTGTTATTTATATTCTATGTCAGTGAGACTTTAGATGAAAATGAACAACAAAGGTCATAAGCTGGGATAAATTACCATCACCTTTAGTATGGATATTATATAGAACAGTAGGTGCTTTAAAAGTCCCACTCTCTATAACTGCTTTTAAAGCAAATAACTTTTGCTATCAGTGAACAAATCTAATCCAATGCGTGTGAGTATACAATGCATTTGATTTTGCACATCAGAAAATTGTATTGAGAAAATAATTCAATGGGGCACCCGGGTGGCTCAGTTAGTCAAGTACTGACTTCATCTTGGGTCATGATCTCACAGTTTGTGAGTTCGAGTCCAGCATCGAGCTCTGTGCTGACAGCTCAGAGTCTGGAGCCTGCTTTGGATTCTGTGTCTCCCTCTCTGTCTCTGCCCCTCCCCTGCTCACACTCTGTCTCTCAAAAATAAATAAACATTAAAAGAGAGAGAGAGAGAGAGAGAATAATTCAAGATAGCTAAAATATAGTAGTGCTTCTTGAGTCCAAAATTGTTGAATAGACTCCAGTAATCAGTAAAGTGAACTATAGATTTTCAAACGAAGAGGACTGGAGACCTAGTTTATTTTATTTGTCATTCCATTTTAGAGTTTTAAATAAGTATGAATCATGATCACATTTTCTTTTTAGAGAAAGCATTGTGGATTACTATAGATAACTGTATTCTAGACAGGCGAAACATCATGGCATGTGGCTATATGGGTGAAAAACTTGGGATTAGTAAACAATAAAGCTTTGGGCACTATAAACAATAACATGCATGGTGAGAGGTGGGGTTTTACATTCTTTCTTTTCTTGATGCAAAATGGAATGTAATATCCTAGCCTATGAGAAAGAGAGTCATGTTGCCTTTTTTCTTTTTACAAAAGTGAAAGTTTATTTAAAAGTAAAAACAGAAAATAATGCTACTAGAGGAACTAAATAAAAAGAAGAAATTAGCCTTTCTCATTATAACTCCTCCCCCATATCTTGACTCTATCTTGATATCCCAAAGTCTGCAAAAGAAATCAACCCACTTTGGTATAGAATTAAATCTGGGGTCCAAATTTTTCTCAAAGAGTATGTATTTTTAATTTTTCCAAGAACCTAAGATCTTAGGGTTAAGTCAGAAAATCTGTGCGTGTCTGTATGAAGGCAAAAATATGTGTTGAGATTTTGTAGAGCCTGATTTCTCCCTTGTGGGAAAATTTGGGAAACTGTACTAGGGAAGGCATCTTTACTTGTAAGCAGATCTAGAAATTCTTTGAGGTGCTGCATTCTGGCACAGATAGAAGTACTTCATCATGTTCTTCTGAAACAGGCTCCTGAGATGTTCCAGCTGAGAAGTACTGACAGTTCCAGCAGGAGAGCTTCCTTATATCCCACATCCTTGCCAAAACTACAACTGCCAAACACATTACTTTCCTCACAGTTAATTTTTGGACAATGATTTTTGACTTGGGGATATCAAATACATGGAACAGGAGTGTGAATTCTACACCCAGATTAAAACATTCATCTCTGACGACAGCAATACTCTGTTATAATGAAAATGGTGATGATGTGGCTTATTTTTACCCAGTGGTTATCACTTACCAGGCTGTGTGAGGCACTTCATACATCCCATCGGCTTTCATCTTCATAACCAACACTGTCTGATAGTATGTTAATTAAATTGAATCAGTCATGAGGGGTAGGAAACACAAACTAACAATGACTTACACAAGTAGAAATATTTTTCTTACTTAAATGTGCCACAGCAGAAGGTTGTGATCATCATTAGTGTTCTTCAGTAATGTTTCTGATTCTTCTCCTTTCAGGTACTGGGTACGACGATACCTCTCCATACCCTTGATGTTAGACGTGGCCATCTGACTTGTCTTAGCCACTTAATTATGAGTGGAAGCATTGTGTCATTTCGGAGGGGAACCCTGTAAGATCTGATGCATACTTCATTCTCTTGTCTTTCTATTGTCTCTGAAGATGAGAGTCCAATGCGGTGAAGTTTTCATCAGCTTTGGTCTCTGATTCAGGTCAAGATGAAGCAGAGCCTTTTATTGACCCAAGATGGAAAAGTATCAAGAGTAAGAAATGATCCTTTCTAATTTAAGCTACTGGGGTAATCTTTGCTGACGTGGTCATCAGGAGCAGGCATGATGCTCTATGGTGTCAGGGACCCAGGATCCATGTGTCTCACTGCTTTAGTAGGTGTGACTTCTATTCTCAAGCATGCCTTATGGTCCAATATGGGTGCTCCAGATCAGATCATAATGTCTGCATTGCAGCCAATTAAAGTGGGAAAAGGATTAAGAAAGGTATTTTCTTTTCTTTTTTTTTTTAAGAATGCTTCTTAAAAATTAGAGTCATCTCCTCCACTTACATTCATTGGCTATAACTTACTGATATAGCCACACCTATGAGGAGGCGAGTCTGATAACTGTCTTTTTTCTTTCTTTCTTTTCCCAAATGAGTGACCATACATTCATTCAGTTAAAAGTTAGGTTTAGTACTTTAAAAGAAGAATTGGCAATGAGAGAAAAGTAGCAGTCTCTCCAAAGTAGTTCCTACATTTTAAAATTGTTTGATTAATTATTTATTTTTTAAATGTTTATTTTTGAGAGAGAGAGAGAGAGCATGGAGGAGGGGCAGAGAGAGAGGGAGACACAGAATCTGCAAGCAGGCTCCAGGCTCTGAGCTATCAGCACAGAGCCCCACTCGAGGCTCCAACTCACGAACCGCAAGATCATGACCTGAGCCACTCAGCCGACTGAGCCACCCAGGCGCCCCTACAATCACTTCATTTTAAATGAGAAAACAGGGACCAAGAGGGGTTAACAAAGTTAAGATCATATGGCTAGTAACTAGTCGTATCTGATTAAGAACATACGTAATGTGACTCCAAAGCCCGTGTGTTAATACAATGTTATGCCACTTCTGTTAATCTGTAGAAAATACATTCTTTATTTCAGTAGCAAAGAAAAGTTCTATGGAATTTGAATTGATTTGGCTTTTCTATTTTCTTCCCTTGCCTTCACACTTGGAGAGAAGATGTGACGGTAACTGCTAGTCCTGATATTAAGTAGGCCAGTTTTTGAAATTCACAGGTTAGAAGCAGAAGGAGCTATGTCAGTCAGGTCAATCTGTCTTCCTCCGTGGCTATGCCAATTTTGAAATACCAGTTCTGGTGACAGTCCGTTTGTAATGAATGGGCTTAATGACTAAGGACGGATATAAGCATTAAAACACAATTTTGAATCTTAGAGCTCATATTTTAAATAACCATTTAAAATGTAAATTCCATTTCAGAAACAGATATATTTTTAAATAAAAATCCAAACTGACTCACAAGCCTGTTTAATACTTTGTCTACCGATTTTAATAGAGTGTGACTGATGCTCATAATTCTTTATAACTCTCTTCCAACATTTCTTGTACTAATTCTATTTCTTCCCTATTTATAAGCTATATTTATCAGTGTTTTCCAGATGTAGCAAAGGACTTTTTGTCATTGTTCAGCGAATTAATCAGGAAAACTTTAGTGAAAGATTATATTAATCGTATTAAGATATACTAAATGATTATTTAATTGCCATTCAAATTATTCTGGCGATAATCCATTACCTGGACTGAGAATTCTGTTGTTGGGTTTAAACCTTGAGTACATTTTATACATTTAAATATAAAATTATGAAAATCAGTGACACCATATAAATACAGCTCATTTCTTACTAGAGATGCTGGCTGTATTATATTGCTGTACATAAAAATACATGTAGGAAGCTAGAGAGAGAAGATAGGAAATATATGCAGAGAGAAAAATTACTTGTTTTTTCTTAGCTTCTGAAAAGTGTCTGATGCTGTCTCAGTAATTATTTTTGCTAATGTGACAATATTTTGATTCTTAGAGTAATACAGAGGCTGGTAGAAATTTTGCACCTTTTATATCTTGTCCTTGGTGACCCTCTCTGGACTGGAAGAAGAACATGAAGCTATTAATTAAATGGTCAGTGACTGTACAGCGTAAGTTGATTTATGACATTAGAAGGTACATGAATTCCATAGCTCAGCCAATTACAAAGTGGTTTTCTTTAATCTTCATTTACAGGAATTTCTCTCCAGCTTGGGCTAGTATTTATGGCATACTGCCTGATGCAGCAGCCGTCATAAGCCCATCAGGGGTGGGAGTACTGAGTTGGCGGTCTAGAATTCCAGAGCAGATGTCAATGGGAAAGGCATTTAGGAAATGGCAATTCACTAAAGAGCTGTCACACTGAGATTTCTTCTGTGAGTGCAGTTCAGTGTTCACTCTGATTCTGAGGAATAGGAATTATATCAAGAAACAAACGCAGCACCACAATTCATTTTAGTATTTGTTAACATTCTAATAAATTTTAATAATTCTAATAAATTCCCACAGGAGCTATCTTATTGAAATATATTGCTTCAACTAAAATTCCAATCATTGGGTTTAAACTGACTTGCCAGAGGGCAAAGAAGATGGCAGTGTAAGAGGACGCTGGGCTCACCGCGCGTCCTGCTGATCACTTAGATTTCACCTACACCTGCCTAACTAACCCAGAAAACCACCAGAAGACTAGCAGAATGGAGTCTCCAGAGCCAAGCGCAGACGAGAGGCCCCGGAGAGGGTAGGAAGGGCAGCGAGGCGGTGCGCGCTCCACGGACTGGCGGGAGGGAGCCGGGGCGGAGGGGCAGCTCGCCGGCCAAGCAGAGCCCCCGAGTCTGGCTTGCAAAAGCGGAGGGGCCGGACGGAGTGTGTTCCAACAGCAAGCGCGACTTAGCATCTGGGAGGTCATCAGTGAACAGCTCTGCTCGGAAAGCTGGAAGGCTGGAGGACAAAGGGAGGGAGAGTTGCTGAACCCCCGGATGACAAAGCTCAGTTTGGCGGGGAACAAAGGCACTCACCAGTGCCATCTCCCTCGCCCATCCCCCAGCCAAAATCCCAAAGGGAACCAGTCTCTGCCAGGGAGCTTGCTTGCTCCGCGCAAACACCCAACGCTGTGCTTCTGTGGGGCCAACCCTCCGGCAGCGAGTTGGACTCCCTCCCGCTGCCACAGGGCCCCTCCTGAAGTGGATCACCTAAGGAGAAGCTAGCTAAGCCTGCCCCTCCTGCCCCCGTGCAACTTGCCTACCCACCACCAGCTAATACGCCAGATCCCCAGCACCACAAGCCTGGCAGTGTGCAAGTAGCGCAGACGGGCCACGCCACCCCACAGTGAATCCCGCCCCTAGGAGAGGGGAAGAGAAGGCACACACCAGTCTGACTGTGGCCCCAGCGGTGGACTGGGGGCAGACATCAGGTCGGACTGCGGCCCCGCCCACCAACTCCAGTTATACACCACAGCACGGGGGAAGTGCCCTGCAGGTCCTCACCACTCCAGGGACTCTCCAAAATGACCAAACGGAAGAATTCCCCTCAGAGAATCTCCAGGAAATAACAATAGCTAATGAACTGATCAAAAAGGATTTAAATAATATAACAGAAAGTGAATTTAGAATAATAGTCATAAAATTAATCGCTGGGCTTGAAAACAGTATACAGGACAGCAGAGAATCTCTTGCCACAGAGATCAAGGGACTAAGGAACAGTCACGAGGAGCTGAAAAACGCTTTAAACGAAATGCAAAACAAAATGGAAACCACGACGGCTTGGATTGAAGAGGCAGAGGAGAGAATAGGTGAACTAGAAGATAAAGTTATGGAGAAAGAGGAAGCTGAGAACAAGAGAGAGAAAAAAATCCAGGAGTATGAGGGGAAAATTAGAGAACTAAGTGATACACTAAAAAGAAATAATATACGCATAATTGATATCCCAGAGGAGGAAGAGAGAGGGAAAGGTGCTGAAGGTGTACTTGAAGAAATAATAGCTGAGAACTTCCCTGAACTGGGGAAGGAAAAAGGCATTGAAATCCAAGAGGCACAGAGAACTCCCTTCAGACGTAACTTGAATCGATCTTCTGCACGACATATCATAGTGAAACTGGCAAAATACAAGGATAAAGAGAAAATTCTGAAAGCAGCAAGGGGTAAACGTGCCCTAACATATAAAGGAAGACCTATAAGACTCGTGACTGATCTCTCTTTTGAAACTTGGCAGGCCAGAAAGGATTGGCAGGAGATCTTTAATGTGCTGAACAGGAAAAATATGCAGCCGAGAATCCTTTATCCAGCAAGTCTGTCATTCAGAATAGAAGGAGAGATAAAGGTCTTCCCAAACAAACAAAAACTGAAGGAATTTGTCACCACTAAACCAGCCCTACAAGAGATCCTAAGGGGGATCCTGTGAGACAAAGTACCAGAGACATCACTATAAGCTAAAACATACAGACATCACAATGACTCTAAACCCGTATCTTTCTATAATAACACTGAATGTAAATGGATTAAATGCGCCAACCAAAAGACATAGGGTATCAGAATGGATAAAAAAACAAGACCCATCTATTTGCTGTCTACAAGAGACTCATTTTAGATCTGAGGACACCTTTAGATTGAGAGTGAGGGGATGGAGAACTATCTATCATGCTCCTGGAAGCCAAAAGAAAGCTGGAGTAGCCATACTTAGACAAACTAGACTTTAAATTAAAGGCTGTAACAAGAGATGAAGAAGGGCATTATATAATAATTACAGGGTCTATCCACCAGGAAGAGCTAACAATTATAAATGTCTATGTGCCGAATACCGGAGCTCCCAAATATATAAAACAATTACTCATAAACATAAGCAACCTTATTGATAAGAATGTGGTCATTGCAGGGGACTTTAACACTCCACTTACAGAAATGGATAGATCATCTAGACACATGGTCAATAAAGAAACAAGGGACCTGAATGACACATTGGATCACATGGACTTGACAGATATATTTAGAACTCTGCATCCCAAAGCAACAGAATATACTTTCTTCTCGAGTGCACATGGAACATTCTCCAAGATAGATCATATACTGGGTCACAAAACAGCCCTTCATAAGTATACAAGAATTGAAATTATACCATGTATACTTTCAGACCACAATGCTATGAAGCTTGAAATCAACCACAGGAAAAAGTCTGGAAAACCTCCAAAAGCATGGAACTTAAAGAACACCCTACTAAAGAATGAGTGGGTCAACCAGGCAATTAGAGAAGAAATTAAAAAAATATATGGAAACAAACGAAAATGAAAATACAACAATCCAAATGCTTTGGGATGCAGCGAAGGCAGTCCTGAGAGGAAAATACATTGCAATCCAGGCCTATCTCAAGACACAAGAAAAATCCCAAATACAAAATCTAACAGCACACCTAAAGGAAATAGAAACAGAACAGCGAAAGCAGCCTAAACCCAGCAGAAGAAGAGAAATAATAAAGATCAGAGCAGAAATAAACAATATAGAATCTAAAAAAACTGTAGAGCAGATCAACGAAACCAAGAGTTGTTTTTTTGAAAAAATTAACAAAATTGACAAACCTCTAGCCAAGCTTCTCAAAAAGAAAAGGGAGATGACCCAAATAGATAAAGTCATGAATGAAAATGGAATTATTACCACCAATCCCTCAGAGATACAAACAATTATCAGGGAATACTATGAAAAATTATATGCCAACAAACAGGACAACCTGGAAGAAATGGACAAATTCCTAAACACCCACACTCTTCCAAAACTCAATCAGGAGGAAATAGAAAGCTTGAACAGACCCATAACCAGCGAAGAAATTGAATCAGTTATCAAAAATCTCCCAACAAATAAGAGTCCAGGACCAGATGGCTTCCCAGGGGAGTTCTACCAGACATTTAAAGCAGAGATAATACTTATCCTTCTCAAGCTATTCCAAGAAATAGAAAGGGAAGGAAAACTTCCAGACTCATTCTATGAAGCCAGTATCACTTTGATTCCTAAACCAGACAGAGACCCAGTAAAAAAAGAGAACTACAGGCCAATATCCCTGATGAATATGGATGCAAAAATTCTCAATAAGATACTAGCAAATCGAATTCAACAGCATATAAAAAGAATTATTCACCATGATCAAGTGGGATTCATTCCTGGGATGCAGGGCTGGTTCAACATTCGCAAATCCATCAACGTGATACATCACATTAATAAAAGAAAAGATAAGAACCATATGATCCTGTCAATCGATGCAGAAAAGGCCTTTGACAAAATCCAGCACCCTTTCTTAATAAAAACCCTTGAGAAAGTCGGGATAGAAGGAACATACTTAAAGATCATAAAAGCCATTTATGAAAAGCCCACAGCTAACATCATCCTCAACGGGGAAAAACTGAGAGCTTTTTCCCTGAGATTAGGAACACGACAGGGATGCCCACTCTCACCGCTGTTGTTTAACATAGTGTTGGAAGTTCTAGCATCAGCAATCAGACAACAAAAGGAAATCAAAGGCATCAAAATTGGCAAGGATGAAGTCAAGCTTTCGCTTTTTGCAGATGACATGATATTATACATGGAAAATCCGATAGACTCCACCAAAAGTCTGCTAGAACTGATACATGAATTCAGCAAAGTCGCAGGATACAAAATCAATGTACAGAAATCAGTTGCATTCTTATACACTAACAATGAAGCAACAGAAAGACAAATGAAGAAACTGATCCCATTCACAATTGCACCAAGAAGCATAAAATACCTAGGAATAAATCTAACCAAAGATGTAAAAGATCTGTATGCTGAAAACTATAGAAAGCTTATGAAGGTAATTGAAGAAGATATAAAGAAATGGAAAGACATTCCCTGCTCATGGATTGGAAGAATAAATATTGTCAAAATGTCAATACTACCCAAAGCTATCTACACATTCAATGCAATCTCAATCAAAATGGCACCAGCATTCTTCTCGAAACTAGAACAAGCAATCCTAAAATTCATATGGAACCACAAAAGGCCCCAAATAGCCAAAGTAATTTTGAAGAAGAAGACCAAAGCAGGAGGCATCACAATCCCAGACTTTAGCCTCTACTACAAAGCTGTAATCATCAAGACAGCATGGTATTGGCACAAAAACAGACACATAGACCAGTGGAATAGAATAGAAACCCCAGAACTAGACCCACAAATGTAGGGCCAACTAATCTTTGACAAAGCAGGAAAGAACATCCAATGGAAAAAAGTCTCTTTAACAAATGGTGCTGGGAGAACTGGACAGCAACATGCAGAAGGTTGAAACTAGACCACTTTCTCACACCATTCACAAAAATAAACTCAAAATGGATAAAGGACCTGAATGTGAGACAGGAAACCATCAAAACCCTAGAGGCGAAAGCAGGAAAAGACCTCTCTGACCTCAGCCGTAGCAATCTCTTACTCGACACATCCCCAAAGGCAAGGGAATTAAAAGCAAAAATGAATTACTGGGACCTTATGAAGATAAAAAGCTTCTGCACAGCAAAGGAAACAACCAACAAAACTAAAAGGCAACCAACGGAATGGGAAAAGATATTTGCAAATGACATATCGGACAAAGGGCTAGTATCCAAAATCTATAAAGAGCTCACCAAACTCCACACCCGAAAAACAAATAACCCAGTGAAGAAATGGGCAGAAAACATGAATAGACACTTCTCTAAAGAAGACATCCAGATGGCCAACAGGCACATTAGAAGATGCTCAATGTCGCTCCTCATCCAGGAAATACAAATCAAAACCACACTCAGATACCACCTCACGCCAGTCAGAGTGGCCAAAATGAAGAAATCAGGAGACTATAGATGCTGGAGAGGATGTGGAGAAATGGGAACCCTCTTGCATTGTTGGTGGGAATGCAAATTGGTGCAGCCACTCTGGAAAGCAGTGTGGAGGTTCCTCAGAAAATTAAAAATAGACCTACCCTATGACCCAGCAATAGCACTGCTAGGAATTTACCCAAGGGATACAGGAGTACTGATGCATAGGGGCACTTGTACCCCAATGTTTATAGCAGCACTCTCAACAATAGCCAAATGATGGAAAGAGCCTAAATGTCCATCAACTGATGAATGGATAAAGAAATTGTGGTTTATATACACAGTGGAGTACTACATGGCAATGAGAAAGAACGAAATATGGCCCTTTGTAGCAACGTGGATGGAACTGGAGAGTGTGATGCTAAGTGAAATAAGCCATACAGAGAAAGACAGATACCATATGTTTTCACTCTTATGTGGATCCTGAGAAACTTAACAGAAAGCCATGGGGGAGGGGAAGGAAAAAAAAAAAAAAAAGAGGTTAGAGTGGGAGAGAGCCAAAGCACAAGAGACTGTTAAAAACTGAGAACAAACTGAGGGTTGATGGGGGGTGGGAGGGAGGGGAGGGTGGGTGATGGGTATTGAGGAGGGCACCTTTTGGGATGAGCACTGGGTGTTGTATGGAAACCAATTTGACAATAAATTTCATATATTGAAAAAAAAATAAACTGACTTACCACTTAATTTGCATCAAGCATCAAATATAATTTGATAAAGAATATAGGACTTTGAAATAATTATATAAGTTCAAACAAGAGGTGAACCGATTCTTTATTTGATACATTGGAATAATCACGTACATCTGTATGGTATTTAATCGTACCCAAACTAGTATATCCAAGGTGCTATCTGACCTTTCTTTTGTCTACTATGTATAATACCTAATTTTACTTAATCATACGAAACTCTATGTGGGGCGTAAGTTTACGGGACATAATGTCATTTTCTTTTCTCCAATATAGAAACTATCTCAGAGAGATTATGAGGCAAAACTAAAATTCAAACTCAGAACTACAAATTTCTAAATTCATGAGTGCATTTCCTCTAAAATGTGTAGTAATGTCCAAGAGCATGCAAAGAAACTTGTGAAGAAAGAAAACTGCTAGCATTTTTTTTGCATTCTTTTTTCCTATTCTGTATCTCTCTCCTTTCTTTTACTGCCTTCATTCACTCTTTTTTTTTCCTTCTAATTTAAACTTATGTCCCACAACACCCGGATTCTGAGAAGCTAACTAAGAGTTACATAATCTGAAAAAAACTATTGTTTGTTTTTAATTTATATTGGATTATATGCACAACTTCCATAATTATTTACATTTTATGAGAGCATCCTGCGCTGTGTACTACATGTTGTATTAATCCAGCACCTGTTGGGATGAGCACTGGGTGTTGTATGGAAACAAGTTTGACAATAAATTATATATATAAAAAATAAATAAAAAAAATAAAAAACAAACAAATAAAAACAAACTCATGGATACAGAGAACACATTGATGGTTGCCAGAGGTGGGAGGTGGGGGAGTGAGCAAAATGGGTGAAGGAGATCAAATGGTACAAATTTCCAGTTATAAGTGATGATATGTATGATTATATGTTTCAGTTATGATGACTGTAGCTAATCATACTGCATTGGGTATTTGAAAGTTGCTATGAGAGTAGATCTCAAAAGTTCTTACCACAAGAAAAAAAACTGTAACTGTGTGTGGCAATGGATGTCAACTAGATTTATTATGGTGATCATTTTGACATATATACAAATACTGAATCATTGTGTTGTATACCTGAAACTAATATAATGTCAATTACCTCAATGGAAAATTAGACAATTTAATTTTCCTAATGAAAAAAAAGAGAGAGAGAATCACAAGCAGATTCTGAGCTGTCACCACAGAGCCCAGTGAGGGTCTGGGTCTCAAGAACCATGAGATACCGACCTGAGCCAAAATCAGGAGTCAGGCACTTAACCAACTGAGCCACCCAGGCATCGCTAGTATCTTTTCTTAAGTAAATCATCCTCCTTTGCTGCCCCAGTCACTCTCTAGTAGAATTACCATAGTCACTGTATCCACACTTGGTTACCTTATATTCTCTCTTCAGCTTACTTCACTCTAGTTTTTATCCGTCACGCCAGTGAGACAGGTTTTGTCAAGGTCAGTGGTGGTTCTCCATGTTGTAAAATCTGGTGGTCATTTATCTGTCCTTTTATCAGTATTTGGCTCAATTAACCAGGTCCTACTTCAAAGGATTTTTTCTTGTCTTGATTATTGTGATCTAGTCATCTTTTCTAGGCTCTTTGCTGATTTCTCTTCCTCTGTTTAGCCTTTTTATTCTGTGGTCTCTTCCCTTTTCCATATATCCAGTTTCTCAAGGTTTGGCCTAATCTCTAATTGGATTGACTAGTTGATGTCTATATCTTCTTTCAACATCCTTTCATGCATTGATGACTCTGAAATCTTTATTTTCCTTTATGATCTTTCCTTGTACACCAGATTCATGTCCAACTCCTTGCTTAACATTGCTACATGGATGCCTTATAAGCATCTGATGATAACAATAGCCAGATGAAATTCTTGATGCCCATTTCCCACACCCAAATGTGCTACTTCCATTCTTTCCTATACCAAACAAATGGCCCCTTAATCTATCCATTAGCCCAGAAAAAAATATAAAATTTAACTTTAGTTCCTCTATTTAGTCTATTCCTCATATCAAAGCAATCAACAGGTTCTATTGAGTCTACCTCCAAAACTTATGCCAAATCCGTCTGCTTCTTCCACAATGTTCTTTACTTTCATCTAGGCCATGATCATATTTTATGTAGACTAAAACATAAACTCTTTAGTTCTCTTTATTTCACCTTTACCCCTATATCATCCAGCCTTCACACAATAGTCTGAATGACTCTTTAAGTCAGTAATTAGATCATTTCACTCTTCTCCTTAAGCCTATGCTTATTATTATACTCAGAATTAAATTCAAACTCCTTATTCAGGCTAGAAAGTCCTGTGTCATTTCCCCTGCTATTGCACTCAGTTTCATATAATATAATTCTCCCGTTTCTCTGGACTATGTAGTCACAGTGATTTTCTTTTTGTTCCATAAACATTAAAACTTAGGTTCTTTGTAAGATCTCTTCATTCTGAATCTGGTTTTCCCCCAGGTCTTTGGATGTACTGACTCACTCATCATTTAGAACTCAGCTTAAATTTCATAGCTCAGAAAGGCCTTCTCTGACCTCCGATCTACAGCAGCCATCAGTCACTCTCCATCACATAACCCTATTATATTTTTCAGCATAGCTTCCATTTCCATCCTGGTATTTTTTGTTTTATTTGTTATCTAATTAATTCACTAATCAATGTATCTATGTCTTTAAATTTTAAATCTCTTGTGGTGTGTATGCCCTTAGTAAGAAGGATATGTTCTTCCCTGTTCTTTGGGACTTTATGTCTGATACACAAACAATGATGCTCAGAAAATATTAGCTTAATAAGTAGAGTTAAAAAATTTTTCTGATGTTTCTAATCTAGTTGGAGAAGATCATCTTAGGGGTTTTCTTCCTCTACTTCTCTCCATTCTTTTTCTGAAGGATAAGAGAATCCCTCAACTGAGTTCTCTTTCTCTCTCCCCCTCACTTTCAATCTCTATAACCTGCAGCCCATTTTGGGACCACAAGGGACAGCCTCCCACGGATGAGGCCAACAAAGAGAAGGGAGGTGAGAAGTGTTTCCTGTTCACTTTGTTTGAACCACAGTCATAAATTTCACCTGAAATCAATCATGTTTCTACACTTCTCAGTCATATGAGCTCTTGTTGTTTCCTTTCTTGTTGAATTCAATTGGGATTTGTTGTTCTGTTGAAAGAAACTGAAAATATTGTCTTATAAGATAAATCATATCCATCTGAGATAGATTGCAGAGTTTGAATTGGTAGCAATTTAACTTGGAGCCTACTTTATTAGGCAAATTATATTGATATAAATTGTATAAAATGTATATTTATGTTTTAGTGATAACACTCAGAAGAACTATATAAAGCATCTACTCTGTAAACAAATAAACAAAGTAAAACCCACAAACAACAAAACAACAAATAAAACATCTTTTTGGATTCCATTCCTTTTCTTTTCTCGAAGACATTGCTTTACCAGTCACCCACTTTGCCTTATCATTTTCTCTGTTTTTTTGTTGTTGTTGTTGTTTTTTTACCTATTGACAGGTAATTGAATGGTTAACTGGATCAAAGATTTTTAGGCTAGAAGGGACTATTGGAAGATAAAAATGTGATGTAAGGCAAGAAATCTGTCCAGATATTTGACCCAAAAACTCAGTAAAAATAGAGTTTGAAACTGAATTTTCATTTCAATTTTTATCTACTGAGGAGTAGACTTTATTAATGTCACCGTCTTCTGCTACCAAATTCCATAGTTTGAGGCCATTACTGTTTCTCCAGAGTAGTGACATTTGACAGTCTTAATCATAACCTCTTCACTTAGTTTCTTAGAACACTACCTTCAAATTTCCCCCTTGTGTCACTAGCCATTTATTCTTAGTAATCTGTCCTGCTTCCTTCTCATCTCCCTTACATCTAAGTGTGGGAATCATTCAGGACTAAGTCTTTAGGTCTGTTTTCTTTGAAATATTTGCATAATCCCTAGTGATCTCACCTAATCTTACAGCTTTGAGTATTATCTATATGCTAATGATTGCTGTCTTTGTTTAGTTTCTCTCAGAAGCAGACCACGAGATGAGAAATCAACTGCAAGCAGCTGTTTGGAAGAAGATCCCAGGAAGCTTTAATAGGGGTGTGGGAAAGTGAGACAGGGAAGTGAAGTTACCACTGGGGAACTAGAGCTTAATTTTCACTGCAACTGCATAGCAGATACTTCAGATTTATCCATTCTCTGGGGGACTGCATTTCCCTGGCACTTCAAGCCTGCCACATGTATAGACAATTCAATGTCTAGAGAAAGCCCTTAAGCTGAGTCAAAGTCATCACGGTTAGAGGTTGAACAAATGCAAGTAAAAATGGTGGGTCCTGAGAGGATATGCATTAACAATGTCTGCCACAACTGCTGTATCTTCAGGCTAGTTTTCTCCCATGAACCCTACTGCCTGCCCAACATCCTAGATATCTAAAAGGTATCTCAAACCAGCATGCCTAAATATACCCCACTGATTCCCATTTCTCAAAACCAGTTCTCCTAGAATACCCCTATTTCTGTAAATTGTAATTTCATCCTTTAAGTTGCTCAGACCAAAACTCTGGAATCATCCTTGGTGCTACTTTCTTTATACTCTCATCTAGAATGTCAGCTCATGAAGGTTGTTTCTCATCATGTCTCACATAAGTTGATGATGCTACCATCATCTGTCACCTAAGTTATTGCAGTTGCCTCCTAAATGGTCTCTTCTTTCTGTCCTTGCTCTTGCCCTTATTACAGTCTTTTATCTATTGACAAAGGTGATGTTTTAAATTTAAATCATACTATGCCAAAGGCTTCTAATCTCATTCAAATTAAAAGCCAAGGTCTGCATTGGCTTTCTAGCATTTCCTTAAACATATTCATCTTATCCTCAGGATTTTGCATTATTGTTTACTCTCCTTGCATTGCTTTACACCAGATGGCTGTACGACTGATTTGGTCACTCATCCGCTTCATGTCTCCTTTCTGAGTCAATTTCTTTTCCTTCTTTACATAAAGCTACACTCCATGTTCCATTTTTCTCCCCTTAAAAAGGTTTTCCCTTGTTCATTACTTTTATCATCATTTGACACTACATGCTATATAACGTAAAGTCTGTGAGAGCAGAGACTTTGTTTTATTCACTGCTATCTCCTTAGATCTAGAAAAGGTTTTGGTATTGATGAATTCTGAAAGAGAGAAAAAAATCGTTAAAGCAAAAGAAAACTATTTTCTAATACTATAAATAAATTTCTTCTTTGTAGTTTTTCAAGATAATTTATTCTTGCCTCAAATTAGACTGCATGATATAGAATATCTATCATCTATCTATCTATCTATCTATCATCTATCCAGCAAGATATATAAAGAAGAAGATATAAAAGTAAGTCACACGTAAAATTATGTCTTTTATGGGACATCTCTATAGTTTAGAATCCTCATAGAAGAAAACCAAACAATGCAACATGTTTTGTTTTATTATTTGGGCATAGTAGACACAATGCTACATTAGTTTCAGGTTTAAAACATAGTTATTCAACTTCTCTGTACATTATTCTATGCTCACCATAAGTGTAGCTATCACCTTTACTATAAAACACTATTGCAACGTCATTGACTATATTCCCTATGCTGTGCCTTTTATTCCCATGACTTCGTCATTCCATAATTGGAAGCCTATATCTCCCACTCCCCTTCACCCAATTTGCCCATCTGCCAACCCCCTTTCTCTGGGCATCTTATAAATCTGTTTTTACAAGTCTGATTCTTTGCTTATTCATTTGTTTTGGTTTTTTTTAGATTCCACATATGAATGAAATTATATGCTCTTATTTTTTCTAAGTAAGCGTAATATCTCCAGATCCACCCATTTTGTCAAAATAGCAGGGAATCATCTCTTTTATGGTTGCATAATATTCCACTGTGTGTGTGTGTGTGTGTGTGTGTGTGTATACACACACACCATATATGGTGTGTGTGTGTATATATATATATATATATATATATATATATATATATATATACATACACCACATTTTCCTTATCCATTCATCTGTGGATGGACACTTAGGTTACTTTAATATCTTGGGTATTATAAATAATGCTGCAATAAACAGAGACGCATGTATCTTTTTGAATTAGTGTTTTCAGTTCTTTTGGGTAACAGCTAGTAGTGGAATTATTGGATCATGTAGTATTTTTATTTTTAATTTTTAAAGGAATTTCCATACTGTTTTCCATAGTAGCTGTGCCAATTTACATACCCACCAACAGGGCACAAGAGTTCCTTTTTCTCCACATCCTTGCCAACACTTTTTTTTCCCTTGTCTTTCTGATTTATTAGCCATTCTGACAGGTGAATTTTGATTTTGCAATTCCCTGATGATTAGTGATGTTGAACATCTTTTCATGAGTCTGTTGGCTATCTGAATGTCTTTTTTAGGAACATAGTCAGGTGCTCTGCCTATTTTTCAATTGGATTACTCCCCCGCCCTTTCTTTTGATGCTGTTTTTTTTTTTTAATATATTCTGCATATTAATCTTTTATTGGATACATCATTTGAAAATATCTTCTCCCATTCAGGAGGTTGTCTTTTTGTTTTGTTGATGGTTTTTCTCACTGTGCAGAAGCTTTTTATTTTGGTGTAGTCCCAGTAGTTTATTTTTGCTTTTGTTTTCCTTGCTTTAAGAGATATATCTAGAAAAATGTTGCTATGCTGATGTCAGAAATATTACTGCCTATGTTTTATTCTATGAGTTTTATGGTTTCAGGCCTCACATTTAGATCTTTAATCAACTTTGAGTTTATTTTTATGTATGATGTTAAAAAGTGGTCCAGTTTCATTCTTTTCTATGTAGCTGTCCAGTTTTTCCAACACCATTTGTTGAGGAAACTGTCTTTTCCCCATTATATATACTTGCCTCCTTTGTGGTAGCTTAATTGTCCATATAAATGTGGGTTTATTTCTGGGTTCTCTATTCTGTTCTGTTGATTTATATGTCTATTTTTATGCATGTACCATACTGTTTTGATTACTACAAGTCTGTAGTATATCTTGAAACCTGGAATTGTAATACCTCCAGCTTTGTTCTTGTTTCTCAGGATTTCTTTTGCTATTTGGGATCTTTTATAATTCCATACATTTTTAGGATTATTTGTTTTAGTTCTGTGAAAAAATGTTCTTTGTTGGTATTTTGACAGGGATTACATTGAGTTTAGATTGCTTTGGATAGTATGGAGATCTTAACAATATTAATTTTCCCAACCTATGAGCATGAAACATTTTTCTATTTGTTTGTATCATCTTTAATTTTTTTATCAGTGCTTTACAGTTTTCACAGTATGGATCTTTCACCTCTTTGGTTAAGTTTATTCCTAGGTATTTTATTAGTTTTGGTGCAATTGTGAATGGAATTATTTTCCTAATTTCTTTCTTTGTTGTTTTGTTATTAGTGTATAGAAATGCTACTGATTTATGGGTATTCATTTTGTATCCTGTGACTTTACTGAATTTATTAATTCCTTCTCATATTTTTTGTTGGAATCTTTGGGGTTCTCTATATATAGTATCATGTTATCTGCAAGTAGTGACCATTTAAATTATTTCTTATCAATATGGATTCTTCTTATTTATTTATTTTTTTCTTTTCTGATTGCTGTAGCTAGGGCTTTTAGTGGTACGTTGAATAAAAATGGTAAGAGTGGACATCCCTTGTCTTGTTCCTGATTTTAGAGGAAAAACTGTTTTTCATCATTGAGTATGATGTTAGCTGTGGGTTTTTCATACATGGCCTTTATTATATTGAGATGTGTTCCCTCTGAATCCACTGTGTTAAAAGTTTTTATTTTGAATCTTCTCAAACGCTTTTTTGGCATCTAATGAGAGTGATCATATGATTTTTTATCCTTCATTTTCTTGATGTGGTATATGATGTTGATTGATTTATGAATATTGATCCATACTTGTATCCTCAGAATAAATTTCATTTGATCATAGGAATGATACTTTTAATGTATTATTGAATGCAGTTTGCTAATATTTTATTGGAGATTTTTGCATATATTCTTATCAGGATATTGTTCTGTAGTTTTCTTCTTGTGTGTGTAGTATCTTTGTGTGGTTTTGGTATTATGGGAAATTCTGGCTTCATAGAATGTATTTGGAAGATTTCCTCAATTTCCCTCTCTCCTTCTTCTATTTTTTGGAATAGTTGGAGGAGAGTAGATATACATTCTTCTTTAAATGTTTCATAGAATTTACCTATGAATCCATCTGGTCCTCAACTTGTATTTTTTGGTACTTTTTTGATTACCAATTCCATTTTGTTACTAGTAATTGTTCTGTTCAGATTTTCTATTTCTTTCTGATTCAATTTTGTAAGATTGTATGTTTCTAGGAATTTGCCCATTTCTTCTAGGTTGTCTAATTTTTTGGACATATATTTTTTCATAGTATTCTCTTACAATTCTTTGTATTTCTATGGTGTTATTATTTTTCTTTTGTTTCTAATTTTATTTATTTTTTATTTTTTAAATTTTTTTCTTTAAGTTTATTTATTTTTGAGACAGAGAGAGACAGAGCATGAACGGGGGAGGGTCAGAGAGAGCAGGAGACACAGAATCGGAAGCAGGCTCCAGGCTCTGAGCCATCAGCCCAGAGCCTGACGCGGGGCTCGAACTCACGGACTGCGAGGTCGTGACCTGAGCCGAAGTCGGACGCTTAACCGACTGAGCCACCCAGGCGCCCCGTTTCTAATTTTATTTATTAGGGTTGTTTCCCTTTTTTTCTTGATGAATCTGGCTAAGGGTTTATCAATTTTGTTTATCTTTTCAAAGAACCAGTTCTTGGTTGCATTTATTTTTTCTGTTATTGTTTTTGTTGTTGTTAGTCTCTGTCATTTATTTCTGCTCAGTTATTTATTATTTCTTTCTTTCTACTTACCTTGGGTTTTGCTTGTACTTATTTTTATAGTTCCTTTAGGTGCAAGGTTATATTGTTTATTTGAGCTTTCTTTTTTTTTTTTTTTTTTTTTTTGAGCCTGGATCAGTCTATATTTCACTCATAGAACTGCTTTCACCGTGGCCCAAAGATTTTAGACAATTCTATTTTTTACCTAATTTGTCTCCATGTATTAGTGAGTCATGTTTTAAAATTAATTTGGCTTTTTATTTTTGTGTTATGATTTATAAGTAAGAAAAGATATTCTTTTGAAAGAAAAGAATAGCAAAAATTTAAGTTTTTGCTTACAATATTACCATGTGCTAGAAAATTTGTAGAATATACTCCAACAAGTACTATTCAATCTTTGGTATCTGTGTGGAAAATAATAAACTTATTCAAAGAAGAGACTGTGTTGCTCAGTTACTTTTCACACACACACAAAAATAGTACGTATTATATATAGTAGTTTCACATGTTGCTGGAATGCAAAAGAATGTGAAGCCAGAGAGAACACTTAATGAAAATTCAATTATCATGGTACACCCAGACAATGAAATATTCGGCACTGAAAAGAAATGAGCTATCAAGCCATAAAAAGACATGCAAGAAATGTAAATGCATATGACTAAGTGAAAGAAACAAATCAGAAAAGGTTACATACTATGTAATCCCAATTACGTGACTTTCTGGAAAAGGCAAAACTATGAAGATAATAAAAAAATAAGCAGTTGGCAGATGTGGGAGGACAGAAGAGAGAGATGGATAGGCAGAGTACCAGGGATATTTAGGTAAGTTAAAATGCTCTGTATAGTATTATAATGATATTATAATGATGGGTATATGTAATGATGCATTTATTTAAACCCATAGAATATACAACACCAAGAGTGAACCCTAAGGTAAACTGTAGAGTGACTATAATGTGTCAATGTAGGTTCATCCTTTGTTAAAAATGTACCAGTCTGGTGAGAGACGTTGATAATAGAGGAGGCTGTGCATGTGTGGGGATAGGAGGTATGTGGATATTCTCTGTACCTCCCTCTCAATTTTGTTGTAAATCAAAAGCTTCTCTAAAAACAAAGACTTAAAATATTAAGTGATCAGAATTATTGTTATTATTCTCTTTCCATTACATTTTTTGTAACATTTAACTTTGTGAGTCTTGGCAGAAAAGTGAGTTCTAGAAACATTTTTGATATTTAAAGGAGGTCAGATTTACATCTTTTGTTAAAATTTTTTTTGAGGACAATTAATTACTAGCATTATAGTAAGTTCTGTTGACAGGACGACCACTGTTAAGAATAATTTGTTTTGACATTTATCGAAGGATAAAAAAATGGATGATTATAGTACTTTGTGTTAAACACTACTGAGGGTATTGAGGGTTTCCAAGGAGGGAAATGTGAGTTCCATTATTATGCTGGGAAAGGCTTACCAGAAGAGTTGACTATTGTGCTGAGTATTAGAGGACAAATAACAGTGAGCAATATGAAGCAGGGGATAGGGTTAGAGTTTCAAGAAGAGACAAAAGGTTGTGTGAAGGTGCAAATGCATGAACCTACAATGCTTATTCAAGAAACTGCATTTTTTTTAATCTGTAGTCAAGAATAAATACGCAGAAGCAGCAAGAAATATACTGATATGATCACAAAGGGCTTTTAAATGTAGCTAGGTGTTTGAGTTTTATACTAACATTTATGTATTTATGAAAAAGTGACATATTTGCATTTTAGAAATATCTTTGGAGACACTGTTTGGAGAATAGATTGGAGGAGATACTGGATGAAAGTGAGAAAAGAATTTTATGATTCAGGGAGATACTAACGAATATTGGTGCTAAGTCATGTTTAGTAAAACGTTGAAGTAGATAATTAACATATTTTAGAAAGATGGAATGTTCAGGCTTATACTGATTAGATGTAGGGAATCAGCAATAACCGGACATCTTGGATAAATTTTACCCTTCTAACTTGAATAATTTTTTTGAAAAATATCTCTATCTATTGTGATTGAAAGATATCAGAAGATGAACTAATAGGGAGTGGGGAAGTAGAATGGGGTGATAAGATAATAAGTACACATGTGGAACTGTTTAGTTGAATGTTATAAGGGACATTTAAGTGAAAATGTTCAGTAAGCAATTAGTTGTATATTTCAGGAGCTCACTGGATATGAGGCTGGTGAGTAAATGTTTATTTCTGTGTCACCAGAAAGATACTGGCTGCTGCAGCCTTGGTGTTGGAAAGTTTACTGTGATGAGTCAGAGCATGTAATACTAACGTTTAATGATGATTACAGGAAGAATTTTTATAAAGGAGAATGATAATTAGCAGAAGAAAGGCAAACAGAATACTTCTGGGAGAGAAGGGAAATGTTAAAAGTGCATGTGTATAAACATGTGTAAGGTTTTTTGACCTAAGATCTGCTTTGCTTGATGCTTTTTAGAATGTCAATAAGATTTTGAAGCTTTAATAACATGTGATGGTAATGGACAATATATGAGTATTATCTTAGAACAGTGATTTTCTTTAACATTTTGTGAAGTTTGATAATCTGATGGCAGGTATAAAGTTTTTACCTATGGGAAATGTACATACTGACCGTATTTGTCAACGTTCTTGGCTCACTGATTTGGAGATTGAATTCTTTTTCAGCCTTAGGCCAGAAAAGAGTTCATATTCTTATAAGATAGGCAGCAGTATTTATGGTCTTGTTCAAGGGCTATGTTAACTCTTCTGCTTTCTGTCATACTGTCCAGATCTCTCAGAATATTATTTTGGGATCAGATGAAAAGAAGTGGCAGGTGTAAAGGAACATCTGAGCTCCAATGAGTGTGAGATAAATTCTATCAAAAAAATTCATGGACCTAACACATCAGTGAAACTTTTAGGGGTAGAGTGATCTGAAGCACGCGAGGACTTCTCTTCCAGCACAAAGTATAAATGATTGCATTTCATATGTCCCCTACTGAGAAGGAAGTATAATGACTAGTAGGTCTTTTGGGTTTGGGGGATAGTATAGCATCATACTTGGGAATACAGCTTTAATGAATTTACTGGGTAACAAGAAAAGCTATTTTGTTTAAGTGAGGCTAAAAGAAGAAAGGATACTGAAGTATGTCCATATTGTTGTGCCAACATCCCTGGAATTTGCACCACATCCCCCAGCAGACCCTAGGTTATTAGAGGTAACTCTGGTGGGAAAAGAGATGGTGTGAATTTTATGTTACACTCCTCTTGGAGAATTACAACATAGACCCTAAACTGCTGGAGCAGTGCCATGCCATGTATAGCAGTAAACTCAACACCATTCAAAGGAAAAGCTCCTGGCATTCTACTAGGCCTTGGTAGATATGACATATGTGACCATGGGATACCATATGACAATGTTGCTAGAACTATCCATTATGAGTCGTGTTATCTCACACTGATCAGTTCATAAGTGTGTGCATGTGTGTGTGCGTGCGTGTGTGTGTGTGTGTGTGTGTGTGTGGTGATGGTGGGAATGTGGTTTATAGCAGCAACAATTCACAAGATGGAAGTCATTTAGCTGAGATCAGGCATGAGGAGAGCTAGAGACACACACAAGTTGCATGAACAAGTGGGCCAACCACCTGTTGTTCACCACTGTTTGGTGTACCATTCTTTCAGTTCACACTGGGTTCCTTGAGATCAACTGATGGGGAAGGAAAAGTCTAAACTTGATTCAGGACTGATAATATATGGATATGAGCTGAAAATGAATTGCCGCTGTGTTACACCCCAACTCAGTTATGGCTTTGAAAGACTATCATGAGGAGAAGTCCTCCCAATATGCAGAGCTTCAAGTGGTGTATCTGGTCATCCAGCTTATGTGGAAAGAGAAATAGCCCAAGTCAAGGTAATATGTACTCATACCATGGGGACTGAGTAGGCTGGTTGTTTAGAATCCTGGAAGAAGAAAGATCTAAAGACCATTGACAAAGAAATCTGAAGTGGAGACATGTTGATGTGCTGTGGGAGTGAGAACAAAGTGTCAATATCACCAGAAACAAGCCATCACAGAACAAGCCCTAAAGTAAATATAGAATATGATGTGCTTACCTGATGTCAGTCAGAATTAACTCCTGAGCCATGCCTGGTGCTATGATCAGGGAAGCCAAAACCCAAGCCGGGCCTATCTTTCAAAGAAGTCAGCTAGCCAACCTGCAACTTCGTGACAGCTTGATTAATTTTGAGCAAAACTGATACGTTTTTGTTCCAAGTTTACTTTTTTTTTGTATATAGTCTCAGATAACAGTATTAATAAGGGTTTTCAGAATATTTTCTCTATAGTCATAGCTTCTGACCCAATAGAATGGTAGAACAGCCTTTTTGCAAGCAGAGCTGAGAGGCAAGCTTGGAGAAGCTATCCTGCAGAACATAGTATACCTCTTAAATCAATAATCATTGTGTGATGCTGTGTTCCCTGCAGGTAGAATACATTGGCCCAGGAATGAAGGGGTTGAAATATGAGTGGCTATGCTCCTCATGACCCCCTTGGGAAAATTTGTCCATCCTGGCTTTCCAACTCCAGGATCTGAGATTGCTTTTCAGGAGGGAGCCCTCCAGCAGGGAAAATAACGAGTCACACTAATTTTTTTAAATTATTTAATTCCAGTATACTCAATAGAGTGTATTATATTAGTTTCAAGTGTACAATATAATGAGTCAGCAATTCTATACAGTACTCGGAGATCATCATGATAAATGAACTCTTTAGTCTCCATCACCTATTTCACCCATTCCCCCATCTACTGTCCCTCTGGTAACCATGAGTTTGTTCTCTATAGTTAAGAGTCTCTTGGTTTGTCTTTCTCTCTTTTTTACCTTTGTTCAGGTGTTTTGTTTCTTAAATTGTACACATGAGTGAAATTATATATTTGTCTTTCTTTGATTGATTTCACTTATCAATATACTCTCTAGCTCCATTGATGTTGTTGCAAATGCTGAACTTTCATTCTTTTTTATGGCTGAATAATCTTCCACTGTATATATGTACTGCTTCTTCTTTATCCGTTTATCTCTCAATGGACATTTGGCTGCTTCCATAGTTTGGCTATTGTAAATAATCATGCAGTAAACATAGGGGTGCATATATCCTTTCAACTTGGTATTTTTCTAGTCTTTGAGTAAATACCTGCTAATACAATTAGTGGATCATAGAATAATTCTATTTATAATTTCTTGAGGAAACTTTGTATTGTTTTCCGTAGTGGCTACACCAGTTTGCATTCCCACCAACAGTACACAAGGGTTCCTTTTTCTCCATGTCTTTGCCAACACCTGTTGTTTCTTGTGGTTTTTTATTTTAGCCATTTTGACAGGTGTGTGGTGATATCTCATAGTTGTCATTTGCATTTCCCTAATGATTATTGATATTGAGCATCTTTTCATGTGTCTGTTGGCCGTCTGTATGTCGTCTTTGGAGAAATGTCTGTTTATGTCTTCTGCCCATGCTTTTAATGTTTATCTATTTATTTTGAGAGTGGAAGGGGACAACAGAGAGGGAGAGAATCCTAAGCAGGCTTTTGTGCTGTCAGCACAGAGCTTGATGCAGGGCTTGATTTCACGAACTGGGAGATGATGATCTGAACTGACACCCAACCGACTGAGTGACCCACTGAGCTACACAGTTGTCCCTCTTCTGCCCATTTTTTAATTGGATTAGTCATTCTTTAGGTGTTTGGTTGTATAAGTTATTTACATATTTTGGACACTAACTCTTTATCAGATATGTCACTTGGTAATATCTTCACCCATTTAGTAAGCTGTTTTCATTAGTTTTAATGATTGTTTTCTTCACTGCAAGAAGGTTTTTGTTTTGTTTTGTTTTTGTTTTTGTTGTTAAAGTAAGCTCTACACCCAGTGTGAGGCTTGAACTCATTACTCGGAGATCAAGAGCAACATACTCTACTGACTGAGACAGCCAGGTGCCCTAGAAGCATTTTATTTTGATGTAGTCCCAAGGAATCCAAGCGTATAATTAAAGGCAGCCAACTTATTGTGAGAGAAGAGAGCAAGGGAAGAAAGAAACAAAAAAGAACTATAAAAATAATCATAAAACAAGTAACAAAATGGCAATAAATACATACCTATCAATCATTAAACATAAATGGACTAAATGTTCTAATCAAAAGACATAGAGTGACAGAATGGTTGCAAAACAAGACCCATCTATATCCAGTCTACAAAAGACTCATTTCAGATCTAAAGACACATGCATATTGAAAGTGAAAGGCTGGAGAAACATTTGTCATGCAAATGGATGTGAAAAGAAAGCCAGGGTGGAATACTTCTGTTGGGCAAAATAGACTTTAAAACGAAGGCTGTAACAAGAAACAAAGCGGGATACTATATAATCATTCAGGAAACAATCCAACAGATATAACAGTTGTAAATATTTATGTACCCAACATACTTAAAGCACCCAAATACTTAAAACAATTAATAACAAACATAAAGAAAATAACAGTAATACAATAACAGTAGGGGACTTCAACACCCCACTTATATCAGTGGACAGGTAAGTCATCCAAACATAAAATCAACAAGGAAATAGTGGCTTTGAATGACACACTGGACCAGATGGATTTAGCAGATATATTCAGAACATCCTAACCTAAACGAGAAGAATACAAACTCTTTTCAAGTGCACATGAAACCTTTTCCAGAATAGATCACATGTTAAGCCACCAAACAAGTCTCAACAAATTCAAAAAAGACCAGTCATTCCATGCATTTTGTTTCGTCACAATGTTATGAAACCAGAAACAAACCACAAGGAAAAAAATCTAGATTCGTATTAAATTTTAACCTATGGCTGCAACCAAGTTACTCTGAGCTTCTCATGGCAAAGACTAGTACGAAAGAAAGGAATCACTATAGTGGCAATCATAATTGACTCTGATGGTCAGGAGGAGTAGGCTACTGTTACATGATGGAAGCTGAAAAGAAGTTATTTCAGGGGATTCCTAATGGGTAGTAAGAGGGCAAGGAAGGTGATGATGAAAATGGCCGGATAGACGTTGTGTTTTTCTACCCGGATTCAGGCACCCATTCCCCAAGTTGGTGACTATTGTATACAGAGAGTTCACAGCTGAAATTCTCTCAGGAAATTGCTTTGGCTAAAGAAAACTGCCATTTTCAAAGTTCTGCCCCTACCCAAGACAGAATCTAGAGGCTGGTGGAAGTGGAGGTGCAAATTAACAGTCCCCTTGGGACAACTTCATAGCTTCCTACTTTCCTACTTTTTCACTCTTTCCTGGGTGTTTCATTCTGAAGTACTTTCCAATACATTCCCGTCTTATATACCTTCTCAGAATCTGTTTTCTGAACTACCTTACCTGAGACATTAGTCTGTTGATTTAAAGCTTTCTCAAACCTTTCTAAAGATAAAGAAATAAACTTTGCAAAAGTAGGATTTTTTATACAGCTGTAAGGTCTAATTGACATACAGTAAACTGCATGTATTTCAAGTGAATAATAAGTTTTGGAATGTATACACCCATGAAACCATGATCAAAACAACATATTGAATGTATCCATCACCCCAAAAGATTCCTTGAATCCCTCTGTAATTTCTACTCACTGCTTCACTCCTCCTGCCCGCATCCCTCCCCCCCCGCCCCCCCTCCCCTCCCTCCCCCCCCCCCCCCCCCCCCCGCACAAAACAACCACCTGATCTGCAGGCTGTCACTATATATTCGTTTGTATTTCCTAGAATTTTATGTAAATTGAATCACACAGTATGGAATCTTTTTTGTCTTGCTTCTTTCATTTAGCATAATTATTGTGAGATTCATCCCATGATGTTGCATATATTAATAAAGGTATTTCTTTTTTTATCACTGAGTATCCCACTGCATTGATAGTTTCTTTTTTTATTCACTGATGAACATTTGGGTTGTTTCTAATTTGGGGTTATGACAAGTAAAGCTGCTATGAACAATCATGAGCAAGTGTTTGTATGAACATATGTTTTCATTTCTCTTGGGTAATAACAAAGAATGGATTGGCTGGGCTGTGTAGGAGATATATGTTTAATGTTTAAGAACATGTCAAACTATTTTCCAAAGTGACTGTGCCATTTTTCATTTACATTAGTGGTGGATGTGAGTTCTAGTTCCCTCATATCCTTGCTAACACTCGACACAGTCTTTATAATTTTAACCATTACAATAGATGTTAAGTAAAATTTCATTGTGGTTTTAATTTGCACATCGCTAATAATAAATAATGGTAATATTTTCTTGTGCTTATTTTCCATCCTTATTCTCCTAATTATTTGTGGATTCTGGATTTGTGAATTCACCTAATGGCTAAAATTTGTTTGTAACCCAATAAATATTGCTGGGAGCATTGTGGCATTTATTTATGGGCATGATCAAAGCAGCAAACATTTTTTAATAGGTTCAATTGCATTTGATTCTAACAAAGGTGGGACAAGGCAACTATCCTCTGCTTTCTCCTTTCATGTCTCATACAGATATGACCAGAAGATGGAAACAGTAGAGGATAGCACAGTGTAGTGCAAGGAGACCCTCAGACCCAGCTGCAAAGGGTTTGAATTCCAACTATGGTTATCTGTTAGTGGGGTAGCCTCAAGCCTGTCATTCCACACCAGTAACCTTGTTTTGTCTTTTGCAAAAAAAAAAAACAAAAACAAAAACATAACCTACCAGTGTGAGTTGCTTCTCATATGTAAGGTTATAATCTATGTAAGATATGTATGTCTATCTCCACATCTAGCTATCATCCATCTATCTACTTAGTTTCCCTCAAAGCAATGGTTCAGTATTCTCTAATTCAGTATTCATTGTGACTTTATAGAAAATAACTACAGTGCAGAATGGGAACCAACTGTATTTTCTCTGGTGAAATGTCTGTTAAAATATTTCACTCATTTTAAATCTGTTCTCTTAATGTTGAGTTTTGAGAATTTTTCATGTTCTAAATAATGACTTTGTCAGATATATTTTTCACAAATACTTTCCCACAGATTGTAGCATGTCTTTTCAGTCTCTTGACAGTGTCTTTGGAAATGCAGGAAATTTTAACTTTGATGAAACAAAATTTATCTATTTTTTTAATTGATTGAGCTTTGTTGTATTGAATCAATATTTGTAACATTAGGTTAACATTTTATAGTTTGGGTTTTATATTTAGGCCTATTATTCATTTTGAATTAAATTTTGTATTTGGTGGAGAGTATTCATCCAAATGTATTTATTTTTGGCATATAGATATCCATTTTTTTCTAGCACTATATGTTGGAAAGGCTGTCCTTTATGTACTACACAGCCTTTTCATTTTTGTTCAGAGCTTTTGTCCACGTATATGTAGTTTATTGCTGGATTATCTATTTTATCCTTTCTCTGTTTGTTTATCTTGAGGACAATACTACAATGTTTTGATTAATGTAGCTTTATCATAATTCTTAAAATCAGATTCATGTTGGTCCTTTTGTTTCTCTTTCACAGTTGCACTGGTTATTCATGATATTTCCATTTCCATATAATTTTAGAATCAAATTATCCAATTTTACAATAACTAGATTGCTAGAATTTTGATTGGGATTGTATTGAATCCACAGATAAGTTTGGGAAGAATTAACATTTTAACAATGTTGAGTTTTTCAACCTGTGAATGCTATATATGTCTATGTTTGGTTAAATCTTCTCTATCTCAGGAATATATTGCCATTTTCTGTATATAAATTTTTGACATATTTTCTAAGATTGATCCGTAGCATTTTATTTATCTTTTTATCCCTAGTATTTTATAATTTCATGCTAATTGTTTTTTTTTCAAGGCAGTATCTAATTCCAAAGTTAATATCTTTAGCATATTTCTTTCTGCATAATTTTCCACATTTGGCATTTTTAGGTTCTGAATTAGTGATGGGTCTAGTTAAGTTAATATAATAAATAAATACAAATAGGAATGCTTATCAGTCTTAGATACTTAAGAATAATTGGACAGATATCACTCATTATGGTTATTCTACACAGGTAAGATAAGTAAAGAGAATAAGATAGAAACATTCAAAACTTGAAAATGTTATGTAATGGTGCCTGGGTGACTCAGTCAGTTAAGCGTCTGACGTCGACTCAGGTCATGATCTCACGGTTCATGGGTTTGAGCCCCGCCTTGGGCTGTGTGCTGACAGCTCGGAGCCTGGAGCCTGCTTCAGATTCTGTGTCTCCCTTTCTCTCTGCCCCTCTCGTCCTCGTGCTCTGTCTCTCGGTCTCTCAAAAATAATTAAACATTTAAAAAAATTAAAAAAAGAAAATGTTATGTAAATGTTTATGCAATCATAACTCCTGGACAAAGTGTTTTTAGCCACTTCATTTATTTTTCTTAAAACGATCTTCATTTTAATCCAGTCATGTTAATTATGATGCATTATCAGGATTGCCTCTAAATATGGGAACAATTACATTAAAGTTTTTGTTCCCTAACTTACCACTCAAAATATTTTGAAACTTGAATTCTTTCAAATTACCGATTTTAAAAGGTGTTTTTCTTTGGAATTAAGAGAGCACATTGGTAGCCTAAAGGCATAGGTTTTTGGAATCAGACCAATTTGAATTTGAATTTTGTTTTTATCATTTATTACATGTTTGAGACTTGGGAAAGTTTTATTCTCTGAGCTTTAGTTTCTTCATCTATAAAGTATGCTTGGCTTTCAGTATTTTATTTAATATTTTAGATAATTATAAAACAGTCAAAAATTTTGTCATTATATCCTTACTACCTTTACTCCCAGTTTGGAATAGATACTCTACTAACATGGTATGTTGTGCATACTCCTATAATACCATTTACTATATATATATTGCTAAGCTTGTCTTGTCTTTATTTGTTGTAAAATAATCAATTCATCTTTAAGGAGAATGTTTTCTCCTTCCTCTGATTCATTCTAAGAGAACACTCAGTTGCTGCCTCATTCTTGGCCTCTCTCTCTCTCTCTGCCTTTCTTCTGAATTCAAGATACTGAATTCAGTTCCCACCTTGTTCTTCTTGGAGAAGTTAAGGCCCTCCGAGAGCACACACTCTTTTCGGCTCTTCCGACAGCATTACATGTGTAGAGGCCCAGACCAGAGCTCTGTGATCAGATTGTTACATCTGTCTGGTTCTAGGGTTGAGCATTAGGTATAAGAGGGCCTATTTGCCTATTAAGCTATATCATTTAAACGTGTTCTGTTATTAAATATATAAAGTTTTATTTTGACCCTCCCCCCCAAAAAAAGAATGAAGTCATCTAGGTAGCCATTTTTTTTCTTGCACAAGTATTTGGCTTTCTTTTAGCAACACAGATGCAGAATTATAACTTTATCTTAATTTACATTAAGGGAGAAACTTACCCTTTTAATCTTTAAAACTTTGAAAAAAGTCGTATTTTTTTTATTTTGGAACGAAAGCTCAAGACTGAAATGTCTATCAGGCTCAACTGGTAGAATTTTATGCTTTACCTTTACTCTCGTTAAGTGTTTGCTTAAAATACTGGAATTTAGGGAGGGAAATCTTTGTCTTCATATGTTCACATCCATTACTACAGAAATAATCGAAGAATCTTTTGTTTCCTTCCGGCCACAGACTCGATGAGCTTGGCTATGTTATTTCCTGAATAGTTTTAGAATGGTGCTATCTAGACACTCTCTTTCAATGGATATAGAAAACTGAGGCATTTATCTATATAATTTAGTTCCAAATGCAATCAGACTATGGAAATATTGTATGACCTGAATTACATGGATAATAGATACAATTCTCCTTTTGTCAAGGATAATACTAAATAGTCATGGGCACATGAAGACTAGCTGTGCCCATAGCTGTGTTTTCAGAAAGTCACATTTATACTGTTATGGTTGAGCTAAGATTTTTACTATCTAACCTTTTTAGTATGTACATTAGTTGATAAGGCAGCTGAAATAACTAATTGGACTAGGTGTAGTCTGTTTAATTTGATCATATAGATAAATGAAACCAGTTTTGTTGATACAGTTGATATGGTTATCCAGCTGGTCAAATTAGCAAGACAGCAATTACCTACCACAATCTGACCTGCACAAATATAACCCTAGTCTAGTGAACATCAGGAGCTACAACTAATGTGCTTGCATTACAATAATGTGGATGTTCACTCTGGGCTCAGCATTTCAAATAAATTACTGTCTTTAGCAGCCAAGGAAAAGTATATTTGCATTTCTATATGAGGGCCCATTGGGTCATATGATTCAATGGATTATTTTCTTTGGTTGTTTATCTTTCAATTGCCTTGGGATTTTGATAATTTGGTCTAATTGATGCATCAGGTGTAATGTATTTGAAGGGAGGGTCATATCAAGGTCAATGATAATTACTGTGAAACAATTATTTCTGAATAAGCACTGAGAAAATTAAAAAGGGAGTATGTAGATTTAATTATGGTATACTAAGAACATAATAGTAGATCTCTGTCACAATGGTGATTTTTTTCTCTGTTCTTGGTAAATACATGGAATGAAATATTGAGAGTGCAGTAATGGAGTGCACACAATTTTAAAAAATTCTCCGGAAATGAATTCTTAAGTAATAGGGGACGTACAGGGTGTCTTACTGCATCGTGCTGATAAAGGGCTATGAGAATGTCACTTATTTAACAAATTTAGTAACGTCGCAGGCAACTTGAAGCACTGAAGATTTGGAGATGGGGAAATAATAGAACTCTGTTCTTTTGTTGCTTACGCAGTTGAGTAAATATCACAAGGGGTGGACCTTTGGCCTCTTGTTCATCAGTGTATCTGGAACATCTACCATCATGCTTGTGTGTAGGTGTTTATTTAATTTGTCAAATAAATTGTGAGTTCAGGTGAGTTGATTTCTAACTTTTTTCATTTCCTTTTTCCATTTCTCTTCTTGCAATGTGGAAAGAAGGATGAGTTGAGATCAGACAGGAAAAATCAGGCAGAAGTGGAAATTATTTGGACAAGATTGGAACAATGATCTCCTTTTCCATCTTCTCTTTCAACCCAGAGATCTAGAGCATATTTATTTCCCTCCAACAAAGTCTCAACCCTATTGTTCTAGCCAGATCTAGTCTTATACTTGAAATACATTCTCTTTCCCTGTAACTTGATAACTCAGGCAGAGGATGCAATTTTTTAATTAAATATAGTATTTTATAAAATGCTACAGTGTTAAAACACAGTAGTTCACAAAAACAATGGAAAGAATATACCCTTAGTGGGTATATTTTGCAGTTGGGATGGGCTGCTGTATTACAACCAGGGAGAGCATGGGTTTTGGAAATTCTGGAAACTTTAAATAGATTCATATTACTGAAGAGCAGGAGTGAGGAGGTAATAGACTATAATGGTTAAGATCCTGGCTCTGCTATTTATTAGTTGTATGATCTTGGGAAAATGTTGTAGGTGAAGAAACTTGCATCTCAATTTCATCATTGAAAAATGGGGACAATGAGAATATCATGAGTCAACTGTATGAATTAATGAGCATATAAATATAGTAGACACTTAGAAGAGTCCTGGAAACAACTGATCAATAAATGTTAGTCTTATTGTTAAATGCACCACATTCTCTTTCACTCCAGGGCTTAACACGTGTTCCTCCTGTGAAGATTGGATGGCTCTACATCTTCTCTTTGCCAGCTCAACTTCTACTCATTGTTCAGATTTCTGCTAAAAGTTTCTTCTTCTAAGAAACTTTCTTCAAATATGGACTTCATTATTTTTCTTACTAGAGGTTCCCATAGTAACTTGTATTTTTGTCAATAATTGCCCTTATTATATTTTTTATTACCTGTTTAATTTTACAGCATTCCCCATTTGACTAAAAACTTTGAGAAGATATAGATAACATCTGTCTTGTTCCCTACCGCATGTTACACTTAATAAATATTTGCTGCATGAGTAAATGGGAGGATGTAGGAGTCAGAGTATGAGGAATTTTGCATCTTATTTAGGGATTTTTGCCATGGAAAGATACTGAAACATTTTAACCTGAGGAATAGTATGATTATTTCTATCTTTTAGGAATACTCTGGCAGCATTATGGATGAGGGATATGACCCGTGAAGTCTGGTGATCATGGAAACAAATTAAAATATTTTTAATAATCCAAATTGAGGTATCTAATGGTGACTCTTAAATGTGTGGCCTAGAAAAAAAGGGATAATCACAACATCACTAACCGAAACTAAGAAAAAGAGAATTAAGAGTCTTGGTAACAGAATGTCTTATGTTGATTTCTCCAGAAGCAGATTCTGAGTAAAGGGCTTGAGTGTTAGGGGACGGGGTAGGTAATTTCCCAGGCAAGGCTGACTCTTTGTCCCTGTAGGCAGAGTGGCTTAAGGATCCACAGGACTTTTCTATAAGGAGAGCCACAGGTGCTAGCCATTAAAAGCCCAGTTTTGTGTGGGTAGTATACAGAAACCTTAAAAGGGAATTGGAAAGAAGGATTGCGAGGAAATCTGATAATGACATAATTTGCAGCAGGGGATAAAATACTCGTTTTGAAGAGGCCATGGGAAGTTCAAGTGGATATACCCAGTAGATAGGTAGATTGGCATAAGGTTTAGGAGGGTGAAGAAATATGAGTTATCATCAAGGATCTGGTTTCATAAGGAAGATGTTAAAAGTGAGAAAAAAAAGTCAAAAGAAACAATTATGGAACTGATACTAGAGCTCATGAGCAGACAAAGTGGAACCTATTAAGTAGAAGACTATATAAAAGCCCAAGGGTAGAGAAGAAAAACCTGGAGTAGATGCTGGTTCCACAGTCAAGAAGGAAAGACGTGTCATGAGATGCCTTCTTTTGAGAGTTTGAACAAGGTAAGTAGAGATTACTGACTATCGGATTTAGCTATAAAGGTCAATTCTTGAAGTAACAGTAGATTTGGAAGCATGCTGGTAATAAAAACTGTTGGTTTCAGAGTGAATGAATAATAATAGGCTAGCCTTTCAGAAAACTTGGCTATGATGGATGGGAAGGTTAGAGATGAAACTGTGGGGAAGGGGGTATATATATTCAGTAGGAGCCATGATTTAAAAGGGAGAGACTGTAGAACATTTTAGCACTAGGATAAGGAGTCAGCATGGAGTGAAAAAAATCAAGATACAAACTGGAAGGCTGAAGACTGGTATATCCAGATGATTGAACAGTTAAGAGGACATGAGATACAGAGCATTGTTGGGGAGACTGGCCCTGAGCAGGGGAAAAGGCCATTTTTCCTGAAACAGGAGGGAAGTAGGATAAGAATGGGAACAGAATAAGAAGGAGATAATTATTGTCTGATGCTCTATTTCCTTTGTAAAGCCAGAGGTAAGGTTTTCTGTTGGGTACACAAATGGGCTTACATATCAAAAACAAATATTATCTGCTTTCTGCTGAGAGGCTGGAATACAGATTTTTATAATTAGCATTAGAATTTTAAAGAAATCTAACTAAAATTCTTGAAATCGAAGTAGCTTGGTAGCAAATCACTATTTTCTCAAAATAAGCTGTTCTCCTGAAGCTGTGTGTTTTTATGCGAACTGTAGTGTGGAACTTCATCCACTCAGCACCTGTCTTTGAACCTAGTTAATCATATGAAAATTCAACTGGAGAAATTTGGTCAGGAACATTGGATTTGTGGAGTGTCTGAGTACATTTTTGATTATAACTTTAGAGTTGACTTTTGAACAAGGTGGAGGTTAGGAGCACTGACCCCCACCTACAGTCAAAAGTCTAGGTATAACTTTTGACTCCCCCAAAACTTTACTGATAGCTTACTTTTGACCAGAAGTCTTATTGATAACATAGTCAGTGAACACATATTTTGTATGTGTATTCTCACAATGAAGTAAGCTAGAGAAAATACTGTTAAGAAAATCACTAGGAAGAAAAGAGACAAAGCAGATTCTTAAATATAATAAAGTGGTGGCTACCAAAGGCGAGGTGGGTGGGGTGAATGGGTTAAACAGAGGAATTAAGAGTACACGTAGCTTGATGAGCACTGAGTAATGCCTAGAATTGATGAATCATTATAATGTACACCTGAAACTCATGACACCTATGCTTCAATAAAAAAACACAAGGAAGAGAAAATACATCTACAGTACTGTATTTATTGAGAAAAATCCACATATAAATGGACTTGACCAGTTCAAAGGCACATTGTTCAAAGGTCAACTAAGTTGACCTAAGTTCAAAGGTCACTGTAATTTAGCAGTGATAATACTCATTTTATCCTACTTTTTATGTTTGCAAATTACTTTTGAGTGTATTGTGGTAGAACTCCTCCCTAAGGGGGCCTCCTCAGAACAAAGGAGGGCAATGTGGCCCGATCAACTCCTATATACATATGCATGGCTCTGACACATCTCTGTAACTTGGACTGTGTCCATTTAGACTATGTGACTCACCATATATGGGAGACAAAGAAGTAGAAATTGCATAAAAGGCTACACCCTGCTGTGCTTGGGGCTCAAGCTTTTTGGGGTCTTAGCCCACTAAGCCCCTACTGGTAAGAATGAAGCTACTTCCTGGAAAGAAGAGCCTCAGTGTCCCCTTGTCTCTGTGCCAGAATCGTGCTACAGTGTTATCTCCTTTTGGTCTTGAATGGCCAGGTGACATAGATCAGGAAGGATTTCAATGAGGACACAAAGTCAAAGGCTAATCAACTAAAGAGAATTGAAAGGAAGGAATAGGATGCATTTGGAGAAATGATAAATAATCATCCTGATGGCCCCTTAAGGGAGAACCTTAAGTTTGTAACCTAGAGAAGGAAATAGAACCAGAAACAAAATTAGAAAACATTGTATTCAGTAACTGGGAAGTACTTTAGGGTATTTATAGGACTTTATAGTCAAATACTATTTTGCAGATGAAAAAATACTATCTAGTACTCATAAGCACTCAAAAATATTTGTGGAAGGAATTAATAAGTGAGTGAAAGAAGAAACTGAGTCTCAAATAGTGAAATTATTTTCCTGAAGTTAGAGAACTGGTTTTTGGCAGAAGAATATGAAACCTTATTTTTCTGATGCCCAGGCCAATTGCCTTTCCATTAAATTAGGAATTGTTTCAAGGGATAATTATGGAGGAAAATAAAAATTACAAATTGAAAATGAGCCAGTGCAGTAAACCACAAAAGAAATAAACTGCATTATCAGGAGTTTATAATGCAGTACTAATGAATTAGCCAGGAACATCCTGGACTAAATCCACAGAGCCTGAGACGTTTGGACCCCTGATGTTTTGCTCTTGCCAATATTCCGGGTTACACTAAGAATTAGAATACACTTTTTAGAGCAAGGCAGAGCTTACCTTCCCCCTCCTCCCTCCATTTTATGGCTGCAGAATCTGAGTGCAATGGAGATTGAGTGTTTTCCCCAAGGCAGCTAAGCTAATTAATGTCAAAGGTTGAATTTAAACCCAGGTTCATGACTGAGTTCAAAATGCTTCCTTCCAAGATTTCATACTGCAAGATAAAAAACAAAAAAAACAAACAAAAAACCTGGTTTTTTTCTACCTTCTTTATCTCAACCTGTTTAGACTAGAATGAAACACAGTAAGGGAATAAAGGAAGATGGTCTATTGGGAATAGATTCTTCAATCACTGAGTGAAACTTAAAATGAGGTTTAATTTATCACTTTTGAAAAAAATCAAAGTTATTCATAAACTAGTACCTAACAAAGCAGAACTGTGTTTGTGTGTGTCTGTCTCTTTCCCTCTACTTTCTTGGTGCCTCTTCTATTCTCTCCTGAGGTGCCAACCTCACAAAAAACATGCTTATCCAACCATTTGAACACATCTGTGATTGAACAACCTTGAATTGTTAATTAATTGCCATTCCTTCACAAATTTCTTAAAACTTACAAGCAATAACTGTGCTAATGCCATGACACAAAAATGAACAAAAGTTGACAAAGTTCCTCTTCTCCAAGAATGTTCATATTATAAATGTAACCAAACAATGCAGAAAATGTAAAATACTGACTGTGAGGGGTACCACGAACAAAACTAATATCCTTCTGATTTGTGAGGAAAAAGCTGCATAGTTCATTGCCACAAAAGGTGTGAAGCCAATAAAGTGGATGGTTAGAAGTTTATGTGGTAATTCTCACAGGTACAAATCTACCACCTGAGGCCACAGGAAACTTTTGTTGTGATCCATGGTTATGTTTGCAGTAGAGGGAAGGACCTTTCAGGAAGATGAATCAGACTTTTTTTTTGAAGGATAAGTGGACAAGGGGGAAGAGGCTTGGTGAATTCCTGTTTGAGAATTAAAAAATTGGGAGAAATCTGAAGTTTCTAGTTGCCATGTGGGGTGGGAGTCAGGTACTTGAGACTATTTCGCTTGACCATTTCTCCACATATGTTAAATTCCCCAAAATGATTTTCCCTTACTTGTGAGAATTAAGACCTGAAAAAGAAAGGACGGAGTAAAATATGGACATATTAGGCAAGATTATGTCCTATGCTTGAACCAGTCATGAAGAGAGACTTCCAATAATAGATGATATGGCAGCAGCTTTAGCCCTTGGAACCAGAGGTAAAGAACAAGAGAATGACCGCAGTATCTGGACCTGAAAACTGACTCCAGGCTAGAGCAGAACATTAGAGAGGCCCTAGAAGTTTCCTCCTGCCAAACCTCTCGTAGACTGACATTTTAGCTCAGCAGCTCTGAGTGTTACAGCTTCGAGGCCTGTCAATGGGAAGTAAGATGTGTACAAAGAAAGTGTGGCTTGACACAAAAATTACTAACCCAATTGTGGACTGAGTGCCTAAATCATAATTTTCAAGGGCACGTGGTGGATCTATGTCTAATCTGAGTTTATTCTGGTAGAAGTATGATAGTAACTACAAGCAGTGATCATATATTCAGGAGAGAACAAGGAAGTCAGCTTAGTTTGAGACATGGCATCAGTTAAAGACAAAGAGCCAAAGAGAGTTGGTGACGGCTGGCAGATTGTCCTCCCAGCAGTAGAGTGTGGTGCAAATTAGTGATAGAATGAAGATGCCCATGTGATCCCTTTTGAGGCTGGGATGGGAGCTACAACTTAGTGGATGCCCCGACTGCGATTATGCACATCAAGAGCACAAGATTCTATACTGAAGGGAGCAAATTCTACACAACATTCATGGGAGGATATGGGTTCTTAATATATCTTCAAATGTGGAATAGATGCACTCTAATTAGTTGGGAGTTATGCCAGTTCTATGCTATAGCTGTTGGTCATCAGGGCTGCTTTTCTGCTCTAAGAAGAACGATGACAATTCAAACTTTTTTTCCCAACAGCCTTAGAGATAATTATCATAATTACAAGTGTTCAGATAAAGAAGTTGAGGCTCAAGAGGTGAGGTAACCTGACTAGTTCACCAGTGATTCAAATTCAGGTCTTGATAGATACAAAATCCCTTCTCGTTTCCTGACAGCTCACTTCTCTTGCTTATGAAACCACTAATTGTGGGCAAGTTTGCTTTATGAAAAAGCCTTATTTGTGGTTTTGCCTCACACAAAAAATCAATGCCTCCCTCGTACCGCAAAAATCTTCTATCCCCAACTACTTTCACTGGAGGAATCCTTACTACTTACCCCTTTTTTTTTTTTTAACCCAGTGAGAGAAGGGGCAGTTAATTACCCCTTTTTGCATCATCGAAACTCCATTTGTGTCCACTTCTCATTCTTCTGAACTGTTCCATTCATGAATCATTCTGTTCAAATATTGCCACTGTTACTCGCTAGGACCCCTTTCTATTTTTTAATCAGCTTTATTGAGATCTAAGTAACACACAACAGATAACACATATTTAAAATGCACGCTTTGGTACATTTTTGACTTAAGTATATAATGTGAAACCACCACCACAATCAAGAGCATTTATTGTCACTCTGAAGTTTCATTATACTTGTTGTAATCCCACTCTCCCTACCCCACCCTGATTCGGAAGCTCACACCTCCATCTGTAGGAACCAACTGACCTGTTACCTATCACTAGACAATATTGTTCATTTCCTAGAATTTTGTATAAATGGAATCATTTAGTGTGTATTGTGTCTGGTTTCCTTAACTCAGCATAATTATTTTGAGGTCTGTCTACATCTTTACACGTGCCGGCAGTTATTTCCTTTTTATTGCCGAGTAGTCCTCCATTGTTGGAAATAATACTGTTGATCTGCTCACCTGTTGAGGCATATATTTGTTACTTTCACTTCTTAGGTATTACAAAGTCTGCTACAGATACTCATACACAAATCTTGGTGTGAACACCACCTTTAACGTCTCATGGGTAAATGACTACTAGTGAAATGGGTAGATAATACGGTAGAATATGTTGAAATTTTTAAGAACCTACCAAAGTGTTTTCTAGAGTCACTGGACCATTTTACTTTCCTACCAGCAAAGTATGAGAGTTTGTTTCTTCATTATGGCCAGCACTTGATATGGTCAGAGTTCTTCATTTTAGCCATTCTACAAAAGATCTGTAGTAATAGCTTATTGTGGCTTTTATTTTCATTTTCCTAACGACTAATGATTTGAGCATATATTTTTAAAATGTTCATTTTGAGAGAGAGAGAGAGAGAGTGTACTTGCATGCACACATGTGCATGTGCTTGAGCAGGGAAGGGGCAGAGAGAGGGGGAGAGAAAATCTCCGGCAGGCTCTGCACTTAGAGTTCAGTAGCAGGGCTCCACCTCATGAACCACGAGATCCTGACCTGAGCCAAGATCAAGAGTTAAACACTTAACCAACCGAGCCTGCCGGGTGCCCCTATTTGAGCATATTTTATTGTGCTTATTTGCCATTCCTAGATCTTCTTTGAATGCTTGTTCAAATCTTTTACCCAATTTTGTTAGATTGTCTGTTTTCTTAATGTTGAATTTTAAGAGTTCCTTCTATTTGGGACACCTGGGTGGCTTAATCGGTTGAGCATCTGACTTCAGCTCAGGTCATGAACTCAGAGTTTGTGAATTTGAGCCCTGCATCAGGCTCTCGGTCAGCATGGAGCCTATTAAGATTATCTGTCCCCCTTTCTCTCTGTCCTTCCCCTGCTCATTCTCTGTCTCTCTCAAAATAAACTTTTTAAAAATTATTTTTAAAATTTTCTTTTAGTGTTTGTTTATTTTTGAGAGTGAGAGTGAGGCAGAGAGGAGCACAGAGAGAGGGAGACACAGAATCTGAAGCCGGCTCCAGGCTCTGAGCTGTCAGCACAGAGCCCGACACAGGGCTCCAACCCCTGAACCGAACCATGAGATCATGACCTGAGCTGAAGTCCGATGCTTAATCAACTGAGCCACCCAGGCGCCCCTCAAAATAAACTTAAAAAAAAAAAAGAGTTCCTTATATTTTCTGGGTACAAGTTATTATCGAATAAGTTTGTAAATATTTTTTCCAGGCTATGGTTTATTGTTTCATTCTTTTCATACTGCCTTTTGCAGGACAGATGTTTTAAATTTTGTGAAGTCCTATTCAGCAACTTTTAACTTTTATTGATTATGTTTTGGTTTCACACACCAAAGGTCACAGAGGCTTTCTTGTAATTTATTTTAATGAACTTTACTTTTACCAGTTTTGCATTTAGGCTTATGATATATTTTGAATTTTTATGAATGGCATAAGGTATAAATGAATGTTTTTTATGTAGAATTATCCAATTGTTCTGGTAGCATTTGCAGAAAAGACTGTTTTTCTCACTAATATGCCATTGTACCTTTGTCAAAGATCAATTTTTCATATATATAATATATAAAATCAATATATATAATATATATAATATATACAATCAATATATATAATATATACAATCAATATATATCAATATATAATAAATATCAATATATAATAAATATCAATATATAATAAATATAAATATATAATAAATATCAATATATAATAAATATAAATATATAATAAATATCAATATATAATAAATATCAATATATAATATAATCAACTATATAGTATATATTAATATATATATATGGGGCTATTTCTAGATTGAGTCAGATGTTCCATTTGTATATTGATCTACCTTAAAACCAATGCTGCACTATCTTCACTAAGGAAGCTTTATAATAAATTTTAGAATCAGCAATAATTTTACAACCGATTGCTTTTTAAAAAGTGTTTTGGCTATTCTAGGTACTTTGCATTTCTATGTATATTTGAGAATCATTTTGTTATCTTAAGTACTGTCATTTTGTCCTAAGATTTTGACTGGGATTGTATGGGAGCTATAGACAAAATTGGGAGAATGGACATCTTAATTATATTGACTATATCTTTCCATTTATTTTCATCTTTTAATTTCTCTCAGCAAGATTTTCAGTTTTCTCTGTATATATTTTATACTTTGTCCTGATTTCTTTCCAAGCATTTAAGTTTTTGATGCTCTTATAAATAGTAGTCTTAAATTTTAAATTCTAATTGCACATTGCTAAAATACAGAAATACAACTCATTTTTGTATGCTGACTTTGTTTTCTGAAGTCTTGCTAAATTTACTTTTTAGTTCTAATAGCCGTGTGTGTGTGTGTGTGTGTGTGTGTGTGTGTGTTTCACTGGATTGTCCACATAGACTATCATATTGTCTGCAGATACATAGTTTTACTACCACTTTTTCAACGTGGATGTTTTTATTTTTTTTCCCTTAGTCTGTGGTTAGAAGCTCCAATATAATGTGAAATAGAAGTGGTGAGAGCAGTATTCCAGTTTCCAGCCTCAGAGGATAAGCATTCACTTTCTCACCATTAATAGGATATTAGGTATAGATTTATTAATGTTCTTTCATTATGTTCTTTATCAGATAGAGAAAGTTTTCTTTGGTTCCTATTTTGTTAAGTTACTTTCTATTATGAGTGGATGTTAGGCTTTTTCAAATATTTTTTGTACATAGATCATATGGTTTCTTTTTTAGTTGATTAATACTGTGAACTTAACTGGTTTTAAAATGTTAGTCACCTTATATTCCTAGGATAAACAAAGATATGCTGGTTTTAAATATACTACAAGTAAATACATTATAGTTGTATTTATTTAGCTCTCCAGATACATGCAGATAATCACCTTATACATGTAAGTATATCACACACACACACACACACACACACACACACACACACACACACGGCTGGGAAAGGGCAGTGGTGGGGTGGCCAGAAACCAGGTTATAGTGGGCTTTGTATACCATCCTAAAGTAAATTTTGTTCTCCTGTAGTCACAGGGAATTGTTAGTTTTTAAGCAATATATTAGCATATAATCTGTGTTTAAGGAATGTTTCCCTGTAAAGAATATTAAAAAATTGGGCTGAACTGACAGAAGGACTACTCTGGAGATTATTGGAGAAGTCCTAGGAAGTGATGATGAGGGTATAGATGTACACGAGAGTGTACTTTAAATTGCTCTAAAATTTTTTAGATGACTAGGCCAGTCCTACTCAAGTTGATTGTAAACTTCTTGAGGATTTGTCCCAGGTCACACATGTTTACACCTCCCAGTTTCTATTAAAGTCCTTGGTACACACTCTGCTCAGAAAATATTCCCATTATGTTTACATATAGCATCAGTTACATACAAAGCCAACCTTCCCTCTATACAAAAACATTTGTCAACTCTTTAACTTTGGTAAAGTTTGCTAATAGCCATTTTCATACATGAGTTTCTTTTAACTTCTTTCAAACTAACTAGGAGTGAGTCATTTTTATTTTCAGCTAGAGAATAAGAAAGAACCCACAAGACTGTTAATTAGCCAAATCACCCTTCATCTGAAAACAGCAAAAGATTTTTAAGCCAATTAAAAAAAGAATCACCAAACTGTGCTCTGGCAGATTGTGGCAGTTGGGACCTTGGTCTGGGTTGATGGGAGGTTTGTTTAGCAGTTCTGTCATGACATTTCAACAGCGCACGATCCTTGTTACAATACATCAGTATATAATCATAGTCAAGCCTGTGGAATTACCACTATGTCACCATGGGAAAAAATTGCTTATTTGATAATCTACCGTGTAGGTTTCTTCCAAAGGGGATTTTATGAATTTTTGTCGGTAAAGCTCTCTCTAAAAAAAAAAAAAAATGACACAAAATCTGTTGTGAACAAGAAGGTAAGTAAAATTAATTTCTGAACGGAGAAGATTACATATATCTTGAATTCACATTGCGTGTATTCAAATAGTACATTTCTCTATGGTGACAACCTTGGTTTTGTCTTAATGCATTATCTCTGTCTAAACTTTATTTTGGCATTTCTTCTCTCCCGTGTGACCAGCACTGTGCTAGGTACTAGAGATAGAAAAATACTGTTCATTTCTTAACGTTTCCTGATGTGGGGAAACTCATAAATCTTTGATTTCAATATGATGCATTTGATGCTATCATCTAGGTATACACTGTATCCTCTTTTTCTTGGAACATAGGAGGGTTGAGGAGTTGAATTAGCATGAATGGTTAGTTCCCTGAAAGCATGGTGAAAACTTAAATAACTAGAGTACTCCTCAACCACTTGAATTCTGGATTTTCCTTCTCCTACTCTATTAGAGTGGCTCTCTGGATAATAGGAAATTAACTCTTTAATGAAAAACCTGTTTTTATTCTAATCTTGAACTTTTTATCCTGTTGAACATCACCTCCTGCTTGACACTTGATTTGGTTTCACTTACCAGTTTATTTTTTTTTTTTTTAATGTTTAGTTTTTGAGAGAGGGCATGAGCAGGGGTGGGGCAGAGAGACACACACACAGAATCCAAAACAGGCTAGGTTGTCAACATACAGCACGATGCAGACTCGAACCCACGAACCCTGAGATCACGACCTGAGCCAAAGTCAGACACTTAACTGACTGAGCCACCCGGGTGCCCCTCACTTACCAGTTTTTTTTTTTTTAAATCTCTTTCCTATTTCATCTATGAAATGATTTTAAAGGGATAAAAATAGCAGGCACTATCTATATTCCAGGCACTATTCCAAGCATTTTACCTATATTGACTTAGTTTCGTTGACCGTCTCAGTCAACAAACAATAACAGTCTTGGTATTATTATTCTTCCCATTTTACAGATGAGAGATTCAAAGCATAGAAAGTTAAGCTTAAGCCTATGTTGCTCAAACAGAATTGAATGTAGTTCAGAATTATTCAAGTAGTAACATGTGAACCCCTGGTGAAAGTGGGAGATTTTATGCCTCCTTGTTTCTCTAAGTATAGTCTATAGTACTGAATTCACTTTTATCTGGCCTTCTACATGCTTTGTTACTAGTTTGTTCATTAAATATAAATAGTTGCGAAGTTTCTTCTAATGCCTCCTACAATTTCTACACCCTTTCCCTTCACGAATGGGTCCACTTTGACGACTTTGATCGTCTCTGTGGTGACGTACTCCGAATCCTCATCTCTGCCGTGCCCTCTTTCTCCAGCTCCACACCTACTTGGATGCCGTTGAGCAGCACATGTGCATTTTTCCAAACTCTCAAACCTGTCAAACATTACTTTCTTCACCAAACCAACCCATCTAATTGATTTCCACGTAACTGTTGGGTTAAAGACTCCAATGTTTGAATTGTCCAAGCTTTAAATGTTACAGATATCTTGACTTACATCTTTAGATTTAAATGGCCCTATCCATTCATTTGCCAGGTTTAAGGCTTTCTGCATGCACATCCAGTTCCTGTGACCCCAGGAGCACTGGTATGGACCACCACAATAGCTTACTGTTTGCATCCCGGAAATTGGGCCGGCTCAGTTGCCACGTGACTCGTTCTAATGTGCACTCCTCATCACGTGCCTCCCGTGCACACAGACCTTCAATGACTGATAACCCAAAACCAACAGACTCTACGTTCCTATTTGCAACTCCTTACTTGGTTCACGCTCACTTCAGCCTGGATGTGTTCAACTTCTCCCCAAACCTGTCTTTACAGACTGAAATCTGCTGATCCTTCAGGGCCCCAGTGAAATTACACTTCCTTCAGGAAAGCTCTTGGTATAATTTCTTTATGATTTCTCCAGCAAACCTCTGCCTGGCTCAAAGATTTCTCTTTTTTTCCCCCCTATTTTAATGATTTCTAATCTTGTGTATGAGGCTGGAAATCCTTTGAGAACAGAGGCTCTGTTGAATCTACCTTTGAGTCTTTGCAGGACAAAACCTAGCACTGGGAATATATTTAGTAGCTGCTACTCAAACTTTGGAGAATTACTCAAATAGTGAATAAGAACACCTGTGATAGTTTATGGATATAATTTTTGAGATGCGTGCCATAGAGTTGGTGAATGCCTTACTCTGTTGAAAAGTACCTCCTTTTCTATTGCAAATATGGCTGTTTTACAGCAGAGATGAAAAGTGTTTCCTGGAGTCTCAGTTAAGGACTAGATTTGTGCAGGTATTTGTGCCAAGCTCCAGGTTTGGTGTTTTGGTGTTTGGGTGTTAGCACTGCTTTTGTGTCTCTGTCCTGGCTGTTTCTTAAATGTACTGCTTCCTCCAGGACCTCACACTTAAAATTCCTTTTAAAATTATTCAGTCACAATCATGGTTGCTTTTATTATTCATTAAGGCTGAAGGTTTCAAAGTTTGATGTTTGCTTAGCTGTTGCTTGAAACACCTGTTTCTAGATCTGTCTTTTCTATTTCCTCGCATATATCCATGATATTTATCATTCAACTTGATGGAAAGAATAAAAATACCTTTATTGTTTATTTTAGAACTCTGACAGCTGTGATTTGAAAGGGTAGTAATTGGTATTAAAGAACAGGGTCATGCAGGGAGTTTTCAGTGTTTGCCATGTGATCAGCAATATGCATGTATGCAAGTTGCTTAACTTTTAAAAATTGACGATACCTGTAGTTGAGTGTTCGTGTTTGATGTAGGAACATTGAAACCATGTGAGGTTTGAGTCCTACAGCTTCTGTATCTTTTCCAGTATTGTTTTCTTTTCTTTTTTTTTTTTTTTAGAGAGAGCATAAGCGGGGGAGAGGGGCAGAAGGATGGGGGAGGGAGGGAGAGAATCTTAAACAAGTTCTATGCTCAACGTCGAGACTGATGTGAGGCCCAATGTGGGACTAGATCTCACAACCTTAGGATTATGACCTGACCTGAGCTGAAATCAAGAGTCAGATAGACACTCAACCGACTGAGCCACCCAGGTACGCCATCAGTATTCTTTCTTAATATATCATTTACTTAATGTGATTGTGGTGGGATTGAATTTAAACATCTGAAATGCTGTGGTATAGTAAGCAAACCTAAGATTTAGTCATTCCCTTGTTCGAATCCTACCACTTAAGCAACTCGATGCAAGCAACCTACCCCTCAGTCCTTTCTCCTATTAAATGAGGATAACACTATTTTCCTTGTAGAGTTTTCATAAGGAAATAAAATACCTGCAAAATATTTATTACTGAATCTGACCTATCTTATCATATAAATAATTTTGTCCTTATATTGGCTTTTATGAATGTTATACTATCCTTTAATTATAATTACTAAATATACTACTTTTTTAAAGTATCATTGACGGACAATATTACATTAGTTTCAGGTGTACCGCATAGTGATTTGACATTCATATTCATGATGAAATTATTACCAGAAGAAGTAAAGTTACCATTTGTCACCATGCAAAGTTAATACAATATTGACTGTATTCCTTGTGCTGTACATTATACCCCATAATTAATAGCTAGAAGTTTTTATTTCTTGGTGCCCCTTTACCCATTTTACCCCCCATCCCCTTCTGCTTTGGCAAACATAAGTCTCTTCTGTGTATCTATGAGTCTGATGTTTTGTTTTTTGGATTCCACATATAACTGAAGTCATAAAGTCAAAGAATTTTTCTTTCTCTGACTTATTTCGCTTAGTGTAATACCCTGAAGGTCCATCCATGCTGGAGCAAATGATAAGATTTTATTCTTTTAATGGCTGAGTAGTAATCAATTGTACAGTTTATCCTTGAAAAATGCAGAGATTGGGAGTGTTTCCCTGCACGTGCATTTGAAAGTCCATGTGTAATTTTGACTCCTTCAAAAACTTAACTGCTAGTAGCCTACTATTGACCGGAAGGCCTTACCAATAACATATAGTCAGATAACACGTATTTTGTATATGTATTGTATACTGTATTCTTAAAGTAAGCTGGAGAAAAGAAAATGTTATTAAGAGAATCACAAGAAAACATACACTTAAAGTGCTATACTGTATTTATGGAGGGGAAGAAACTTTTGTAAATAGACCTGCACAGTTCAAACCTGGTTGTTCGAGGTTAACTGTATATATGCATACACCATATTTGCTTTATCCATTTATCTATCCATGGGCACTTAAGTTCTTTCTGTATCTGGGCTATTGTAAGTAATATTGTGATGAACATAGGGGTACATATCTTTACCAGTTAGGTTTTTGTTTTTTGTTTGTTTTTGTTGGATAAATACCCAGAGACGGGATTCTCAGATGATATGGTAGTTCTGTGTTTTTTTTTTTTTTTTTGAGACAGGGAGGGACAGAGCATGAACAGGGGAGGGTCAGAGAGAGGGAGACACAGAATCTGAAACAGGCTCCAGGCTCTGAGCTGTCAGCACAGAGCGTGATGTGGGGCTCAAACTCACGGACCGCGAGATCATGACCTGAGCCGAAGTCAGCTGCTCAAGACTGAGCCACCCAGGTGCCCCCTGTTTTTCATTTTTAAGGATCCTCGATACTATTTTCCATAATGGCTTTACCACCTTACATTCCCGCCAACGGTGCACCGGGGTTCCTTTTTTGTCCCCCACATTGTTGTCAGCACTTGTTATTTTTTAAATAGCCATTCCGATAGGTATGAAGGTGAAGTGAAAGTAGCACTGGGGGACCAGGCTGTTTACTGGCACTTGGTGCACCTAGTGGTGTCACTCAAGTGGTATGGGTGATGGTTCTGGTCACCCAGAGTGTCTGCTGGCAGGGCAGATGATTGTCCACTGCACTGGGGTGGGTCGTAATTACTAAGTTTAACTTCCCAAATACTTGCAAGCAAGTATGTACTAGTATTTCAAGTCTTACTTCTTTTGACTTCTATCACAGCACCTACAGCACTTTGATTATTATTTTTTTTTAATTTTTTTTTAATGTTTATTTATTTTTGAGACAGAGAGAGAGAGACAGAGCATGAATGGGGGAGGGTCAGAGAGAGAGGGAGACACAGAATCCGAAGCAGGCTCCAGGCTCTGAGCAGTCAGCACAGGGCCCGACGTGGGGCTCGAACTCACGGACCGCGAGATCGTGACCTGAGCCGAAGTCGGACGCTTAACCAACTGAGCCACCCAGGCGCCCCAGCACTTTGATTATTTTTAACATCTCAATTACTCGCCCACTCCCCCATTGAAACAGTTCAATAGTAATCATTTTTAGAGCTTGGTTCATAGTAGGTGCTCTATAATGTCTGGTGTGTCGATAAAAATTAGATGCAAGCCTATTAGATATCCGGTAGTCAGTTGGTGGTTGCTGCAGGCATGTGGTTAAACTCTAGACATCTAAGAATTCATGATAACTGATCAGGTCACTTCATTGCTGTTACCTGCCATTGTGTTTTTGTTCACTTACAAATGTTTTTCCTATGAATCACAGCTACAGGGTTTAGTTGGGATAACTGTCTGCCTGTATTTGGGATGATTGGGATGTTCAGGTTGCATGTCTGTAACTGCACTTGCAAAATATCGACATTGGTAGCTATTTTAACTTAGAAACATTTGACTCATTTCTTTATGGCAGAGTTTTACATATTCTAAGATCTAGTGTTATTTTTACTAGCTGAAATCTCAGATGGCAGATAAAATGTTAAAATGAATGGGCTACATGTGAAAAATCTGACTTTTTTATCTCTAGCAGAGGCAGATTTTATTGGTGTCTCAACTGTGAGTTTAATATTAGAGAGGGATAGCCATACTTCTCAATACAGAATAAAATGTTTTCTCCTTAAACAAATCCATGGACTCCATAGATAATAAGTAAAAAGGATTACTGAGAGTTGTCCTAGTTCTTTAAATCTTCATACAACAATATATGTAGGATTAATAATATCATATTTATATCTACCTTCACGCATGTGTATACACTAAGCATAACAATATCAGATCAAATCAAAACAAATCAAGAACTTTTCATGTTATATCCGGGGTCACATATGGGAGCGGAGTGGAGTGGAGAACTACTGGTTACGTGTCGAGTGCTTAATTTCTTTGGCGTATATTGATCTTGCCTTCATGGCTACAGTATGAATACCTTACTCCTTTTGAATGGCTAAATTGAGGTATAGGAAATCTTTAGCTAGGCTTCTCCAGAGAAACAGGACCAACAGGACATATACAAATAGATTGATTGAAATGAATTTGCTCATGTGATTATGGAGACTTTAAAGTCCACTGATCAGCTAACTGCAAATTGAAGACTCGGGAAAGCTGGTAATGTAATTCCAGCCCAAGTCTGAAGGCCTGAGAACCAGGAGGGCAGTAGACCCATAGCCAGATAAAAAGAAGTCAAGTAAAGGAGAATTCTCCCTCCATCTGCCTTTGGTCTAGTCAGGCTTTCAATGATTTGGATGATGCCCATCCACGTTACGGTGGACAATCTGTTTTACTTGGTCTATTGACCGAAACGCCAGTCTCTCCCGGGAGTCCTCTCATTGACAAACCCAGAAATAACGTTTAACCAAATATTTGCGCACCTTGTGACCCAGTCAAGTTAACACATAAACTAACCATCACAGATAAAGGAAAGCATGCATAAATTAAGATACTTGGATTAGTCACATATATTGATGTATGGAATTGAGATGACTCCTATAGCAGACTGAAAAGCCTTGTACTAGTTGAGATGGCTAGAATAGCTTATGGTTTTTAATTCCTCACTTTATTTTTTGCTCTTGCTAAGGTTTACAAACACACACATGTGCACACTTTCACATGCACGTTCCTTAAAAGTAAATGGTCTTTATTCTTATATTCCATTTCAAAGGTAAAAATATTTTCCTCTCTAATGTCAGGTCCTTAAAAAGGAAAATCGATAAAATTCTACATTAAGTGAATAAAAAACTTGAAAAATGAAAGCGTTTCTATTAAACAGGCTTTATACAAGCAGTTTTCTGGGACGGGTCTATGCTGTTAAACATCAGTGCTAATGCTATGACACGCCTAGCTTTTAGATTATAATAGATTCATCAAATGTTTGGCATGCCAGAGAAAATACATAATTCAATTTCCTTTTCAAAACAGACTTTCTGAGCCGTCACGAGACCCCACAATATTGTCACTATATTAAAAGCTTTGTGGTGGTGGTGAATTATTGTCACGTAGTGAGAGTGTGTGTGCCAGTTTCATTTACAAACCTGCCTGATGCATACGAGAGAACATCATTAGATTTCTGCTCTGTGGCTTGTGGAGATTCTCTGGTGCTTTCTGAATACGCAGCCTGTTCGACACCCACCCATCCCTTCATTAATATCCTACTGGTATATTTAGCCAAGACTGTGGTGCACAGGGGTGCAGTCAACTATTAATCTGAGGTGTCTTTCATGTTTACAGAAACTCAGATACACCTGAGCCTCTAATCTGTTAATATCTCTTCCAGACTTTAAATTTTTTCTCTTAAACCTTGTCAGGGAGGAAAATCTCAACGGATTTATATTAGCTACTCAAAGTAATACCTGCTGTGGATATGAAAAATTACCAAATGGTAAATGATCCCCAAATTGGGTAGGCATCCCACATGTAGAATAATTCAGGCCTTGAAGAGAAGACATCCTTGGAGATAAACTCACATCACAAATTTATCGCATTATGATCCATTTCACAATAGCCGTGGTGTGCTCTAACTTAATGAATGAATGGTGAAAAAGAATATGTAAATTTCTGTCGAATTTTAAATTTTAGCATGTGTTCCCGCTAGTTACAGCTTGAATTTCATTTCTGGTGCCCCCAGTGACAACCTAGGTCCTCACTGATGTCTTAATGTACATTTATTTGTAGTATTTATGGATTTTGATAGGGACAGAATCCTGAATCTACCACCCTAGTAATTAATACAAAACTGTTCGATCACCCCCAAAACTTCCTTGTGCTACCCTTTTGGTCCCTCCCAATGCCCGATTCCTGACAACTACCGACTTGTTTTCTTTGTTTCAGTTTTGCTTTCTACAAAACTTTTTATCAATGGAATCACAAATAGCATTTTGTGTCTGACCTCATTGGATGGATTCAAGATTCATCTATGTCATCGTGTGAACGAATGATTTGATCTTTTATAGATGAGTGTTGCATTGTGGGGATATATACCTCATGTATCCATGTAACAGCTGAAGGGCATCTGGGTCATTTTCAGTTTGGGGCAATTATAAATAAAACTCATAACATTCACATGCAGATTTTTGTATGAACTTAAGTTTTCTCTCCGGTTGATACCTAGGAGAGGGAATATTAGGTCATATAACTGTTAAGTTTAATTTTATAAGAAACTAGGGAATTACTTTGCAAAGTTGCCTTTATTATCTTGTATTCCCACTGACAATGTCTGACAGTTGCAGTTGATCCCCCTACTTGCCAGCTCTTCGTGTTGTCAGCATTAAAAACACCCAAAACAACCCAAACAAACTATTCTAAAGTGTTTTGGTATCTCATTTTGATTTAATTTCCGTTATCTTAATGACGAGGGTATTTAGTATCTTTCCATATACCTATTTCTCATCCGCATAAATTATGTGGGGATGGTATCTATTCACATAGTTAGCTCAATTGTGTCTATTGCATTGTCTCCTTACTGAGTTTTATGAGTTCTTGATATATTCTGCATTCAGTCCTTCATCACAAAAGTCAATTTTTGTCACAAATTTCAAATATCAAATATTCAAAGACTTTCAAATATCTTCTTGTGGTCTGTGGCTTGTCTCATTCTCTTCAGTGTCTCTCACAGGAAAATTTTAACTTTAAGTATAGTCCAATTTTACAGTTTCTTTGGTGCTTTCGGTGTGCTATCTCAAAACATTTTGCTTAACCCAAGGGTCAAAGATTTTCTCCTGTGTGTGTGTGTGTGTGTGTGTGTTTTTTTCCTCCAGAAGTTTTCTTTTTCATTTTTACACGTATATCTATGACCAATTTTCAGTTAATTTTTCTGTAATATTAACTTAGGTCATTTTCTTGTATATGGACAGCCAATTGTTACTGCAATATGTATGTTTTAAAAAAAATGTTTATTTTTGAGAGACAGAGTCCAAGTGGGGGGAGGGGAAGGGGGAATCTGAAGTAGGCTCTAGGCTCTGAGCTGTCAGCACAGAGTCCGATGCGGGGCTCAAACCCACGAACTGCAAGATCATTACCTGAGCCGAAGTCAGATGCTTAACCAACTGAGCCACCCAAGCAACCCTGCAATATTTATTTAAAAAAAACATCTTTCTCAATTCAGTTGCGTTTGCATGTTTGTCAATAATTTGACTATTTGTGTGATTCTTTCTGGACTCAATTCTGTTCCATTTTTCTATGTTCCTGTCCTTTTATCAACACCACATTCCTTTTCTGTTTTTGTTATTTTTATAGTAAACATATGGGGTTATATTAGTCTCCGGTGTATGATACAGTGATTCAATAATTCGAATTCCATCCATCACCCAGTGCTCATCACCGTGAGTGCCCTCCCCAATCCCCATATTAATACCACATTTAATGGCCTTAACTTTACGGTAAGTCTTGAAATTGGGTAGTGTGAGTACTCCAAATATTTTTTTCCAAGTTAGTATGTCCTTCCAGGCAAATTGTAGAATCAGTTTATGGTTATCTACAAAAAAATCTTTTGAGATTTTTGAATGGGATTGTCCTGAATCTATAGACCAAACTGGAGAGAACTGACATCTTAACTATGTTGAATCTTCTAATCCATAAACACAATGTAGTTTTTCAGTAATTTAGCTTTCTTGGATTTCTTTCATCCATGTTTTATAATAGACCATCAGAGATTCTAAACATATTCTGGAGAATTTATGCCTAAGTATTTCTTTTATTTTAGTTATATTCTGAATGGTACTATTACTTTTAAATGTCAATTTCCAACTATTCGTTGCTAGTATAGGGGAATATAATTGATTTTTGTTCTACGTTGATGGGTGTTCTATAATCTTGTGAAACTCCCCCTGTGGTTTTTTGATAGCACCTTTGATATCAAAGAAGCTTTTTTTTAAAGTGTCTTACTCTAATATTGCACTTCCTAGAAGTCAATTGAAAAGATGACCATATTCTTATACTAACGGAAGAGAGACGAGTGCTGAATAAGTTAATTTTTTTTAAGTCATCAGACTAGGTGAATAAATAAGTTAAATATACATCAGTCCTTAAGATAATTTAGTAAAAGTTTATATTAATATTTCTGCTTAATCTGTGTTAAGACTGCTTCTCTATTTATTTATTCTTCTGGGAATAATATTCCATTATAAGTGATAAACGAGAGCTCAGTAAATTTATAGAAATATGTCCTAAATCTTAGAATTAAAAAAGGCCATTTAGCCTGGATGTTTTTTATCTCTTACATTTAGAAAACAACAAAAATGAATAAAACTTGTGGAGTGGCAGGACACAAGAAAGTAACAACTTCTATGTAATACTGCCCTTCTTTCTTTTCAATTGTTTTATACATACTAATGACAATAAGGGGAATTTTTGTTGTTGTTGTTGAGAAATTAGTTCAAAGCAGTTTTAAATTTACATGGGAAGGTACATTTACCCATTGTTTCATAACAAAGTATCTCAGCAAGACAAGACAATAAACGTTAACCATTTCGTGAAGATGAGTGCTTTAGCTGGGTAGTTTGTGGGTCATCATCTACTATGAAATCATAATTAAGCTACTGGTCAGGGCTGGGTTCCTCTAATGGCTTAACTTGAGCTACAGAGTGTGCTTCCAAGAAGACTTGCTCACTTGGCAGATAACTGGAGGTGTCACACAGACCTCTCTGTAGAGTTGTTCATGACAATGGCGGTTGGATTCTCCCAGACTGATCAAAGAAAAAGGACATGAGACAGTGAATGAGAACAACAGAGATGAAGTACAGTGTCTTTAACTTACTATTGAAAATGACCTACAATCCCACTTACCATATTCTAGTTGTCACACAAAGCAATGTTGGTACAGTGTGAGAGTGGTTCCACAAGTGTATCAACACCAATAGGGATTGCTGGGACCATTTTGGAAGTTGACAGTTTTAATTTAGTAAAAGTTGATAGTAGAAAATGGCATGAAAAGCAACTTTAATCCTGTGTGAAAGCAGACCTTTAAAAAGTACTTAATCTTTCAAATGTTTTAGGGACCGATATGGTGATTCTACTGGTTTGGTCTGATCTCAGAATATATTTCTTAGTTTTTGCCTATTTTGAAAGATTCATTTATGATCACACATTGAGTAATTTTGTGATCATTGCGGATGATATATTCAGTGAATGACAGAGAAGAAAGATTTCACCAGCTGTATCATGCAGAAGAGAAAAGTGCAGCAAAAGAAATATAAATCTGTATCCCCAAATCACAAGACAACAAAAAGCTCTTTCAGATCCTGGTGGGACTTTACTAATGGGAAGTAGTCGATAAAAACTTCAAGATTCTGCACTGCCAGGTCACTGATCTACCATTTCATACTCCCATTGATACTGAAAACAGTTGAAACTCCTGAAGAGTTCTATTTTCCCTACTCTAATAACACTTAGGGGAAATCATTTGCTTCATTTCTTCTTCTTGAAAAGAAGAGGCTTCTTCGATGAAGACCTGACTGCAATTCTGCTTTCTTATTTATTTTTCCATCTTAAATTTATCATGTGAACCTTTGTTGATCAGTGGAAAGAGACATGATGTCGGTTGTGAGCTTGTTTTGGTCCAGAATTCCATTTTTAAAAGTAGAAATAACATTAAGGAGCACATTGATAGTTTGTATAGAACAAATTAGCATAACTTTTAGAGAAAAAAATATAGGTAAGTAAAATGTTAAAAAAGAATTCTACCCCCAACTCCACTGAGATATTAAAAAGCTAATTGAAGACTGTAGAATATACTCATTTATGTAAGAAAAAAATTGTGAAATTGCATATACAAAAATCTTAATAGGAGTTATTTTGTCCTAGGGATGTGATACTAATGAATCAATCTAAAATAAGGTATTTAGATACTTTCCTTAGCTTCATTATTAAAAATCTGAAATGGGAGTGCTTGGGTGACTCAGTTGGTTTAGCATTGGACTCTTGATTTCAGCTCAGGTCATGATCTCATGGTTTGTGAGTTCAGGATCCATGCTGTCAGCATGGAGCCTGTTTGGGATTCTCTCTCCCTCTCTCTCTCTGCCCCTCCCCAACTTGCCGACAGGCACGCGCACTCTGCCTCCCAAAATAAACTTTAAAAAAAAAATCTGAAATGAATATTCTAGAATACATAATGTATTCTTTTTAAGTTCCTTAGATGTTTTCTTCTGGTAAATTCTTAGACATGCAATTACAATGGCTTTCCAGACATCTCTACAAATTTACATTCCTGCCAGTTCTGCATCTTAATTTACATTCTTGCCAACTCTGCATCTTAGCAACATTTATTTTAATTTATCCAAAAGGCAAATGATGCTGTTTTAAATTCCAAATTTTTAAGTAGTGAAATCTTAAAAATATATTTGGTGTTTCATAATTTTGATGTTTTGAATGATCTGTTTAACCTTTGTTCTCTCCCTTACTGTTCTCATTACAAAGAACTAGATTAATCATAATGCCTTCTACTTGTTTGGCCCACTCCTATTTCTCTATTTTAAGTGTGTATATTTTTGATAGTATAATACATCAAAGTACCCACCTCATAACTCAGTAGCTGAAATGTATTCAGAGCTTCACTCTCTATGGACATCTCATCCCCTTGCCTCCTTCAAAGTTAAGCATTATTCTGATTTTGCATTTATGACTCTACTGTCTCTTTTAATAAGAAGTTGTACAGTGTTAAAATATATGCCAAATGGCATGGTATTAATGTGTCATTGTTCTTAGATCTTTAGAAAAAGGGTATTACCTAATGGTTTTCTAATCATTTTTTCAAGCAACAGGCTAATATTCAATAATGCATAATATTTTATTGTGTAAATATACTACACATTATTATACCTTCTGTGTGCATTTAGGTGGTTTCTACTTAGGGCCTGTTATGAGTTCTTATGTGAACATTTTTATGTATATAATTGTGTCAGAGATTTTTCTGGAAGTACATACATGAAGGCAGTATTGCTGGGTCATAAGATATTTAACTATTTAACTTTATAAGATAGTACCAAATTGTTTCTCAAAATGGTATACTAATTTACGTTACTAGTGGCAATGTATGAGATCTATATTTTCTACAGTCCTTGGTATTGCCACATTCCTTAATATTTGCCAATGAGATGGTCTTCATTTACATTAACTTTGCATTATTAGTCAGACATATTTTCTCTTTTGTGAAATGCCTTTTCATATTTTGTAACCAGTTTTATATCCTCATTTCCTTTTTGATGTGCATATGATTCTGAAGTTTTGATTTATATGTATAACAGCTATTTTCTGCCAATTTGGGGCTTCTCTTATTTTACCTCTTAAGTGTGCTTATTAATGAAGAAAAGTTTTAACTGAAAAGTAGTTGAATAGATTTCTTTTAATTTGGCATTTTTGTGTCTTGTTGAAGAATTCCTTTCTTATTGCAAGATAAAAACATCTTCAGTTACGTTTTGTTCTCTGTTTAATATTTCATGCTCCAGGGTTCAGTGGTCTTAGGGAATCTGGTCTTGAGGCAACCCTCTTATTTTGGGGATGCCCATGTTTTTCAGGTTTCTTCCTTGATGCTTAGTTTTATTCAGCTCTGGCCATGACTATTGGGTATGCCTGCTATATCTCCCTGTAAGAGATGTCCAGGCCTGATGTTGCCTTGGGCTCAGTTTAGTTGTTGTTGGTTATTTTGGAGGCTCTCACAGAGACCACTCATTTCTGTAAAACCAATGATCCCTCAAACTCTGAAGCATATATAATAGGTGTAGTAGTTGTCCAATGAGAGGTTTTTACAGGATTCCTAGCCACTCATTTGGAAGCAGATGACCAAGGAGTGTATTTCTTGATCTTGCTGATTTGTAAGAGCTCCTTGATTTAAGTATCTTCTCTTTCATGGGGTACCTGGGTGGCCCAGTCAGTTGAGCAATTGACTCTTGATTTTGTCTCAGCTCCTGATCTCCCAGTTCATGGGATCAAGCCCCACACTGGGCTCTGTGTTGATGGCATGGAGCCTGCCTGGGATTCTCACTGCCTCTCTGCCCCCTCTGCACCTCCCCTGCTCAAGTTCTCTCTCTCTCTCTCTCTCTCTCTCTCTCTCTCTCTCTCTCTCAAAATGAATAAATAAACATTAAAAAAATACTCATTTTGTAAAAGCTAATTCTAAACATTGCTATTGCCTTTAGATTTGGTAGTAGTATATAATTTTTTTATTTTTTATTATTTTTTTTTTTTATTGTCAAATTGGTTTCCATACAACACCCAGTGCTCATCCCAAAAGGTGCCCTCCTCAATACCCATCACCCACCCTGCCCTCCCTCCCATTTTTGTTTTTGACCCAGAAACTTTGTCTTTATGATTTCTTTTCTTTTAGATTTCAGAAGACCTTCCCAAGACACATAAGATACAGATTATTACATGTATTTTATCTAATATCTAAACAGGTTAATTTTTATATTTAAATAAGTATTCTTCATTTAGTTGTCTCCATTTAATGAAAAAGGAAGGGATTTATCTTTATTTCTTTATCAAATGTGCATATTTTCAAACATGTTAATATAGAAAGAAGATCTTTTACTTAGATATGCTATCCATGCAACAGTCTCATTTCGATTTTTCTCTTCTTTTATACAAATCTTTTATTCTGCCACCAGTATAACTACCTTTTCATATCTAGTTAGCCTTCTCTCTTTACTCAACTCTTGAAAATTTTCTTTCATATATATATATATTTTATCTTTTGGAGGAAACTTTAAAATCACTTGATCAAGTTCCCCAAAATCCCACTGGGACCTTAATTCAAATTGCATTGAATTTATAGATCAATTGAAGAGAAAATGGATTGCTTTACAGCCTCGAGTGTTCGTGTCCAGGAACATCGTATGTCTTTTCATTAATTCACACTTTCTTTTATGTCTCTCAGTCACATTTTCCTCATAAAGTTCCTCCACATGTCTTGTAAAATTTATTCTTAGTCATTTCACAATTATGTTAATGTTTTAAACCTTTCATCAGTTATTCAGTAATATATGAGCTCATGGTCACTGTAAATCAAATGATACAAACATATGAAAACATAAAGTGAAAGTCTGTGTGAACAACTCTATGCAGATAACAGTAACTCTTCTGTGCATTATTCAAGCCTTGTGTGTGGAGGTCCAGTATTATTTTTTGTTAATATTTTTAACAGAAGTAGGATTATACTATATTCTGGAATTTATGTTTTGGTTAAACTGAAATTATTTTTTGGAAATAGTGTCATAACCATTCATCCAACTTCACCCCATTTTTTAGTCACTGTATGCATTTCTGACATAGAGATTTATCATAACTTATTAAGCTATTCTATTGTAGACATATATGTACAAAATATATAATGTTTTTCTTATTTCAGACAACTGAAAAAAAATCCTCTGAATACAAGCATGTTTATGCAAATCCTAATTTTTATAAAATAGATTTTTGGAAGAATAATCATTGGGTAGAAGGATATGGTAAAAAAATTGATATTATATTTAAATGATAGCATATTTTTACTTATCCATCATTGTTGAAACTATTGTTAAAAGTAGATAAAACAGTTATCAATTTGTTCAGTTATTAATCAACTGACTATTAATGAGGTTCAAAGTTTTGTTCCTATAGTTTTAGCCATGTAGGTATTTTCTGCTTGCAATCTGTTTGGATTTTTTATCATTCTTTCTCTTTTCTTTCTTGTCAACTTCTATCTCTTTATTGTGATCATTAATACCCCAATTCAATGGGAAAAAATATATTTCTTCCACCTTCACACCTATGTCGATGCTATTACACAGAAGCTTTAAAACATGTATTGTGGAGCCTATGTTCATAGATTGGTGTGCAGTTAATTCTCTTGTGTTGCTGTAGCAGTCCAGCTTAGGTAGCAGGGATTTTAGCGCCTTATCACAAACAGTCCTCAGGTATCTTTGCTTGCCATTCGTCTCCTCCATTTATGTTGTAGAATCTTTCAACATTCCCTGATGTGGGTAGAGAGGGCATTATTTCCCTTTTCACACAATTAGGTTTAAATCTTTACCTGCAGCCTCTGAGGAAATGTGGAGCAGGAACTTGCAGGAAAGAAAGAGAGAGAGAGAGAGGGAGAGGGAGGGAGAGGGAGGGAGGGAGGGAGAAAGAGAGAGGGAGAGAGAGGGAGAGGGGAGGGAGGGAGGGAGAAAGAGGGAGGGAGGGAGGGAGGGAGAAAGAGGGAGGGAGGGAGGGAGAAAGAGAGAGGGAGAGAGAGAGAGGGAGGGAGAGAGGGAGAGAGAGAGAGGGAGGGAGAGAGGGAGGGAGGGAGAGAGGGAGGGAGGGAGAGAGAGAGAGGAAGAGAGAGAGGAGAAGAGAGAGAGAGGAAGAGAGAGAGAGGAGAGAGAGAGAGAGAGGAAGAGAGAGAGAGAGAGAAAGAGAGAGAGGAAGAGAGAGAGAGAGAGAGAGAGGAAGACAGAGGAGAGAGAGGAAGAGAGGAAGAGAGAGAGAGAGAGGGAGAGAGAGAGAGAGGAGAGAGAAGAGGAGAGAGAGAGAGAGGAAGAGTGAGAGAGAGAGAGGAAGAGAGAGAGAGGAAGAGAGAGGGAGAGAGAAAAAGAGAGGGAGAGAGAGGAGAGGGAGAGAGAGGGAGAGGGAGAGGGAGAGAGAGAGAAAGAGAGAGGAGAGGGAGAGAGAGAAGAGGAGAGAGAGAGAAGAGAGAGGGAGATAGAGAGAGAAGAGAGGGAGGGAGAGAGAGAGAAGAGAGGGAGAGAGGAGAAGAGGAAGAGAGGGAGAGAGGAAGAGAGAGGGAGAGAAGAGAGAGGGAGAGAGGAAGAGAGAGGGAGAGGAAGAGAGAGGGAGAGAGAAAGAGAGAGGGAGAGAGACGGAGAGCGGAGAGAAAGAGAGGGAGAGAGAAGGA